>NW_004444040.1:2987565-2994302 GCF_000243295.1 Trichechus manatus latirostris
AGAAAATAACAAATGTTGGCAAAGATGTGGGAAAATTGGAACACTTATCCATTAGTGGTGGGAACACAAAATGGTACAGCCATTGTGGAAAACAAAGTAGTGGTTCCTCAAAAAACTAAAAAGAGAACTACCATATGATCCAGCAATTCCAGTCCTAGGTGTATACTCAAAAGACTTGAAAGCAGAGATTAAGCAGATACTTGTACACCAATGTTCATTGCCGCATTATTCACAATAGCCAAAAAATGGAAACAACCTAAATGCCTATCAGCGGATGAATGGATAAACAAAATGTGGTACATATATACAGTGGAATACTACTCAGCCAGTAAGAGAAATAAAGTCTTGATGCATGCTACAGTATGGATGGAGCTTGACGGTATTGTGCTGAGTGAATTAAGTCAATCACGAAAAGACAAATATTGGATAACCTCATTTATATAAAAAGTCAAGAATAGGCAAACATATAGAGACCAAAGTTTATTAGTGGTCACCAGGAGTGGGAAGGAGTGGGAAAGGGGGGATTATTGCTTATGGAATACTGAGTTTCATTTTATGGTGATGGAAAAATAGCATTAATTAAGGGTAGGGTTGCACAGCCAATTAATGTAAATGTTGTCAATAAGTTGTACACTTGTAAAAACAAAATAACTGAATTAATGTTGTTTTTAAATCTTCCTTCCTTTGGATTTGTAAAGCTACATTTGATGGATTGAATGAGATCATCTATTACTCAGGTTTGCAAAAACATAGCAATTAAAGTAATGGACTCCAGCAGCCATTAGCATTCCCATTACTGAGGGACCCTTTCAAAACCTTCAGTTTTCTCTTTGTACCTGGACCTTTGGAAACCTCACAGGGCTTGCTTCTCGCCATGTATACTATGGATAAAAGAGTTCCCTGCAGGACCATTTAAAGAAGTCTTTTCTTAAAAGAGTCAATATGGCAAGAAGGATTGGAATTGAAATGGACCAACTGATTCCCGCTGAAGATCTCCTATCGGAAATCTTAATTTGATTTTGAAATAATCATTTGTTTGATTTTGAAATAATCATTTAATATACATATCTCCTGTGCAGGAGGCAAAGAGCAAACTGTGGTCTTGAATAGTTATTTACTTGTTTTGTGAGTTCGTGCCTTCTAAGACGATTTTAAATTCTTTCTGAGATGGGACTGTGTCTCTTAAGTACACTAGTGTACACCTACCAACTGGGACAGTGCCTGACACACAGTAGGTGCTGAATAAAAAATTTACGAAATGAGTGAGTTGAAACTGTTCCTTCCCATATATATTCAGTGCTTAGCACAAAGCTCTGCAAATTATAGACCACCCAGAAATCTTTGTGGAAGGAAAGTAGAGAAGCTGGAAAGAAAGAGGATTGAACAAGAGGAAGAGAAGGAGGAAAACTAACCCAGCAAGATTCCCTTACATAAACGAGTTATTTTTAGTTTTCATAATAGACCTTCTTCACAACAAACATCCAGATATTTGCTTTGATGTCCCACGGCCCCTCAAATCGACAAGTTCAAAGCTGAACTCACCACTACATTGACCCACACCCAACCCTCAGTACCTTTTCCTCTATTTATCCTTTTTAAGCTAATACTACCCCAAGCCCTGGATGCAAACAGTCAACATGCTGGGCTGCTAACTGAAAGGTTGGAGGTTTGAATCCACCCAGAGGTGCCTCTGAAGGAAGACTTGGCAATCTACTTCAGAAAAATTAGCCATTGAAAACTCTATGGGGTATAGTTGTACTCTGACACACGTGGAGTCGCCATGAGTCGGAATCAACTCAACGGCAAGTGGTACCGGTACCCCAAACCAACACCATCCCTCCAAGCCGGAAACTTAAGAGTAATGCTTAACTCCTCTTTCTTTCTCACCAACGTATTCGTTCATAGATTATTTCTTGCAATAAATATTTTTTGGCAGTCTTTTATGCATCTGACTTTGTTCTTGGTATTGAGGACATGCCTTTTGAAGAACTTCTTCCTGAGAAGAACTTTTTTTTTTATTTAAATTCAAGACCCCAACTATTACCATTTTGATTGCCTAGGCAACAACCTAACAGTTGAGACTTGTTCCAGACTTGAGAACAAGGGGTGGAACCTTCATTGTATGGCTGAATTTTCCATTCACAGAGGATGCGTCAAGGATGACTCATTTGATGACCACTTCTGTTGAATTGTCATGTCTAGCTGAAAGAAATATCTCCATTCACAAAATTCTTCCCTCCTCCTTCTTACCACTGCAGTAGAGAGAGACTTTGTGTATTTAATTGATTTATCAATTGTACCAGGACTCAATAACTCAGTTAGAGATGCACTTTGGTGTGGATCAAGAGGTTTTGTAATGACTGGTTTGAGGTCATGTGTATAGATGCATGAAGTCATGGAACACAGTGACCGAGAGGGAGGATGTGAGAGTATACCTCAGACCCAGAAATCTCACTTGCTGACAATGTCAGACTCAGTGGGAATGATAGCAGAACGAGATGTTACAAAAACATTCAACTTAATAATCTTTCAATGAACAGTTATTATGGGAAAGGCAAAAGCAGCCACTCCCTGGGTTAGAAATATCTTACTCTCCAAAGACTTAAACATCCATAATGTTATTTTGGTACAGCCTCCCGTGTCCTCCACTCTGAAATCCCTTCCACACTCTAGCCTCTGCCCTTGCCTCCAACTCCAGACAGCAACCACATAAAACCAAATATTTATTTCTAAATATTCCCTTTTCTGTTGCCTTTCCCACTCATGAGCAGTGAATTTTACATCGAACAACACACTTCTCTTCTGTAAATGCTTCTTTAAGCATTTCCTCCTCCTCCTTGTTCTCGTCTTCCTCTTCTTCCTTCTTCCTCTCTTGTGCTCTCTCACTCCCTCTGGTCTAAATGTGAGCCAAAAGCAACCTTAATCAAGGGAGACAGGAGTAACACTTGGGCTACACTTCAAGGAAAACGGAAACGTTTAATGTTATCTAGAACTGTCCAGGCACTATAAACATTTTTATCGATCTTCTTTTCCTCCTCTAATAAGTTTTCTTGTTATTAACCACCAGCATTCAAGACCAAAAAAAAAAAAAAGCCTTATTCACATTCAATGTTAGCATTTTGTGTTCCATTTATGAATATTGAAAGAGTAAAACTTCATATTTTTATTGTGAATTTGCAGCATTTTGACCACAGTGAGTGATATAGGCTCTTATGGAGATGCAACCACCATTAAGAATATTACTATGATGAAAATTCTTGGTGGGAATTTCCAACCATCAAACTTGAAATCTTCTTTTGGAACCCAATCTGCAAATTGGGACTTCCAGTTTTGGAAATGACTCTGTGTTCTGAGTCTACAAGGCTATGTCGACTTCACATATAAGTCATCAACCAGGCTTTGGAAAAATAGGCATTGATGCCTTTCATACATGACAAGTCTATACAAGTATTATGTGTGTGTATTTGTGTAAGGGGGATAAGAGAGTTGAGACAGATAGTTACTTTCTCTCCCCAAGCCCGTCTCCCTGGCCACTTCAAAGAGTGGATATGTGGGAGAGATCTTCCCAGCTGGCCCATCAGAGCCCAGAAGATAAAGGAGACATAGCCGTGGACATCAGTGTGTGAGGGGGGAACCCTTTTTCTCCTGAGGCTCCCAAGGCTATACAATGCCAATATAGAGACCAAGAAGGAGTGCTGTAGGGAAAGATCTGAGTTGCAGAGTAGGCTTCACCAGACTTCCAGTTGCACCCATTCCCCAGATTCCCAGATCCAAAGTTATGTGCCCATCTCAGGACATGGGTTTCTAAGCCCTGAACCAGGGCATGTTGGAAGTTGTGGCCATGTACCTCTTGTGGCCTTCTGGACCAAAGTTTCAATTCTTCTGATTCAACCAACTCTTAAAGTAATCACTCATGTGTCTTAATATTTTTCCCAATTTACTTGTAAGAAGCTTCTTTTGTAACCATATTTAACTCTTTCAGTTTTCCTTCCTTTCTTTTCTACTTTCAGTAGAGCACAGCAGTTAAAGAGCTTAGCTTTGGAATTAAACATATATGGAGTTTAAATCCAAGCTCTACCACTTCTGCCTGTGAAGTCTTAGGCACTAGGTAGGCACTATATTATCTCTAGTTATAGATGAGGGGATTAAAGCTGATTTAGTTTAAGTAACTGGCCTATAGTCTCATGTGTAATAAATATTGGAGCAAGATTTGAACCCAAGTCCTCTGACTCCTGAGACTGAGTTCTTAACCATCATGCTATACATCCTCTCCAACAGGGAAAGAGAACAGTATAATAATAGTGTGTATCCCATAGAGACGTTAAGAGGATTAAATTGAATAATCTCAGTTCAGTACCTGGCATCATAGTAAGGTGTAACAAATGAACATGAAGTAATTATAATGAACATGATGGTGATAATGAAGAAGTAAGTGGTGGTAGAGAAGGAGGGGAAATATCAAAAGTTCCACCCATCTGCTCTCTTAAAAGTGATCCTAACTTCTTGTTATGGAAGGTGGGTAGTTGTCATAGTGGGAGGGAGCAGAGTTAGAAGGTGATTGGAGAAGACACTGTAATTTGAAGAAAAGGCTTAGCTTAAATAGAATTTGAGGAATGGTTTACTTCTTAAGCTTGAGATGTCACTTTGCTCACCTCCGCGCTTCCAATTGATATCTCAAGGGCTATTTAGATCTCTTTGTTGTTGCTAGTTGCCCTCGAGTCTATTCTGACTCATGGCAACCCCAAGTGTGCAGAATAGAACTGCTACACAGGGTTTTCAAGACTGTGACCTTTTGGAAGCAGGTTGCTAGGCCTTACTTCTGAGGTGCCTCTGGGTAGGTTTGAACCATCAACCTCTGGTTAACAGTCCAAAGCTTAACCATTTGCACCACTCAAGGGCACCATTTCCTTCTGTTGTATATAGAGTCACTACGAGTCAAAACCAACTCAATGGCACCTAACAACAACAGGGGCACCATTTAGATCTCTGAGACTCTATAAATCAGACAGATCTGGGGTTCATTTTCTTCCTCTGGAAATCCAGTGAGACCTTGACTGGAGAGGGTGGTAAGGTGTGAAAGTGGAGGGTGTACAAGGGGTGCAGAGGGTACAGTACCCTGATACCCACAGCAAGTCTTCTCCTAATCCAGGCCCTGGTCTCAGACAGCCTGAGGCCAACTGGCTTTGTCTTAGATGCTACCCTGTTGATCCCAAGCATCAGGGTGTATGAGTACCCTGTCCCCACTCTTGGAGACCTCTCCAGGGGAAGGATATGGCTGGAGGTTAGGGAAGGGAGTGCCAATCTAGCTTTCAGAGGACAGCCAATCAAATGTGTTAAACTCTGCATTGGGACAGAGTTGTTGGACATTAATCAGCAGAGCCCTGCTAAAGCATGGAGAATACAAATCTACCTCTTCTAGATCGAAAGCAAAGATCAACATGTTCACAAGTGCCTGTGACGGCTGGGAGAGAGGCCCAGGTTCATTTTATCAGTTCCAACAGGTAAGCAGAAAAGAGGGCCAGAAAGGGAGACCCAGGCATGGGCAAGACCTTTAATGCCGGGGATTCTGGCCCACAAGTAGATGAGGCTTAATCATGTCTACAACCTGAAAAGTCAGATGAGCAACTCCTGTTTGTTAATAGACTATGAGGACTGATATTTCCTTCCTCTACAGGCCACATTCATTGGTGCCTCTAATTCCTCATCTATAAAATGGAGGTTTTATTTAACAAACACGTAGTAATAGGCTCTATTCTACACATTTACCAGTACTAATTCATTTAATCCTCACACAACTCTATGAGGTAGGGACTACTATTATCCCAATTTTATAGACAAGGGAACTGAGGCATAGATAAAGTAACATGTCCAAGATCACACAGCTGATAAGTGGAAGATTCTGGATTTGAACACAGTCACCAGTTCTTAAATCAACTGTGAAATAAATATTATTATTATTTATATGCTATAAATATACAAGTAGTCCCCGATTTACAACAGAGTTCCATTCCAATGATTCTGTTATAAGCCGGTTTTGACGTAAATCGAATACCTCATTTTTTTTTTAGTTTTCATTATTACTGCCTTTTAATTATCAGTGTCTTTGTAAATCTGATCTTGGTTTATCTTTGGGGGTTGGAAACATCACATATAAATTTACAGATATATTTTAATACATATGTACATAAAAATACACAAATCATAAATTTATTCCAACGATGAAGAAGAGCTAGACGATGCTGACATTTTTGTCAGTTTTGATAATAACTCTACTTGTGGAAGGTTCTGGATCATTTGGACCACCCCTGGGAATGGGGATGGTATCTCTAGTCAGAAAATTAGTGACAGTTGTCTGTATGGTCCTTTTCTTTTTCTCTTCATATATTTTGACATAATATCTCACTGCTTCCAGAGTCTGCCCATCGACTTTAGCAAAGCGATCAGCATTTGTATCCATGTTTTCAAGCAATTTAGTTTAGAAAACTAAATCTATATGGCAGTGTTTTGAACAGTAAATCATAAAATTGAACATTTGCAAGTGAACATCTGAGAATGACAACATCAGCAAAATACATGCTGCAACATTATATGTAGTGCATATTAGTAACTATAAGACGTATAAAAAACAAAACAAAATGGACAGTCGTAAATGCTAGTCATCATAACTTGAATACTTCTTAAGTCAGGGACTACCTGTGTATTTTATATATATATATATATATATATATATATATATA
>NW_004444040.1:2994402-3040495 GCF_000243295.1 Trichechus manatus latirostris
TAGAAGTATTATATTTTATAAGGAGCCCTGGTAGCACAGTGGTTAAGTGCTCAGTTGCTAACCAGAAGGTCAGCGGTTGGAACACATCAGCCACTCCATGGGAGAAAGATATGGCAGTCTGCTTCTGTAAAGATTACAGCCTTGGAAACCCTATGGGGCAGTTCTACTCTGTCCTATAGTCGCTATAGGCGATGGGTTTGGTTAGTATGGGTTTATTATATTTTATAAAAATAGAATATAAATATATGTTATATATTTATGAGGAAAAGTTCCTGGGCTTTTAAAAGATGTCTTCTGTCTTAGGCTGGGTTCGCTAGAGGAGCAAAATCAGTGAAGAGTATATTTAAATATGTATAGAGAGATTTATTTCAAGGAAATGGCTCACGCAATTGTGGAGGCTGGCAAATCCCAAATCCATGAGTCAGGCGGCAGGCTGGAGGCTTCTTCTGACTCACGTGGTAGCAGGGGCTGACAAATCCAAAACCTGCAGGTCAGGTGGAAGGCTGCTGGCTCATGTTCCAAGACCCAGAGTTAAGAGGATGACAAGGCAAATGCAGGACTGAATTCAGATCGAGAGAGAAGGAGCTTTGCAGAACATCCATATAAATTGGATGTAGGCCATACCCCCAAGGAAACTCAACTTTCAACTGATTGGCTACTCACATCAGATCACAAAATGAAGGATGACTACATAATATCTGCCAAACCACTGAGAATCATAGCCTAACCAAGTTGACACATAATCATAACCAATATACTTTCCTATGCCAGACAGAAATTTGACTTTGAAACTTTCCTAGTAAAGGATCTCTATTTTTGCTACTTCTATGTCCCTCCACCTCTCCAGCAACCCTCATCTCCAACATACGCTCAGCCCACTGTGCAACACTGTATCAACACAGAAAAAATTAATTAAATGGCCACTTTGTTCTAGGCACTGTGTAAATTCTTCATTTACCTCCCCCAAACTTGGCATAGTTTGACATTGCTTAGTAACTGGTTCCCTCCACCAGCCCACTGTAGTTGTTCTGCCCCCAGGTAGAGCAACTGCCATCATCTAGCATCCCTAGACATTCTGCCACCTGCCCCCACTCCCTGTCCAGTCTTCTGCCCCACCACACCAGGTCATGGCCAAATTAGGAGCTCAAAGAAGGAAGAGATGCATGTGGGATGGACATGTCTTCTTGGTCTCCTTTGAGAAGGATGGGCTTTAGCAGGGTCTTGAAACAGGGGTAGGATTCGGGTAAGTAAAAATTCTAGGAAAGATCATCCCTAATTTTGGAAATGGCTAAGTAAGGACATGGTTGATGTGATGAGGAGCCCAGGAAGATGGAGGACCCATCTGCAGATCTAGGGTGGGAAATCTGGCTGAACTGGAAATAAGATGCCAGGCGAAGGACAGGAGCGAAGCTGAAGTTCTTGGACATGTGGCATCTCACCACGGCACGGAGGCAAGGGAGAAAGGACATTCGCTCACATCCTAGGGCTGAGATGAGAGCTAAGTGTGACTCCACTCTGAGACTTAGGAGCAAGCCTATCTGGGGTCCCAGGGCCCTACTCAGGCATTCCTGATGTTTTTTATGTCATGAACTCCTCTGGCAGTCTGGTAAAGCTAGCTGACTCCATCTCAGAATGATGTTTTACATAAGAGAGGATAATGTCCATCAACAGATGAATGGATAAAATGTGGTACGTACATACAATCGAATATTACTCAGCCATAAAGAGAAGTGAAGTCCCGATATACACTACGACATGTATGAACCTTGAAAACATTATGCTGAGTTAAATAAGTCAGTCACAAAAGGACATATTCTATATAACCTCACTTACATGAAATATTTAGAACAGGCAGTTTAATTAGTGGTTATCAGGGGCAGGAGGGTGGGAAGAGGGGGAGCCATTGTTTATGAAGCAGTGAATTTCTGTTTACGGTGATGGAAAATG
Source organism: Trichechus manatus latirostris (assembly GCF_000243295.1). Taxonomy (NCBI): domain Eukaryota; kingdom Metazoa; phylum Chordata; class Mammalia; order Sirenia; family Trichechidae; genus Trichechus; species Trichechus manatus. The sequence continues at coordinate 2,996,350 of NW_004444040.1, forward strand.
TGGCAATGATTATTGGTGATGGTTGCACGACATAATTAATGTAATTGATAGTACTAAATTGTACACATGAAAAACGTTGAATTGGCAAAGGTTGTGTTATACATATCTTTACAACAATAAAAGATATTTTAAATAAAATAGTATAGGAATACAAAAGAAACCAATTATATTGAAATATAGTTATTAAAATATTTTTTAAAAATCTGTGAACCTCCTTGTTAACCCATTAAATCAGTGTTTTTCAAACTCTCTGTGGTGAGGGGCTAATTTTTTTCTAATCCGTCTTGGACTGGCAACTTACATAAAATATGATAAAAATATGAAATAAAAAAAGAATGTGAAATGCAAACCCCAGGTTTTTATTATTTGATTCAACAGACATAAAATTATTCTGTCAAATTGCCATCCAAGTTTCTGAATGCTTGTCCTTGATTTCTGTATTTCCCTAGTCAGTTCACAACTGGCACCCATGTGCAGACCACACTGAGTTTCTCTGCATTAAATATGAGATCTAGTTGCGGGTTTAATAACGACTCTAATTTCGAAGTCATGATGAGCATAAACAGTCTATCACTGGCATGTGACATAAAAACATTTCTGAATTCTTGTTAGTGCCAAAGCCACGGTTACTGCTAATTCCACTAGAGCACGTTGCCTACTTCCACAATGGAAGGAAATGCTCAACTTTAGCTGCCAATACCAGTTGCTGTCCAATCGATCCACCTCATGGCGACTCCGCATGTGTCAGAGTAGAACTGTGCTCCAGAGGGTTTGCAATGGCTGATTTTTCAGAAGTAGATCACCAGGCCTTTCTTCCGAGGCACCTCTTTCTGGACTTGAACCCCCAATCTTTACGGTTAACAGCTGAGCACGTTAACTGTTTCTACCATCCACAGTGAAAATGAAGATATAATTTTTCCTGTCCAAGTTCACAGGCTCCCTGTACTCTATTCCCAGACCCTCTTGGATTTCCATGTGTCCCAGCTTAAGGCCTCCTTCCTTAGCAATGGCAGGGGCAGTGAAGACTAGAAGAGGGGGAAATGACTCACTACCATGGGGAGGCTCTCCCCAAATCCTTGGCCAGGCAATGCCTTCCTGCATCTTGGGTCACAAGATTCTGACCAGCGCAGGAAGCAGCCTGCATATGGAGTAGCATGGGTGAGCTCAAGGTAAGGGGGAGTTCAGAACTTCACAATTGGACAACTGTTGCGAAGCCCTAACAGGAAAGGAAAATGAACTGGAAGCTGCGGGGGCAGATGGAGGAAGCTGTCAGCCTGAACAGAGACATGTCAGCTGCCTTGGCCTCTGCCAAGCTCAGGGAGTGTGGGGGCCTGGGCTCCACTGGAGCCCCACTTTTGTTTTCAGAATTGTATTTTTTACCATTGTGCTCACACAGGCTTATCCTCAGACCCATCCCTGCCTCGTTTACGTCCCTCCATTATTGAAACTCAGCTTGTACCAAGATGGAGATAAGCACGCCCCTCCTCATTCAAGCCTAAATCCAGTGTGTGGAATATGTACTATCATTACCCCCACTTTACAAAAAGGCTGAAGGCCATTCGGCTAATAGGACAGTAAATGGCACATCTGGAACTTCAATCAGGCCCCTCTGAAGGTGAGTGCCTCCCCTTAGGTGTCAAATCCTTGATCTTTCAGAGTGGTGCAGGTAAGCATACTCAGGGACAGAGGATCTATCAGTTGGGAAGTGCAAAGAAAAAAATAACCTTTTGCTTTCAACATTTGTTGTATAGTTGGCGTGTTACAATAACACGCATTTCACTTTATTTTATTAAAGGAAGAAATACCTTCATGAGGCAGAGAACATGAGCTGGCTAAGTGCAGGATGGCCGTGTGCTGGCATCCAGGCCCCTACTTGGCACTGGAAGGTTTCCAAGGTCTTGTGAGGACTTGGTGTGGTTTAGTATTCTGAAAGCGGGGCTAACAGTGCACCCTAGAGGGCATGAGGCTGCACTGCCAGGAAGCATGGTGGCTCAGCCTCCCAGCCCTCTGGCTTTTCCCAGGGAGCCAGCTTTGAGAGCTGTTGAGGTGGGCAGGGTTTTGTTTTGCAGGAAATGGTGCAGGGCCTGGAAGGAGCCACCGAGAAACCAAACAGCAGAGATACCCAAGATTTGATTCACTCCAGTAAGTTGGTTGGTAGTTCATGGGCTACCTTGACAAGAGAGGGCCAAAGCAAAAAAGGCAAAGAGAAGGAGAATATGTCCAAAGGCTCTCCTGAAACCATGCTTGGGGAATAATGTCCAAATCAGTGGCTTCAAGGCCAAGCAGAGGCCTGAGGGACAAGGTTCAAGATGAGCTGCCTCAATCATGGGAACTTGGACAGCCACTGCCTGTATGTGCTCAGCTCCACATTTGCAAACTGGGAACCCCAGAGACGATAAAAGTGAAAGAGCTTTGTCATGATGACCCCCTGCGTATCAGAGTAAAACTGTGCTCCACAGGGTTTTTAATGGCTGTGATCCTTCAGAGGTAGATCAACGGGCCATTCTTCTGAGGCATGTCTTGGTGGACTCGAACGGGCAACCTTTTGGTTAGTAGCCTAGTGCATTTACCATTTGCACCACCCAGACACTCCGTCTTATTATTATCGTCGATAGATAAAACACAGTCCAGTTTCTAGCTCCTGTCTCTTTCTCTTCTCACTAAGCATCAGGAATAGGCACGGTTGGGCTCTAAAAAGGCTTGTTGCTATTATTAGCTGCTGTCAAGTCAGAGAAGAACTTCCCCATAAAGTTGCCCAGGTTGTAGTCTTTACGAGACTCATTACAACCCCACGCACAACTGAACAAAACCATCCCCATGATCAATTGCAGATTGGACCATTGTGACTCATAGGGTTTTCATTGGCTGATTTGTGGAAGTAGATCACCAGTCTTTTGTTCCTAATCCATCTTAATCTGGAAGTTCTGCTGAAACCTGTTCAGTATCATTGCCACACACAAGCCTCCACTAACAGATGGGTGGTGGCTGCTCATGAGGTGCAATGGCCAGGAATCTAGTCTCGGTCTCCTGCATGGACAGTGAGAATTCTACCATTGCCCTCTTTATAAAGGCTCGTTGTTGTTGTGTGCTGTTGAGTCAATTTTGATTCATAGCAACCCTATAGGACAGAGTAGAACTGCCCCACAGGGTTTCCTGTGTTGTAATCTTTACAGAAGCAGATCACCAAGTCTTTTCTCCCTCGGAGCGGCTCATGGGTTTGAACTGCCAACCTTTTGGTTAGCAGCCAAGCGTTTAACCATTGCACCACCAGGGCTCCTTCTAAAAAGGCTTACAGGTTCCTCATTCCAAGGTACAGCAGTGGAAACCCACATGGCTACAAAAGCTTGATTTCAGAGGGAGCCACTGCCCTCTTTTCGGGAAACCAGAGATCTGGGGTCAGAAGACCCTTAAAACAAGAACTCAGGACCCTAGGATTGCTGAGCCATCACCATCTAATGCACAAACCAACAATATCTAGTGAAAGGTTGGAGAACTTCTCTGAATTTAAAGCAGTGATGAGCATAAACAATATTTTGGAATATCTGTAAGAACTGTAATATGATCAAAGATGTGTGATTTCTACTGATGACAGTCACAGGTACTGTTAACATTAGTATGGTTTGTTGTCTACATTCATCATAAAAGGAAGTGCTAAAAATTTTACTTACAGGTTAATGAAAATAAGGAGAGAATTTCTCTTTCTCTTCTTAGATTAGAGGTGTCCAAGCTAAGAACCCTTGCTATGGGGTGGTGAAAACTGGAAAAAGATGAAAGGAATTCACTATAGAAGAAAGGTAACTTCTATTACCAACTGGAACTGATTTCTTAGATCAGGGGTCAGCAAACTACAACCTGTGGGCCAAATCCAGCCCACCACCTGTTTTTGTAAATAACACTTTCTTGGTATACTTCCATGCCTATTCATTTACATACTGTCTATGGCTGCTTTTACATAACAATGGCATAGTTGAGTAGTTGTAAAAGAAATTGTATGGCCTGCAAAGCCTAAAATATTTTATTTCTGGTTCCTTCAAAAAAAGACTCATCCCATCCTCAGAGGACCCCCAGCCCCTTAGTGGCCACCACATGTGGTTGGGTAGGTTGTGTACTACACAATTTTACAGGGTGCCACATGCACACAAGTGAATAGTCTTGCCACTCAATATGCCTCTGATTGAAGATGGCAAATGTTAACAGAAACAAAAAATTAAAATTAAAATTTATCTTTCATGGTTCTGGGCAACAGAGTAAGCTCACATTAAAGTGTTCCTCCCACTGAATACAGCTATAAAACCTGAACAGAATTCATAGAGCAACTATTCGAGAACTTTGAAAAGTAAATCGTAGAAGGCAGATGGGAAAGACCAGCATTCGAAATGACACCAAACTGGCAGTGAGTACCATTCCCCCCATCCCCATTCATTATACTCTGGCCAGAATGCTAAGCAGCCTGAAACCCTAAAGTGGGCATCCGTGCCAACAGAGAAAGATTCAGGAAATGTCCTCCAGTTCTGGCCAGAGCAGTGTGAAGGTCTCCTAATGCTTGGAGACAGTGCAAAAATTTCCTGTTATTTATTTATTTTTTTCTCCATCCTTTCACAACCAAGGACCCAAGCAATTTTCCATGGTGGCAGTGATAGTGACAGTGGTGGCAACAGAGCCCCAAAGGAACCTAAAACTCTGAGGGAGGGTCAAAGATTGTGTGATCACAAAATGATGGGGTAAAACCCAGTTGCCTTTATTCTTTTTCTGTTCTCCCACCACTTGCTCTCTGACACAGGCTCTGTTGTAAGAAGCAAACAACAAAGGAGGGCAAATAAAGCCCTAGCTTTCTGGCCAGAGGACTAAAAAAGAAAACCCCGGGCAATCAGAAAGAACCAGGGAGATCATAGAGAGAGAGAAAAGCTTGGGAAAGTGACTCCCCCTGCAAAAAACGTTCTCTGATCATAATGAATTACACAAGAAATCAATATCAGAAAGACAACAGGAAATTTTCTAAATATTTAAAAATTAAGTAACACAGTACTAGATAATCCATGGGTCAAAGAAAAAGTCTCAAAGGAAATATTTTGAATTGAACAAAAATTTTGAAAAATCATATAAAAATTTGTGGGCTGCAGCTAAAGCAATACTTAGAGGCAAATTTATAGCATTTAAATGCTTATACTAGAAAGGAATAAAGTTCTGAAATTAATAATCTCAACTTCTACCTTAAGAAACTAGAAAAAGAAAAGCAAAGTGAGCAGAAGAGGGGAAATAATAAAGGTAAGAGGAGAAATCAATAAATGGGAAACAGAAAAACTGTAGAGAAAAAACAATGAAACCAAAAGCTGGTCTTTGAAAAGACTAATAAAATGATAAACCTCTAGTAAGACTGGCAAATTAAAAAAAGAGAGAAGAGAAATGAAAAAAAGGATATCACTAAAGACTCCACAAATATTAAAAGGATAAGGGAACACTGTTAACAACTCTATGCACATTAACTCAACAATTAAAATGAAATGAATTAATTCCCCAAAAACCACAAACTACCAAAACTCAGCCAAGATGAAACTGATAATCTGAATAATCCTAGAAATATCAAATAAATGAAATTTATAGTTAAAACTCTTCTTAAAAAAATACCCAAGCCTACATGGCTCATTGTTAGTTGCTATCAAGTTTATTCCAACTTATGGATGACCTTTTAGAAGCAGATCACTAGACCTGTCTTCCAAGGTGCCATTAGGTGGCTTCGAACAACCAACCATTTGGCTAGTAGTAACGTGTTTAACCATTTACACCACCCAGGGACCCAAGCCATGGTATTTTCAATTGTCTCATATGCATGTGAAAGCTGGACGGTGAAAAAGGAAGGCCAGAGAAGAATTGACGCATTTGATTTGTGGTGATGGCAAAGAATATTGAATATACTATGGACTGCCAGAAGAATGAACAAATTTGTCTTGGAAGTACAGCCAGAATGTTCCTTAGAAGAGAGGATGGTGAGACTTTGTCTTGCTTACTCTGGACATGTTATCAGGAGGGACCAGTTGCTGGAGAAAGACATCATGCTTGGTAAAGTAGAGGGTCAGCAAAAAAGAGGGAGACCCTCAATAAGATGGATTGACGCAGTGGCTGCAACAATGGGCTCAAACACAGCAACAATTGTGAGGATAGTGCAGGACTGGGCAACGTTTTGTTCTGTTATGCGTAAGGTTGCTATGAGTTGGAGCCAACTCGACAGCACCTAACAACAATAAAAAACATAATTTATCTGGAAAATTATATAAGTATTTAACGAGAAAATAACACCAATTCTACACAATGTTTTCCCAGAAAATAAGAAAGGAAAGAAGACAGTACAAGAAAAGAAAACCATCGACCAATATTCTTCATTAGTATAGATGCAAAAATCCTCAACAAATTTTAGCAAATCAAATCCAGCAATATATTAAAAGGATAACACAAAATGAACACATGAATGCAAGGGTTGTTCAATATTTGGAAGTCAATCAAAGTAATTCATCATATTAACGTGCTTAAAAAGAAAAACCACATCATATAAATTGAAAAACAATGGACAAAATTCAAAATACATTCATGATAAAAATTCTCAGAAAACTGGAAATAGAGAGGTACTTCCTCAGTCTGATAAAGGGCATTTACAAACACCTACAGATAACATCATACTTAATGATGAAAGACTGAAGACTTCTAGGTCTCAAAAGGCTACATTTAAGGTGTCAGCCAGGGCTGTGATCTCATCTGAGGCTTGACTGAGGAATGATCTGCTTCCATGCTCACATGGTTGTTGGCAGCATTCAGTTGCTTGTGGGTTGTTGGACTGAGGGTCAGCCAGAGATCACTCTAAGTTCCTTGCCAACTGGGCATTCCCAACATGGCCACTCACTTCCTCTAAGCCAGCAAGGGAGAGATCATCTGCTAGAAGGATGGATTATAATCTTATATAATCTTATCATTAAAGTGACATCCCATCACTGTTGCTGTAGTCTATTGGTTAGAAGCAAGTCACAAGCCCTGCTCACACTCACAGACAGAATACCAGGAGACAGGGAGGATGGAGGCCACCTTAAAGTCTACCATAAGTTCCTAGGCATGACACCAAAAGCATGATCCATAAAAGAGAAAAACTGATAAATTATACTTGGTCAAATTAAAAACTTTTTCTCTGTGAAAGACACTGGTAAGAGAATAAAAAGACAAGCTGCAAATTGGGAGAAAATACTTAAAAATCACTTATGTGACAAAGGACTTATATCCAGGATATATAATATAAAGAACTCTCAAAACTCAATAATAAGAAAACAAACAACCAATTAAAAAATGGGTGAAAGACTTGAACAAGTACTTCACCAAAGAGGACATATGGATAGCCACTAACCGCATGAAAGATGTTCAGCAGCATTAGCCATTGGTTAAATGTTAGTTAAAACCACAATGAGATACTACTACACATATATTACACTATCAAAAATAAAAAAATATTGACAATATCAGGTGATAGTAAGATGCTGAAGTTGTCAAGGATTTGATTTTACTTGGATCCACAATCAACACCCATGGACAAAGCAGTCAAAAAATCAAATGAAATATTGCATTGGGCACACCTACTGCAAAAGACCTCTTTAAAGTGTTAAAAAGCAAAGATGTCCCCTTGAGGACTAAGGTGTGCCCGACCCAAGCCATGGTATTTTCAGTTGCCTTATGTGCATATGAAAGCTGGACAATGAATAACGAAGACCAAAGAATTGATGCCTTTGAATTATGGTGTTGGCAAAGAATATTAAATATACCATGGACTGCCAATAGAATGAACAAATCTGTCTTGGAAGAAGTACAGCCAGAAGTCTCCTTAGAAGGGAGCATGGCAAGACTGTCTTATATACTTTGGACATGTATTGACGAGGGACCAGCTTCTGTGACAGTAAACTGCTTGATAATCCGTATTTGGCGATATTGGTTTTGTTTTCAAAATCTTCTCTTAAATTATGTAAATACCCTGTTAATGATGGCAGAGATCTGTGTATGTCTTTATATTTACTTTTGAATCTTGGCGATCTTGACTTGTCCGATGAAAATGCTGCAATATATTATTCCACATAACCAACATAAATACACACTCTAGCCTTTGCATTTCATTGACAATGTTTTCGGCTTCTCTTTTGGTATCTTCTTTTTGTGTCTGGTCTTCAGCAATATTTTCTAAGGCAGCTAGAATCTGAGTGTATGATTCCAGGATTGTACTCGTTGCTACAGCATGTGCTGCCCAATGTGTATTAGAAAGGTATTTAAATACTAGATCATTGCCTAAATATGTTTTCAGAACCACCCATCCATCAGTAAAGGCGGCAGAAAGAAGCGTAGAGTAACTGAACAGTAGAAAAAAGGTCAAGTGCTTCAGGGCCACAATCTACTGCACTACATCCTACAAGATTAAGTGAATGTGGAGCATGTAGTATGAAAATGGCATATTCATGATGTTCTAAAATTTTCTGTTGCATGCCTTTATAACACCCTGACATATTTTTAGCATTGTCATGGGACGATCCTCTAAAATCGATTTTGCAAACTTCGCATAAATAGTGAAGTATTTGATTTGCAATTTCTTCAGTCGTATGACTTTTTAAGCTGGTAAATGTGCTAAATCACTGGACAGGTTTTCTATCTGTTGCAGATAAATATCTTAAAACAATACTTAGCTGATCTGTATGAGAGAGATCGGGACTGGAATCTACAGATAAACTGAAATATTGGTTTATACTTATTTCACTGAAAATAGTTGATCAAACTATCACTTAAGTTTATTAACTCTTCACATGTTGTTTTAGACGTATATGATGGGTTGCCCTTTCCTGTGCTACCATATTTTGAGGTGTGACCTGCTAAAAATGGATCAAACTGAACAAGCTCAAGTAAACCCTCAAAATTTCCATTTTGGGGGGACCCAAATACTTCTTTTCTTCCTCAAAAAGATAGTCAATATTCAGCAATTGTTATGATGACAGCAACAAGGCATTACAAAACGACATCCCAACACTGACATTCTTCATTAATTTGTGTTTCCAGTTCATGAGTTAAGCCAAAACCATGTCTTTGGTTTAAATATGATAACCCACAATCTCTGTGAATTGAACTATTTTCATGTTTATCAATCATATTCGAGTTGCAACAACTGCTGAATCCATCTGCAGCAAATCGAGAATTAGATTATTTAGGACTGAATGGTTTGCAAACAAAGCAATATACAGAGCCAACCGATGGAGAATACAGTAGCCATTCCCTCTTATAATTTTCACCATTAGCTTTTCATCCTAGAAATATATAGTGGCTAAAAACCTTGTTTGTTTACCTTCCAGAAATTTTTGACACAAATTTTCAAATGGTCCACTGTGATGTTGACAATCACTTGGCCCTCTTTCAATCCAGTAATTTACATCATTAGAAGAAAAATTATTCCACAAAGCAGAATCTGTATCTCTGTTATTTACGGGTCTGCAGATTTGACAATTTGAAATTCTAAAATAGTTTCACTTTCTCCACTATTATTAATTTTTTTTTTTTAACTACAGCAAGGAATGGCTGCAGAATTTGGAAGAAATTCTGTTATATTCATATTGCTACTAGTAATTTCAGCACTGTCAGTACTAAAACAATGATTTGTACCCATTAAACTCAAGCGTACAACAGAAGAAGTATCTTTTGATTCCTTACGTTTTAAAAAGGAAGCTAATTTTGGGATTGTCTTTAGGGATTCACAAATCCTTTTCTTTTCATCTTCTGTGAGCTTTCATTTTTGTTGCCATTTCCTTTTACCTGGATATAAAACCACGTGACTTTTAAATTTGGTTCTACCATAGCATATAAATTTGAATAACTGAAAATAAATAAAATGGATAAAACAAGTACAATTTATAAAATAAAATCTATATTCTAATTTGGATATTAACACAAAAATTTATATTTGAAAATAAGTAAAAAAATTGATTTGGAACATATAATTTTTTTTCAGGTCTAAGATAGTCAAAAGAAATAGTACTTACAAGGCAGTCGGAAATAATTTCATTTGTTGTCGTACAATGTTTGTTGGCAGGTCTTTCGCAGATCTCTGCGAGTGTTTTTCATCTGGAAATAATGCTTTAAAACTTGCGTACTCACTTTCCATCCTTTGATGCTGCATCTTCGCAGTTCATTGGACTACTGCTGATACCCGGTAAGGGTGACAGCAATTGCAAAGAGCACGATACAAATACAGGGGTATGCTCAATCTGAAGATGAATTTTGGTTCACTTGCACAGGATCAGATACATCTTGAGTCACGTTATTATAGTGCCGTGGTACATTCTTTTGTGGTCAACGAGAGAGAACTGAATGTGAGATTATACCCAATCAGTCCAAAATGAAAAGGAAAATATGGTTGTTATCATACACAAAATATATAAAATGGTACCAATTTAATTCAGTGCCCTGCCAGCTCCTTTCCACTGTGGTGCTCATTTTTCCTTGTGTCCTGTCTGCTTAGCATCTATGGGTCTTTGCTTTGGACAACTGGTACCCCTGCTTTGTTGATGCCCTAAGCACATGCTTACCTTGCTTACTGGATAATCCATCCCTGGATGGAAGTTTCCCCTACTCCACTGTTAGATCTCGAGGAAACAGCTTGGTAAGTGAGAGAGTGAGTGAGTGAACAAAAGAATGACGCGTGAATTCAAGAAGTAAAGTCTTTATACCAACTTAGCTATTGATTATTTGTGTCTTAGGATTGACCGATAGGAAAGTGGGCATCTGTCATTGTTCTTCTATTTACTAACTGTGACCTTGGACAAATCCCTTCATGTCTCAGTGCCTTTCTTGTCTCTCAAATGATAAAATATCCCAGCCCTGCTGACATCTTAAATTTGAAGTTAGACTCAAATGACATTAAGGATATAATCATACTTTCCCAACTTTGGTCTCCTCTTAAAACCAAACCCATTGCTGTCAAGTCGATTCTGCCTCATAGTGACCCCACAGGACAGAGTAGAATTGCCCCATAAGGTTTCCAAGGCAGTAATCTTTACAGAAGCAGACTGCCACATCTGTCTCCTGCAGAGCGGTTGGTGGATTCGAACCATTGACCTTTCAGTTAGCAGCCGAGCACTTAACCACTGCAACACCAGGGCTCCTTGGTCTACTCTTGGGAGAGGTTATTACAAGGTTCTGAGTCACAGTGTAAAAACAGAAGTTGGAAATAGCTTGAACACAAGAAAGCTGAAACCCTGCATTTTTTCTTTAATAAAGGAAGTGAGGTCAGAAGTGTGAAGAGACTTATCCAAGATGACACCATGAGACAGGCCTACCTGGGGCTCCTGGCTCTTTCCACCACAGTCTCCTCAGTATCACTGAGAGAGCACACTCCACTTCAACTCTGGGAGAGGAGATTCTTTTTCTTTAAAGGGGCCTTTTTTTTTTTTTTTCTCAAATTGGAGAATAGCCATTTTTAAGCGCCCTGGATTTTTGTTGATTGAAAAACCTAACCTTGTGCATGCCTACACCATATCCTTGACTGTTACGTACTTGTTTCGGTGGATATTTAATGTGCCAAGAGGCACGAGTTAATGCAGAAAGTCCGTTAAACCATCTACCCCAACAGGACACAGAGCAAAACAAAAGGGGGTTGTCTTTTAAGGATATAGACTTTCAGGGATTAAGTTATCATGGCAAGTAGGGCTCTACTGCCTTGGCTCACAAACTGTTCCCCTGTGAGGTCTTCCACAGGCCAATTGCTCCATAAAACTGTGCTGTTTAATTTTGGGAGAAGGGGTAGAAAGGTTCCACAGAACAAAAAGCCAGGGAAAGGAAGAAACCCAACACTGAGTTTTCCAGAAGACCAGATTTACATCTTTTGGAACATTGTTGCTTCTTCATTGCTCGATGAATGTTTTTAAAAGCCAGGTTGGCGGTGACTGCCACACTTTTCAGGGGAGCTTGAGCAGGGGACACGGATCAGGAAATTAGAAAATGCATCTCTGCCTGCCTGACAGTGGCTAGCCTCACAGGTCTGGTTCAGATGTGTCCCAGAATTTTAGTCAACCATGGAATTCCTTGGAGCTGAAAATCAATCAGTCAAAATGTCTTTTCCAAGCATCTGCGAAGTCGAGTACTGTGTCAGATGATGACAGCAACACAATCATTGTCTCCACTCACTTGCTTTCCTATGCCAGTCATCCCGCTGGGCACTTCGCATACATTTGCTAATATTATAATTTCAGATAGATATTATGATTTCCATTTTACACGTAAGGAAAGCATCCCCCAAATCAAACAAATTTTGGTCGTGCAATACGTGGTCTTTTGTATCTGGCTCCTTTCACTTAGCATGTTTTCAAGGTTCACCCATACTGTAGCATGCATTTATTTTTTATTGCCAAATAATATTCCATGTATGGATAGACCACATTTTATTTATTCATTCATCAGTTGATGGGCTTTGGGTTGTTTCCACTTTTGGGCTATTATGAGTAATGCTTCTATAAATATTATGGTACAAGTTTTTGTGTAGACATATGTTTCCATTTCTGTTGAGCATATACCTAGAGTGGAATTACTGGGTCATATAGTAACTATATGTTTAACATTTTGAGGAGGTGCCAAACTGTTTTCCCAAGCTACTGCATCATTTTACAATCCTACCAGCAAATCATGCTGGGTTGTTTTTGTTAGGTGCCGTTCAGTTGGCTCCAACTTATAGCGACCCTATGAACAACAGAACAAAACACTGCCTAGTCCTGTGCCATCCTCACAATCATTGTTATGCTTGAGCCCATTACTGCAGCCACTGTGTCAATCCATCTCGTCAAGGGTCTTCCTCCTTTTTGCTGACCCTCTACTCTGATGTCCTTCTTCAGGGACTGGTCCCTCCTGATAACATGTCCAAAGTACATGAGACAAAGTCTTGCCATCCTTGCTTTCAAAGAGCACTCTGGCTTTATTTCTTCCAAGACAAACTTGTTCATTCTCCTGGCAGTCCATAGTATATTTAACATTCTTCACCAACACCATAATTCAAAGGCATCAGTTTTTCTTCTGTATTCCTTATTCATTGTCCAGCTTTTGCATGCATATAAGGCGATTTAAATAGCATAGCTTGGGTCAGGCACACCTTAGTCCTCAAAGTGACATCTTTGCTCTGCAATGCTTTAAAGAGGTCTTTTGCAGTAGCTTTTCCCAATGAATAGGTCATCTGATTTCCTGATTGCTGCTTCTGTGGGTGTTGATTGGGGATCCAAGTAAAATAAAATCCTTGACAACTTCAAGCTTTTCTCCATTTATCATGATGTTGCTTATTGGTACACTTGTGAGGATTTTTGTTTTCTTTATGTTGAGGTGTAATCCAAACTGAAGGCTGTAGTCTTTGATCTTCATCAGTAAGTGCTTCAAGTCCTTTTCACTTTCAGCAAGCAAGGTTGTGTCATCTGCATATCTCAGGTTGTTTATGAGTCTTCTACCAATTCTGATGCTGCATTCTTCTTCATATAGTCCAGCTTCTCAGATTATTTGCTCAGTATACAGATTGAATAAGTATGGTGAAAGGATGCAACCCTGACACACACCTTTCTTGATTTAAAACCATGCAGTATCTCCTTGCTCTGTTCCATGGACTGTCTCTTAGTCTATGTACAGGTTCCACGTAAGCACAAGTAAGTGTTCTGGAATTCCCATTCTTCACAAGGTTATCTACAATTTGTTATGATCCACACAGACGAATGTCTTTGCATAGTCAATAAAACACAGGTAAACATCTTTCTGGTATTCTCTGCTTTCGGCTATGATACATCTGACATCAGCAATGATTCCCTCGTTCCACATCTTCTTCTGAATCTGGCTTGAACTTCTGGCAGTTCCCTGTCAATGTATTGCTGCACTGCTTTCGAATGATCTTCAGCAAAATTTTACTTGTGTGTGATATTAATGATATTACTCCATAATTTCTGCAATCTATGGGATCACCTTTCTTTGGAATGGGCAAAAATATGGATCTCTTCCAGTCGGTTGGCCCAGTAGCTGTCTTCTAAATTTCTTGGCAAGACAAGTGAGTACCTCCAGCGCTGCATCTGTTTGTTGAAACATCTCATTTGGTTTTCCACCAATTCCTGGAGACTTGTTTTTTGCCAATGCCTTCAGTGCAGCTTGGACTTCTTCCTTCAGTTCCATCGGTTCTTGATCATATGCTACCTCCTGAAATGGCTTAACATTGACTAATTCTTTTTGGTACAGTGATTCTGTGTATTCCTTCCATCTGCTCTTAACGCTTCCTGAGTCATTCAATATTTTGCCCATAGAATCCTTCAACATTGCACCTCAAGGTTTGAATTTTTTATTTCGTTCTTTCAGCTTAAGAAATACTGAGCGTGTTCTTCTGTTTTGGTTTCTTAACTCCAGGTAATTTGCACATTTCAGTATATTTTACTTTGTCTTCTCAAGCTGCCTTTTGAAATCAGCTCTTTTACTTCATCATTTCTTCCATTTGCTTTAGCTACTCTATGTTCTAGAGTAAGTTTCAGAGTCTCTTCTGACATCTATTTTGGTCTTTTCTTTCCTTCCTGTCTTTTTAATGACCTTTTGCTTTCTTCATGTATGATGTCCTTGATGTCATTCCACAACTCGTCTGGTCTTTGGTCATTAGTGTTCAATGCGTCAAATCTGTTCTTGAGATGGTCTCCAAATTCAGGTGGGATACACTCAAGGTTGTATTTTGGCTCTTGTGGACTTGTTTTAATTTTCTTCAGCTTCAACTTGAACTTGCATATGAGCAATTGATGGTCTGTTCCACAGTTAGCCCCCCGGTCTTGTTCTAACAGATGATATTGAGTTTTCCATTGTTTCTTTTCACAAATGTAGTCAATTTAATTCCTGTGTTTTCCATCCTCTTTAGTAGGTAAGGTCCACGTGTATAGTCACTGCTTATGTTGTTGAAAAAAGGTGTTTGCAATGAAGAAGTCATTGGTCTTGTAAAATTCTACCATGTGATCTCCGGCGTCATTTCTATCACCAAGACCATATTTTCCAACTATCGATCCTTCTTCGTTTCCAACTTTTGCATTCCAATCATCAGTAATTATCAATGCATCTTGACTGCATATTTGATTCATTTCAGACTGCAGAAGTTGGTAAAAATCTTCAGTTTCCTCATCTTTGGCATTAGTGGTTGGTGCATAAATTTGAATAATAGTTGTATTAACTGATCTTTCTTGTAAGTGTATGGATATTATCCCATCACTGACAGTGTTGGACTTCAGGATAGATCTTGAAATGTTCTTTTTGAAGATGAACACAACGTCATTCCTCTTCAATTTGTCATTCCTGCCATAGTAGACCATATGAGCAATGTATGAAGGTTTCACATTCTCCACGTCCTTGCCATCACTTGTTATTGTCCAACCTTTTTTATTATTGCCCTACTAGTGGGTATGAGGAGTCCCTGGGTGGTGCAAATGGTTAACATGCTTGGCTGCTAATCAAAAGGCTGGAGGTTTGAGTTCACCCAGATACACCTTGGAAGAAAGGCCTGGTGATCTACTTCCGAAAAATCAGCCATTGAAAACCCTATGGAGCACAGCTCTACTCTGACACACATGGGATGGCTATGAGTTGGAATCAACTCAACAACAACCGGTTTTAGTGGGTATGAAGTGGTACCTCATTTTGGTTTGGATTTGCATTTCCCCAATGACTAATGGGAAACCCTGGTGGCGGAGTGGTTAAGAGAAATGGCTGCTAACCAAAAGGTCAGCAGTTCGAATCCATCAGGTGCTCCTTGGAAACCCTATGGGGCTGTTCTACTCGTCCTATAGGATCGCTATGAGTTGGAATCAACTTGACAGCAATGGGTTTAATGACTAATGATGTTGGGCATTTTTTATGTGCTTCTTGGTCATTTACAGATCTTCTTCAGAGAAATGTTTATTCAATCCTTTGCCCATTTTTAAATTCGGTTATTTATCTTTTTATTGTTGAGTTGTAACAGTTCTTGATGTACTGTAGATACAAGTCTCTTATCATACACATGGTTTGCAAATATTCTCTCCCATTCAGTAGGCAATGCCATAGAGACAGAAAGTAGATTAGTTGTTGTCAGGGACTGGGGAAAGGAGGAAATGGGAAATGACTGCTAATGGGTACGGGGTTTCTTAATGCAATGATGCAAAGGTTCTAAAATTAGTGATGATTGTTGCAGAATTTGTGAATTTACTAAACACCACTGAATTACACACTTTAAAAGAGTAAATTTTATGGAAGAGAACTGTATCTCCATAAAGCTGTTATTAAAAAAAAAATTCAACACCTTAAAAGTGGCAGGCTGGGATTGAAATCCAAGTCCACTTAACTCCAAAGCCTGGCTACATTACACAGGGTTGGGGAAGTGGGGTGGATGGGGAGGACAGCATTGGATAGGAAAGGGCAGAAAAGAAAAGAAGTAGAAGACACAGACATCAAGCTATGCCAAATGACAGTCAATCAAATAGGCAGGTAGACAGGGGTTCTCGCACACAAAAATGAGCATACAGACACAAATAACCAAAGATGTGCAGAACCAGCACTGTAAAGAGAGGCAACAAACTTAGCAAATAGAAGCACTAACCTGCTCCATAACTCATCCATTACTGGCTGCCTTCCCTTCCCCATCTTACTTCACTTCCCTACTAGTGCTCTCTGGGATCATCTCCCAAACAAAGTATCTGCACCCAAATCATTTTAGGCTATTAAATATACATTTAAGAGCCTTCTATTTAAAAGCTTGTGATTGGATTGGGAAGATCTGTGTAAATTTATACAATACTAGGAATCTAAGTCAGCCCTGTCTCTAAACCTTTAATCTAGTCTGACTTTCCCACATATAACATCCTTACCAGCCCAGCTGCAGTATGAAGTGATTTCTCACGGACCTCTTGCTTGGTTCTAACTAATCTGGATCCCTTGACCTTGCCCTTTGGTTCTGAACTGTTGATTCCTTGTCTTCTCTTCTACCTACGGAAGCCCCACTTTGGCATTCTTCATTACTATCCCAACATCTGGACCTTGGTCCTCCCCTAAATACTCTAGCTGAGCCTTTCCTGCTCTATATCCAGTGTTGCCCAGGTCCTGTCAATAGATTCACAATACAAAGTAAAGTATGGTAAGCGTTAGATGAACTGGAAGAAGCTTTATGAGTCCAAAGGGAAAGACTGCTGTGAGCTGAGGGGTTAGGTAAAACTTCATGGAGAAGACACAACTTGACCTGTTTCTTTCATTCATTCTCTCATTTGTTCATTCAATAAATATTTACTGAGAGCCTGCAACATGCCAGACACACTGTGGATACAAAGGTGAATTAGAACCCAACCCTCAGAAGCTCCTCGTCTTGAAGGATGAGAAGTATATGGATTCAAAGAGAGGGAAAATAAAAGAGCATGTGCATAAGAAACTCTGAGTGTTAGGGAGGAAAGCCGTCCTCCTTGTCACTGCCGACACCTGTCAGCCCCACAGCTGGCCCTTCAAGCTGGCTGGTCCTCTTGGATGTCAAAATTCATGCAGCACCTAGCTACTCTAAGTGTGGTCGATGGACCAGAATGCAGATTCTGATTCAGTAGGTCTAAGTGTGACCCAAGATTGTGCATCTCAAACCAGCTTCCAGGTGATGCCCACAGTTGCAAGGTTGTAGAGTTATGGTTCTCAACCTTGGCTACAAGTTGCAATCCCCTGAGGAGCTTTAAAAAATATCATTGCCTGCAGCCTCCCTTCAGATCAAGAATCAGAATCTCTAGGGGTAGGGCCCATACATGGTATTTTTTTGCATTCTCCCAGATGGTTCTAAAACTGTTTAGAAAGGTTGAAGGTCAGTGTTAGTGAGGAACATTTTTTCCCTACTCCATGAGTTTCCTTTTCCTGTGAAGGGAGATCAGTTAGTGTAACCCTGGGCCTCTCTCACTGATAACATCACCTGGGAGACATAAACTTGGAAAAAATAACCAAAAAGTTCAGCTCACATCTGCCCTCTTCCATCTCGGGAGCAAGGCTGCCTGTGGCAATTACACACTTCACCTGGGTTGCTCCAAACCCGCAGAATCTGCATCACCTGGGAACTTGCTAGAAATGCAAATTCCAGGGCCCACCCTAGACCTATTAAATCAAAAACTCTGGGGTTAGGATCCAATAACCTGTGTTTTAACAAGCCCTCCCCGGGTGGTTCGGATGCTTGCTCAAGTTTGAGAACCACTGCCATAAGTCTTGCTGGGCATGGGGAAGCCCCCTCTAGAGCAGTACTACACAGGACTGGTGGAAAAATCTGTTCAGTTCTGGGCACCAGCCTTGGCTAGTAAACCTAAAGCCCTTTCAGCCTAATTAGGCTTTAATTAGTGATATAAGTGATTGTCTTAGTCATCTAGTGCTGCTATAACAGAAATACCACAAGTGGATGGCTTTTAACAAAGAGAAATTTATTCTCTCACAGTCCAGTAGGCTACAAGTCCAAATTCAAGGAAGCAGCTCCAGGGGAAGGCTTTCTCTCTCTGTCAGCTCTGGAGAAAAGTCCTTGTGGTGCATCAGTCTTCCCTTGGTCTGGGAGCATCTCAGCACAGGAACCTCAGGTCCAAAGGTCGCGCTCTGCTCCTGGCGCTGCTTTCTTGGTGGTATCAGGTCCCCATGTCCCTCTGCTTGCTTCTCTCTTTTATATCTCAAAAGAGATGGGCTTAAGACACTACCTGATCTTGTAGACCTCATCAATATAACTGCCACTAATCCATCTTATTATATCATAGTGATAGAGTTTACAACACATAGGGAAATCACATCAGATGATAAAATGGTATACAATCATACAATACTGGGAATCATGACCTAGACAAATTGACAGATATTTTTGGGGGGACACAATTCAATCCATCACAGTGATGTTGTGACCTTCATCTTTTTACTTTTATTTTTCAACCTCTTCAAAACCTGGGTGGGTGTATTTGTCTGTCCCTCCAACAGCAGATCTTGAAAAAGGATTCAAGTGCAATTAGTTTTGGGGGAAGTTTTCCCAAGAAGCAAACATGAGGGAAGGAAGAAGTGAGGCAGGGAAGGATGGAAAGTCAAGGAAGGGTGAGGGTGTGTTACTGCTGTGGGCAACTGGGCTCAGAGAGAGGCTGTGGAGAACATACCTCAGAACTGTCCCTTTGAGGGGTGAGGAAGCCAGAGTATTTTTCCATCAATTCCCACCCCCCATTGGTTGAGGGTCACCCTAGGACATTTATTCCCAGCATTTCAAGACGGCCCTACCCTCTTCTGTGGTCAAAGAGACACAGGAAGCCATACGTGTATACAAAAACTGTCTGCAGATGAGTTTGGGGGGAGCCAAGTGGATATGGATGGGCTCCAACAGCATCTGCTACCCTGGAAGAGTAGGCTGCAATTTCCTGGGGCGAGGGCAGCGGTGGTTCAGTGGTCGAATTCTCGCTTTCCATATGGAAGAGTTGGACTCCCAACCAATACACCTCATACGCAGCCACCACCCGCCTGTCAGTGGAGGCTTGCATATTGCTATGATGCTGAACAAGTTTCAGCAGAGCTTCCAGACTAAGAAAGACTGGGAAGAAAGGCCTGGCAATATACTTCTGAAAATCAGCACTGAAAATTTTATGGGTCACAATGGCCTCATCCACAACTGGTCACGGGGATGATGCAAGACAGGCAGCGTTTTGTTCAGTTCTGCACGGTGTTGCCATGAGCCAGGGGTGACTCAATGGCAGCTAACAACAACTCTTGCTGGGAGCATCCTTAGAGAGCCCAACGGTCCAATTAGGGATGGCTTTGAATGCAAAATCTCGGAGGCTAGATTTTATCCTAGAGAGCACAGCTCTGAGCACCTCGGCATGGAGGAAAGAATGTGGATTTTGGAGGCAGTTTATCTGATTTTTAATCCCGGCTAGGTGAATTGAGCAAGCTTCTTAACTTTTCTGTGCTATTTCCTCATCTATAAAATGGAAATCATAATACCCACCTTCCATGGTTGTTGGGAAGATAAGAAATAACTTATTTAAAGCACTCCAGTCCTTTGCCTTCATTCCAAAAAATTAACCACTGCCCATAAATCAGTATTGACTGGTGTATCATGGGCATGTAAAATTGCTTGGTATTTATTCGCAACTCGTTATCCAAAAGCACTTGGAGTTGCCAAGTTGGCTGCTACCAAATTTCCTCTCACCGTGAAAGGAGATTCCCTCCTGAGAGGGGAGGTGACTGGCAACTCACTACCCACCCTCCCCCATCCCTGGCCCCGTAATCAGATTGCGTGGCACCTCTTTCCTGCCACGTCTCCAGGCAAGAGTGAAGCATCCTCAAGGACCTCTGACACGGTTTCTTTTTGGGGAAGGCAGTGGACCCACCCCTCCCAAGTGTGATTCAGAAATATTGATGCCAAATAACGTTGGCAGGTTTCTCCCTCTTGTATGATTCCATTTCCCGTCTTCTGAAGACTTGAGCATTTTGAAGCTTAATCGACTTGCATCAGTAGTAGTTCCATGCCAATATTTTGGCCTTTCAGGTCTTTAATGAATTTCTCTGCTGCTGAACCTGAAAGACGCAAATACGTAACTTTAATTTTCTTTCTGCCTTAACTTTCCTTTTTCTTCAGAGAAATGCATGTAATCTGGGGGGAAATAATCTTACAATTATTTTAAAACAGGGCCACATGTAATTTCTTATCCAGGCAATTTGGCTTTGACACTCCAGGAACTTTGAATGTCTTTATGGGTTCAGGTTGTTTGAAGGTAAAATACTCAAACTGACTCTAATTTTTTGTTTTATTGTGCTTTAGGTGAAAGTTGACAGTGCAAATTAGTTTCTTGTTCAAAAATTTATGCATAAATTGTTTTGTGGCATTGGTTGCTATCCCTGCAATGTGTCAGCACTCTCGCCCTTTCCCTTTACACCAGGGGTTCCCCATGTCCATTCGTCCAGTATCCCTGTCCCTTCCTGCCATCTCCTCTTTGATTTTGGGCGGGTGTTGCCCATTTGGTCTCGTATACTTGATTGAACTAAGAAACATATTCCTCACATATGTTATAGTTTGTTTTAAAGGCAAGCCCCTCACATATGTTATTGTTTGTTTTACAGGCATGTCCAATCTTTGGCTGAAAGGTGGACTTTAGGAGTGGTTTCAGTTCTGAGTTAGTACAGTGTCCAGAGGCCATAGTCTCGGGGGTTCTTCCAGTCTCTGTCAGACCAGTAAGTCTGGTCTTTTTTTGAATTTGAATTTCATTCTACGTTTTTCTCCTGCTCTGTCTGGGATGCTGTATTGTGACCCCTGTCAGAGTGGTCGGTGGTGGTAACGGGGTACCATCTAGTTCTTCTGGACTCAGCCTAGTGAAACTGACTTTAAGCAAAAAGAGGAGTTTGTTAGAAGGATGGTTGGTAGCTCACAGAACTGAAGGAAGAGTTGACCAAACCAGTCTCCGGATCTCATCAATAGAAAATCACAGACTTAATGTTTATGACATTGCCTTCGTACAACTCAGAGCCAATCATCTCCTATTCCTGTACCTTCCCACTCAAAGAGATGTTCCCAAGAGAATGGATTTGATTGCTTGAGCATGTGCTCATGAAAGAGCCCTGGTTGCACAATGGTTAAGCATTCAGCTCTGCAGGAGAAAAAATCTGGCCATCTGCTCCCATAAAAATTACAGCCTAGGAAACCCTATGGGACAGTTCTACTCTGTCATATAGGGTCGCTATGTGTTGGAATCAACTCAACGTCACACAATAACAAGGCATGTGCTCAGTAGAGCATGGGTGATGGTTATATTGTGATGAGCTGCCTTACCAGAGCAGAATATGGGGGCAGAGGGCAGCAATTTACTCAGAGAAAGAGATGCTGAGTAGATGTAAGCCATCTATATTGTCCAATACATTGTTGCCCCTGGCTGCCCATTTATCCATATTCCCATTCACAGAATTTCACAAACACTTCCATCCGATATTATGCAATCATGTCACATAAACCCTTAAATGCACTCTTTTCTCAATGTCTCAGTTAGCTACTCCCTCTAGAAGAAAGGTCTTACGGCCCCTATTCTCCATTTATAGGATCTCTGGGTGTAGCAGGCTGCATATCTCCTGCCCATATCTCTTTGGCATGTACTATTTCAATGTATGGTGGCCCCAACTTGCAGCTGCCAGCACCTGCAACTCTTTGCCTATGGGCTTTCTCTGGCCGCTGGAGACTGCTCTGACCATTCTTGGGGAAGGCAGTAAGTGTCAGAGTTTATCACCTCTTGGGAGCAACCCTCAACCAATGACTAAAGGGAATTGGTAGATAAATATCTTAATTTCCTTACCCCTTAGTTAGAATAACTGTAAGGTGCATATTCTACAAAGTCCCCTGGAGTTTTTAACCCTATGGGATTAAGATCCAGTTGCCCCCTTGATAAGATACAGCATAATACATAGATCAAGAGGCATGGTATACATAGACATATGGTAATACATAGATCAAGAGGCAGTCGTTCGAACAGAACAAGGGGATACTGCGTGGTTTAAAGTCAGGAAAGGTGTGCATCAGGGTTGTATCCTTTCACTATACTTATTCAATCTGTATACTGAGCAAATAATCCAAAAATCTGGGCTATATGAAAAACAGGGCATCAGGATTGGAAGAAGACTCATTAACAACCTGTGTTATGCAGATAATACAACCTCGCTTGCTGAAAGTGAAGAGAACTTGAAGCACTTACTGATGAAGATCGAAGACCACATCCTTCAATATGGATTACACCGCAACATAAAGAAAACAATAATCCTCACAACTGGGCAATAAGCAACATTATGATAAATTGAGAAAATATTGAAGTTGTCAAGGATTTCATTTTACTTGGATCCACAATTAACACCCATGGAAGCAACAGTCAGGAAATCAAACGACATACTGCATTGGACAAATCTGCTGCAAAAGGTCTCTTTAAAGTGTTAGTGAGATCTTGTAGTGGGTTATATTGTGTCTCCCAAAGAGATGTGTTCAAGTCCTAACCCCCAGTACCTGTGAATGTCACCTTGTTTAGAAATAGCGTCTTTGCAGATATAATCAAGTTAAGATGAAGTCATACTGGATTAGAGTGGGCCCTAAATCCAATGACTATCTTTATGTGAGAAAGATGATGGAAATTGGACTATAGAGGCACAAAGAGACACAGGGAAGAAGGCCATGTGATGGTGGAGGCTGGGATTGGAGTGATGAGGCCGCAGGTCAAGGAACATCAAGGAATGCCGGCAGTCACCAGAAGCTAGGAAGAAGCAAGGAAAAGATTCTTCCCTAGAGCCTTCCCAGGGAGCATGGCACTGCCAACACCTTGATTTCAGACTTCTAGCCTCCAGAACTGTGAAAGAATAAATGTTTGTTGTTTTAAGCCACCAGTTTGTGGTATTATGTTATAGCAGTCCTAGGAAACTAACAGATTTTCCATCTCAAACAGAGCCCAGTACCAAGCAAAAAGCTGTTACTTAAAGGAAAATTGTCACTTGCTGAACATCTAGTTGCTTTGCTCCGAAATTCTATGGGCCTACTCTGTAGTTCTCATATTAGGCCTTGCCAAAGGCTCTATTGTTGTTCTTGTTACTTGCCTTCGAGTTGGCTCTGACTCATGGCGACCTTATGTATAACAGAACAAAACATTGCCTGGCCCTGCGCAATCTTCATGATCGTTGGTATGTTTGAGCCATTGTTGTAGATTGTGTCAATCCATTTCACTGAGGGTTTCTCTTGTTTTTGCTGACCCTCTACCAACCATGACATCCTTCTCTAGTGATTTGTCCCTCCCGATGATGTGTCCAAAGTAAGCTAGACGAAGTCTCGCTATCCTCACTTCTAAGGAGCATTC
This sequence comes from Trichechus manatus latirostris, assembly GCF_000243295.1. Taxonomy (NCBI): domain Eukaryota; kingdom Metazoa; phylum Chordata; class Mammalia; order Sirenia; family Trichechidae; genus Trichechus; species Trichechus manatus. Next base: position 3,020,220 of record NW_004444040.1, read on the forward strand.
TGGCTCTGTACAATCTCCCAAACTTCTGCAGACAATTTGAAGACCATTGAATCCACCAGGTAATATAGGCTGAACGGCAGAGCCCCTGAAGTTACATCCTGGATATTTAATGAGTACCACCCAAAGGTGTTTGTGAGAGATAGCATGTTTTTTTTTTTTTTTGGTAATGTCTTTGTCATGTTTGGTTGATATCAAGACTATTCTGTCTTCATAAAATGAGTTGGGCAGTGTTCCCTTTGTCCAGTTCTCTAGAAGATTTTTGTAAGATTGGTGTTATTTCTTTCTTAATAAATTGAAGGAAGCTGGAACAATTTGAGCATCAAAATAAATACAGTAGTACTGGATTATAACCCAAAGTATAGCACAAATATCCAGAAGTCCATACTGATATGAATAAATGAAAAATTCCAAATACTGACATAAATTCCAAATAGTAATATAAATAAATGAAGAATTTCAAATAACTTACGTACTCCCCCCTCAAGGAGATGGAACATAACTCCTCGCCTCTTCAGTGTGGGCTAAGCTTAGCAACTTCCTTCCAAAGAGTATAGTATGGAAAGGGGGAAAGAAGAGTAACCTTACAGTGGAGAAACCTGACAAACACTACCTCAGCCATGTGATTAAGCTTAGTTTCTTCAGTGATGTCATGGTGAGGTAATGAGAATGGCACTTTACCTCTATGGTTTTCCTCCCAAAAAAACCCAGAACCCCAGTCTAGTCATGAGAAAACCATTAAACAAATTCCTTTGAGAGACGTTCTACAAAATACTTAAATACTTCTAAAAACTGTCAAGGTTATCAAAAACAAGAAAAATCTGAGTACCTGTCATAGCCTAAAGGAGCCTAAGGAGACATGATGACTAAGTGTAATGTGTGTATCCTGGATGGTATCTGGGGACAGAAAAAGAACATTAGGTAAGAACTCAAGGAAATGCAAATAAAGTATGGAATTTAGTTAATAATAATGTATCACATACTAATATAAGATGTTAACTATAGGGAAAACTGGATGTAGTGTGTATGGGAACCCCCTGTATGATTTTTGCAACTTTTCTGTTAATCTAAAACTATTCTAAAATTACAATTTTATTCAAAAAAAACAATCAGAATAAGTGGTATTTAAGACATAAATATAATGAGCATTGCTTAAAGATGTTATTACACACATCAATAACGCATTATATATGTAACTCGTGCAACATGTATATATATAAATAACAGGAAATTAATATATTAGTATCAACATTTAAATAAACCCCTAGTCACTTGATAATTACATAAATTAGGAGTTTTTTCAATAACAAAAGACAATTTATATCATTAGAAAGTATTGAGAAATTAAACATACATTGTTTACCTGAAATTAAATGAGCATTTTAAAATAAAATGCATAATAATTACTGTATGTCATGAATTGAATTGTGTCCCCCAAAAACATCTGTCAACTCGGCTGAGCCGTGACTCCCAGTATTGTGTAATTGTCCACCATTTTGTCATCTTATGTGATTTTCCTATGTGTTGTAATTCTATATAATGTTGATGAGATGAGATTAGCACCAGTTATGTTAATTAGGCAGGACTCAATCTACAAGATTGGGTTGTGTCTTGAGTCAATATCCTTTGAGATATAAAAGAGAGAAGTGAGAGAGAGACATGGGGACCTCATGCCACTAAGAAACAAGAGTCAGGAAAATAGCGTGTCCTTAGGACCCAGGGTCCCTGCACTGAGAAGCTCCTAGTCCAAGGTAAGATTGATGACAAGGACCTTCCTCCAGAGCCAACAGAGAAAGAAAGACTTCCCCTGGAGCTGGCACCCTGAATTTGGACTTCTAGCCTCCTAAACTGTGAGAGAATAAATCCCTGTTTGTTAAAGCCATCCACTTGTGGTATTTCTGTTACAGCAACCAACACTAGATAACAAAGACACTGTACTTAAACGAAATATTTCCTTTTACTTACAAATTAGTCTATGGGCTTAACTGAGATATTTTCTCATTCATATTAAAATTGAGACTACATTTTACTAATTCTTTCAGGTGGAAAATTCATCTAAAGCTATGTAAATTTTTAAAAAACTTTAAATTACTATTCTTATGCCTCTGTTATAACAAAATTTGCAGTCAATAGTTTATTACGTTCACTAATTATTAATTTACAGTAGTTTTGATTTAAAGCTTTACTTTCATAGAAATAGCTAACTCAAATAAAGGTAATAGAAAATTAAATAGATGTCATCTCTTGCACTGATTCTGGAGACCTGTTTACAATTGGAGGAATTCAAGAGTAAAGCCATTTGGTCCTAGAGTTGTCTTTATGGGAAGGTTTTTTAATTATACAATCAACTTCTTTGATTTGATATAGTATGATTGAGATTTTCTTTTTTATTTCTTCTGTGTCAATCTTCATAAATTGTTTTTCTCAGAATTTGGTCATTTTACCCCAGTTTTCAAATTTATTAGTATAAAGTTGTTCATCATATCCTCTTATTATATTTTTATACCTGTTAGATCTGTAGTGACATCCTCTTTTTTATTCCTGATATTAATATTTGTGCCATTTCTCTCTTTTTTTTCTTGATTATTCTTGCTAAGGGTCATTCAATTTTATTAATCTTCTCAAAGAACCAACATCTGACAGCCCACTAATACATCCCCAACTTGCTGTAACATAAATTAATGACTACCTGAAATTCTGTCTGGTTGAGTTTGAACTCTAGCACCAGTGAGTAATATATAGGTTGGGTCATCACTGAGTTACTCACTCTGGATACCATTGTGTGCAGGGCACTGCTGTGGTTTCTACGTGGGCCACGGAAGCATAGGTAACTCCTCCACTTCTCTCAAACACCTGGAACCTTAAGGAATCCATCCATGCCTGATGCAATGTCTTCAAAGAATGATTCACCTGGGGAGCCCTATTAAGAGCTTAGATTCTAGGTCACCACCCCAGACCTACCAAATCAAACATGCATACAGTAATATGCATTTCTGAAAAACATCTTAGTGAATCTTCTGCACAATAAAAGTTTTAGAACCAACAAATTTTAGAATATCTAGTCTAATGGAAAACACATAGTCTTAGGGTAGGTTCCCAAGAGAAGCAAAACCAGTGAAGCATATACATATAAATATAGACAGACAGATTCATCACAAGGAAATGGCTCACACAGTCGTGGAGGCTGGCAACTCCCAAATTGCTGGGTCAGGCGTCAGGCTGGAGGCTTCTCCTGAATCACGTGGTTGCAGGGGCTGACAAACCCAAAATTTGCAGGTCAGGCAGAAGACTGCTGGCTCACAGGGTTGCGGGAGCTGGCAAATCCCAAGATCTGCAGCAGGTAGAAGGCTGCTGGCTCACATCCCAAGAACCCAAGGTCAGAGAATGATGAGTCAAATGCAGGATCCTGAGTGCGGGAGCTCTGCCAGAACATCTGTATATATTGGATGCAGACCACACCCTCAAGGAAACTTCCTTTTCAACTGATTGAGTGCTCACATCAGATCACAAAATGGAGGATAATTACATCGTTACATAACTGCCAGATTACATCATTACATAACTGCCAAACCACTGAGAATCATGACCCTGCCAAGTTGACACACAACCTTAACCACACACACATAGTCCCCACTGTTACAGATTGCCTCATCTAAATGGGAAGCACGGGACATGGCCAAATAAGAGAACGTTCAAGGAAAAGAAACCAGTACATACAGAAATCCAGTTGTCAGGAACAACATTCTGAATCTTTTGAATCTATTGCCAGCCCTTTAACATCGGCCACCTTGCTGGCCTCAACACCCCTGCAGTGCTTGATATGAATCTTATTTCTCATGCTCAAATGGCTGAGGTTTTAAAAACTGTGCCCTGCAATCAGAAAGTTAAGTCTGCTAGGTCTGCTTTAAGTTATCCAGTCAACAACTTCATTTCGATCCTTGGAAGCAATGACAAAGAAGCTTAAGTAGACCTGACTTGTAGTGGCCACCATTAATTATCTAAATGGAGGGTGAAATTTCACTTGGATGAAGGCTGGCACCAAATTCTGCTGCATCCTTTTACAGCTGGCCCATAAATCAGAGACTGAGTCCAAGAAGAATTTTTAAATTGGATGAGTCGTGATTCCATTCAACGGCAATTTTTATGAAATCCCATCCCTGCTTGGTAATTACCAGGCTATAACAATTAATTTCTTGCTTTGGATTAAAACCCATTCAGTGCTAGATGGATATTTTAGTCTGGCAAGATGAATTGTACTTCATTTTACCTGTGTGGAGCTATCAGGAAATGGAAAATTATAAGCTGAACCAAAATGGTTTATTAAAAATAGTCCAAGTACAAGTAGTACCGAAACAGCTTTCAGAGTCTTTTTTTTAAAATAGGTTTTTACTGCCTCATAGAGGGTTGGAGTTTCTAAAATTCTTACAAAAGAGAAGCCTCAACAAGCTTCTATATTGACAAAATAGAAGTAATAATCGGTATAAGCAAGCCCAGTTTTCAGAAAACATGAAATTTGCAAAGCAGATTTACAAACCTTCTAAGTAAGGGGACGTTGTTCTTAGGTGTGGTAGAGTCAATATTCTACTTATATCTATCCCGTGTGACAGAGTAGAACTGCCCCATAGGGTTTTCTAGGCTGTAATCTTTATGCGAGTGGATTGCCAGGTCTTTATCCTGAGGAGAAGCTGGGTGAGTTTCAACCACCAACCTCTCGGTTAACAGCCAAGCACTTAACCATTGCACCACCAAGGCCTCTTAAATAAGGGGATAGTTACTCATTAATAAAGCCAGGCTGGGTTCTTACTCAGCCTTTGTTCCCAATGGTGCATTTAGTAAGCCACTTCCCTACAGGCTCTTGGAATAATACATTTGGAGGGATTTTAAGGACCCCTTTGTGTCCCCATATCATATCCTGAAAACTGCCTCTAATCACAAACCTCATTTCTATTAGTAATAATAACAAAAACAACATTTTCTCAGCACTTGGTAGTTACATGCACTATTCAAAATGTTTCACAGGCATTAATTTATTAGGTCCTCAAAATAACTCCATGAGACACCACTGTTATCATCTGCATTTTACATAGGGTAAACAGAGGCACAAAGTAGATAGTTAACTTTCGCTGGATCACCGTATCAGTTATCTATTGTTGTGTAATAAACTACCCTAAACCTAGTGGATTAAAACAATTACCATTCTTTGGTTCATGATTCTGGGCATCAGCAGTTTAGGTTGGGTTCAGCTGGGTGGCTCTTCTGTCTCGGATGGGCTCTGTCTAGCATCTGTAGTCAGCTGCACATTAGTTTTGCTGGTTTTCACAGGGCTATTTCACATGTCTGGGGATTGGGGTGGGACAACTGGACTGATTCATCTGTGCTCCAATACGCTAGCCCAAGCTTGTTCATATGGCAGCTAGATAACGTTTCAAGAGAGGAAACTGAAGTACACAGGCTTCTTGAGCTATAGGCTCAGAACTGGCACAACATCACAATTCTACCACATTCTACTGGCCAAAAGGTGCCACTCGGCCAGCTCAGATTCAAGAGAGGGGAATATAAGTCACCTCTCTTGATGGAAGAAGCTTCAAAGTTGTATTGCAAAAGGTAAGAATACAGGGATGGGTGGAGAATTGAAGCCATTTTTTGCCATCAATCTACCCAGTTACATAGCTGGTCATCAGTAGAGCCAGCATGCACACCTAGATGCTCTGACTACACAGCCAGCGTTTCTACCCACATTAACATACTGCTGCCTTTACAACAATAGCTTGTCTCCTTTCTGTAACTGGGTCCTGGTCTTACTGTTTGAACTGAATCTCTACCTTGGTAACCTGATACTACTCCAGTTTCTCCAGGTCCTGAGCTCTGCCTTGCTGTTGCCTTTCACCCCAATGCCGTTCTGCATTTGAACCCAGCTGGACTTTGCTAAAAGACCTACCCAAAGATAGATGACTGTCCTCCGGCTGAGAGTTATGCCCTGTGTGATGTTCCCACACTCCTCACTCTTCCCAGGCTTCTCATCTCCACATATGACCAAATTCCCTGCACATACTACTTCATCACCTCCCAGTACCTCTACTATTTGACCCAGCAGCTCAGAGCACATGTTCAATTTTCCCCGTGTCCACTGCTGAACAGCTTCCACAATCTTTTACTTTAGCAAAGGATTCATTGCAAAATTCTTCTAAACAGCTAGCTCCACTTCTTATTTAAAACAAGGTTATATTTCCTAAAATGCAATACACGAAGTTGCATTAAGAGCGAGCCACTGTTAACTATAGATTCAACTCAATGTTTTTCTCTTCTATCTGAAGCCAGGAATTGTAGAGAACCATATCTGGCCATTCCTTTTTCCTAATTACTTCTCCCCTTACACTACACCAGTAAGAGAGGAAACTGCCCCTACCTTCTGTTCTGAAGCCTCTAGCATTGAGAATCACTTGGCTGTAACCTCTGGACAAGGGACGTCACTATCTTCAAGATAGTGTATCAAAATAAAATGTTTATCTACAGTTAGTATATTTGCTTTTTGCAGAAACACTCTTTAGTTTTGGAAACCTGAAGAAATAAAGTGTTAAAGACATTGAGAGAGAGCAGAGCCATAGATTAACCCACCTCGATGAGTATTGTCACCTTTGACAAATTACTGCCCTGTTCAGCACTTCAGTTTCTTCATCTGCACACCAAGATCATTAGATTAGATGATACCCAAAGTTTCATTCATTTTTGATGTTGCCTGATTCTAAATATTTATTGAGTTACTATATATATGCAAGGATCAGAGTTAGCAGAGGAGGTACTTGTGTATAGAACAGAATATTGGGTCACTCCAGCAGGGTGAGGAGGATGTTCACAAGACCATTAGCCTCTCGAATGGCTGAGACCGAGGCAATGGGGCTATAAGGCGTTGTCCAGGTGCAAAGTGTTCAGACAAGGACAGGTTGGAAATGAGAACAAGCCAGCAGATAGACTCCCTCTCATTGTTCATATCCCAATCGATCATCCATGCCACATGATACTGCACCAGCCGCACCTACAGAACAGCAGTTAAAGTTTCTCAGTGATTTCCATTGATCAGCATCCAGCTGCAGACTACAGAATACCCGCTGTCTCAGCATTGTTTAATGGTAGGTGGGGTACGCCTACCATTCTTTCCAAGATATAGCTAGTTTTAAAAGAATCAATTGATAGATTCTTATTTTCCATATGTACTCTGTTAAAATTGATCTGCCTGAGGTTGGGATGTCATGCTGACTTTCCATTCCTACTTTCCCTTTCAAAACTGACCTTCAACAACTTTTCAGAAAAAAAATCATAACATCTCTTTCATGTATGGTGCATTGACCCAGGATCTAGAAACTTCCAGGGCATCAAAAGTATAATTCTAAATATTTGTCAGAAAGCCTCCTTAATCTAACGCATATTAAGACTGATGCTTCCACTTTTTCCTGTTTTGGGTGCACGTCTATTAAGGGATGACTGTGGCATTAGAAACAGGTATTTGGCCTGTGTTGAGGTGTCCTGATACATTACAGAGTGAGGAGAGATGTTACAATGACCTCGCCCTGACTCTTGGTCAAGAACGTATCAGTTCTTGTGTTAAGTATCGTGAAAACAGAATAAAAAGACTTTAAGTAAAAGTCGTTGAAGGTGGAGGCAATTGATTTCACCTAGGTGGCAAGTTACCAGTGAGGCTCCTTGCCTTATTCGTCTTTCCTTCTATCTTAGAGATAGGAGTTAAATGACCGTGATAGGAAGGCATAGTAATATGTTTATTTGAATTGAAAAGTGAAGTCAGAGTATTTCTGACAGAAATTAAGTTTGACTTAGCCGATTAGTTTGACCATGAGCATTGACTTTGCCAATTAGCATATATGGCAAGCATTTTCCACAAATTGAAGGATGAGCTAAATCTGCAGCTCTACAGTTTTGATAAAAATATGTTTAAATCACATGATTTTTTAATCCAAAAAAAATTGTATTGGTAGAAGCATACTGAAAATAAGAATTTTTTTTTTAATTTTTCCAAACCTTTCTGAATTATGAGGCTAAATAGTTTCTTTAAGTGAAAGAGAAATAGCTGTAATTAATGGTCATTCGATAAGTCTTAGTAAAGGCATTTTTGGTATGGATTTCCCAGAAATTAAGAAAGTAGCTGAATCTGATGACAAAGCAACAATTTTCTCTATTTTTTTTTTTCTTTTGCAAATTTGGAGTTTTCCATTTTTTTTTTTGTTGTTGTTGTTGTTGTTGTTTCTTTTTAAAAATTGAAGGAGGACTGTTAGAATTTTATGGTTATCATTAAAATAGTTTTAAGAACTATTTTATTTTGGGGAGGAATTCAAATAATTTAGCGACATTGCTGTAACAATAGCCCTTTCATTCCCATCTTCTTATTTTCGTGAATAAGGTTGCTTAATGGTTACATATATAAAAATGAAAAATATAAATAGAATTGATACCAAACTCTGTCTCACTCTAGTAAAAAGCAGTATCTTCCCATGTGAACATAATCTAGGTGGAAAAAAACCAGCCTCATCTATTTCATTGAGAGGAATGTTTCCAATAGAATCTTACTTTTATGTTTAATAATTATTTATTTGATGTGTAATGTATTTATATTGTTTTGTTTAATTGTACACTACTAACAATTATAATAATAACAGTTCAGAAAGAAATTTTAAAACTTAAAGAATTCTATGATCACAAGTTTCTATGATACAAAAAAATGTAAACTTTATCTTATAAACTTATTTTTTGGTAGAGACGTATACTGTGGTAAACAATAAAAGATGTTTGGGTATAAAATAATTCTATTAGGACATAATTCATGGTGGAAGTGGAATTGAAATACAAATTCCAGGATAAAAAGTAAACGTAAAATTTCTGAGTTTTAAAGAAATCTTTGCATATTTTATAAAGTGGACAATTGAGGGAAGTAAATCACCGTGGTAGCTAGATTCCACTGGATACATTTAAAAGAATGATATGACTTATATTTTGAAATCTCAATATAGTGTTTACAATATGCTAGAAATTACATCCTTTATAGTTATAAATTTAAATTTATAATTAAAAAACATTTAGATGTTGCAGTGGGTTGAATGGTGGTCCCTCAAAAAAATATATCCATGTCCTAATCCCCAGTACCTGTAAATGTTACTGTATTTGAGAAAAAAGGGTTTTGTTAGATGTAATTAAGGATCTTGAGAGAAGAAGATCATGCTGGATTATCCAGGTGGGTCCTAAATCCAATGACAAGTGTCCTTATAAGAGGAAGGTGGAAAGAGATTTGAAACAGACAGAAGAGAAGACAGACACACAAAGGAAAAGACAATATGAAGATGGAGGCAGAGATTGGAGTGAGGCAGCTACAAAAGAAGGAAGTCAAGGAATGTTGACAGCCACCAGAAGCTGGGGAAGACAAAGAACAGATTCTCCTCTAGAGCCTCCAGAGGACATATGGCCCTGCCAACACCTTGATTTTGGAATTCTGTCCTCCAGAACTGGGAGAAAATAAATTTATGCTGTTTTAAATTACCAAGTTTGTGGTAATTTGTTATGGTAACCTTAGCAAACTACTACAAATGTCAACTTAAAAATGTACAACTGGGCCCTCATTGTCTTCAAACCCAACCTTGTCAGATTGTCAAAACCTGATTCTCTTTGCCTTGAAAATCTGTTGCCTGTGGCCATTTGTGGTACTAATTCCTGAACTGATCAGTTTGGTTGCATGCAACAGAATCCACTTTAGCTGGTGTCATCAGAAGGGGATATGATGTGGGAATTAGGTGCTCCCAAAATTGTTGGAAAGATCAAAGGAAGAGACTCTAGACTGAACATTCAAGAGTTGTTTCTGCAGAACCACCTTACCCTGTTGCAGCAACTGATGGATCAGAAAACTCCTACCACTGTAACTTAATGAATTTTCACATTACCCTGACATGACCAGGAAAGCTATCATTACTTCTGCAAAACCTGCTTCAAAATTATGCTACCTCTGCCACAATCCCCACCAGCAAAGGAGATCTTCTCCACACCCTTCTTCTCTTCCCATGTCACTTAGTTCCAAGTTGAAGTTTTGTACAAGTTCATCTGATTGGTGGAGCCTAAACATATATGGAATCCTAACTCCAAGGGAGAGTAGAAGTTATAGTTTCTAGACTTGTAGTCTTTGCATGATAGGAGTAGTTGTAATGGAAGCCGGCCAAGCCACCATCATGTCCACCACAAGTAAAGTCTTTATTATGCGTGGAAGAAAAGGAGGCTTCCTACATGATGTTATTCAAGGGATACCCTGATCCCAAAGTATCTCTCTAGTCCCTGTCACAGTGCCTGTCAGCCCACTATTAGAGCATCATTACTGATGCTGTCCATGAGCCCTTTATTAAAATGTGAACATCCCACGAGAACATATAAAGCTGTAATCCATTATTAACACCTCTGCAGATGTCACTTCACAGTTGATAGAGAGAGCAAGCAAGGCAGTTGTTGGGGAGAGGACAGGAGCTCCAGAAGGCGGTAAGATATCAAAGTTAGAGGCAAAAGGCTACAAAAGGCAAACTGTACCCCTACACAAACAGACTCCAGTACACTCCTGGCTTCTTTTAAAATAGAAGGGGCAGTTGTGCTGTAATAGTTTGTTATGTGTATATAACAAACAGGCTTGTAACAACCACTAGAAAAATATCTCCTGTCTTCTGGCGAGCCCTGGCTCTCAACTTCTTTCCCAGAAAATAAATACACAGCGGCATTCAGAATACAAATATCTTCTGATGTTCCCTTCTCCAAGGGCAAGAGGACTATAGAGATTCATATATTGATTGGGAGGATAGCAATGCAATGAAAAATTCCAAGACAAGCCAATTTCTCAGTGTTTGCAAGGCCTGGCAAACCCATCAAGGTTATTGATGAAGAAATTAAGAATGCAATGCAGCCTCCTCTGGCCTCAGCTGTCTAATCAAAAACTTGGACCAGAAGCTCTTCTCACATTCCAACAGTGTGCCCAGCCAACGCATATACTCCTTGTGGCTTTAACCGCAAGGATTCTGATTGCATTCCAAGAGATGATGCAGTGACAGGGAATCAGGAGACCTGGATTCTAGTCCTACTCTAATACTAGATTGCTGTGTAACCTAAAACAAGTCACTGACCCACTCTCTGTCTCCATTTCCTCACTGATGAGGCAGAAATAAGAAAATTAATCATGGCTGCCTCCTAAAGAAAATGCTCTTAACTCAAAGTCCACAGAGAAGTTTCAGAGGTTCTTAAGGTTCCCTGAAATTGCAAGTAAACTTTTGTGTTTAGGTACATATTCTTAGGATAATTTCCCACATAATCCTAAATCGGACAATCGTATCCAGAAGATAAAGGAGGCCACATCTCAAAAGAAAGTTAATAACAAATGAGCAATAGGATCAACTGAGATAAGCTCGACAATAAACTGCTCCACAAACTCAGGGTGAAAATAAGAACACCTCATTCATTTTTTTTTTGCAAATAATAGCCAGAGACTCTGCCTGCCTTATTAGCAAGACATCCACCAACTCTCTCACAAGTCTTTCTACCCCTGTTTATGTCCCAGACTTGCAAGTCTTGTTTGCTAATTTTTTTTCATTTTACATATACAACTATCTCCCAGATCACCAAAAGGTTGGAAGAATCAACACTCTCTTCCCCCACTACGTGGACTCCTTACATTCCCAAACATGTATACCACTGGTCAGACCCTATAAATATTCAAGAATTCAAGAATTTTAAAGTACAATTATCCAACTTGAATGCACCATTTGTTTCCTACTGGAACCCTGGTTGATACCCTCTGAGCCTTCACTTCTTCAAATGTAAAAAAAAAAAAAAAAGGAAACTATTATCTGTGTTGATGGAGAATATTATCTATGTTGATGCAGAATGGGTACTTAGCTACCTCCTTTCTCAAAAGGGGCCAGGACTGGCCCTGCTGGTCTGGTTGGAGGCTGGGTCATCATGAGCTGAAGTTAACATGGAGATTTCTACCTGAGACAATGGTAAGGCTGGGAACGGAAAGTCAGGAGCAGAGGAAGACTGAGTTCAAGAACCTCATATGGAAAAAAGTCAATATTTTTACTCTGACCTGCGTGATCTGTCCCCCATACTCTACCCACAGTACCCCTCTGACCTCTATTTCAGCATGTTTTCCCTCTTGCTCATTTTACCCCACCCACACCAACCTCCTTGCTGACCCTCAAATTCTCCAAGCACACTCACACTTCTAGGCCTTTGCTATGGCTATTTCCTTTGCCTGGAATCATCCTCCCCAAGATATCCACATGGCTCATTCCCTCATCTCCTTCAGGTCTTTGCTCAATGCTGTATACTCAAAAAGGCTTTTCTACACCATCTTAAGGAAAATAGCAACCACACCCCACACAGCACTTGTCACTATATGACATGTTACAACATTTGTTGTTAGTTTATTAGGTGTCCTTCTGGCCAGAATGTAAGCTCCACGAGGTCAGCGGCTTTGCTGTGTTCACTGGTATATTTCAAGAGCCTGGAACAATGCATGTAGTGGGCACTGTTAAATATTTGAGGAATGAATGATGAATGAATGAATGTGCTCTATTATTGTTGTGTGCCATCAAGTCAATTCTGACTCAAAGTAGAACTGCTCCATAGGGTTTTCAAGGCTGTAATTTTTATGGAGGCAGACTGCCACATCTTTCTCCTGCCGAGTGGCTGGTGTGTTCAATGTGCCAACCTTTCAGTTAGCAACTAAGCACTTAACCATTGCACCACCAAGGCTCCTTATATACATATTTATTTGATCATAATTTTATGTAGATAGGGTGTGTCCGTCAGTTATTGATGTGTAACAAACCACCCTAAAACTCAATAGCTTAAGACAGCAATTATTTGTTCTCAGGCATCTATAGCTCAGCTGATATAGGATGAGCTCAATGGGACCCAGCTTCAAGCTATGGTAGAGTCTAGGTCTGTTCCATGTGTTTCTTATCTGCCTGGGACCATGAGATGTACCAGTACCTATACTTCACATGGCTGTAGTAGAAGCACAAGAGGGCAAGCCCAGACCTGCAAGTATATTTTAAGCCTCTGCGTTCATCATGTTCACAATATCCCATTGGCCCAAGTAGGTTACCTAGCCAAACTTAACATTAGTGGGAGTGGAGTGATATGCTCTGTCCAGAATTTGAGGTGGAAGGAGACTAAATATTTCCTGAGCAATAATCTGAACTATCACATAGGAAAGGTATTATTTACTTTTTCTATAATCTTTCAGCCCCTTTGTGGCAGAACCTGCCTACTGAAGAGGATTCCTGAATGGGCAGGACCACCCCATTCTGCCCCTAGCCACTGGTTGTGATATCTGAAACATCCTCCATAGAGTATTCTTCCTTGGGCTTGCAGTTTTTATTATGTCAAAATAGAATCCCTGAAAATGGGTCATATTTTCTGTAGTCTATTACCAGCTCTTTATCCTCAAGTGTTAATATGAAATCTGAGAATAAGCTTTTGGTAGTGGGAGAATAAGTTTTTGGTAGTGAAAATTAGAGGCAATGGGGTTATAATGGGAGAAGCAGAAGGGGAAGGAGCATAGGACATAAGGTTTAAAAAGGCTATCAAAACCTCAATGTCTTAAATCTATTGAGTCCACCATACCCCTCCGTGTTCATCCACACACTCACATGCTTACCCCCACTGTTCACCTTCCCTCCCATTATTCCTCCCCTCTGATCCATCTACTCAAACCCTCCTTTCTCTTCAAAGGTCAGTCTCAGTTTCCTCTCCTTCCTCAACCCTTCCTTTCCACAACAATCAACAGGTCTTAACTCTGCAAATGCTTTTGGAATAAAATCACTTGGCCTTTATCCTCTTTCTGAAATGACAGCCAGTGCAGTTGGGTCAGGAGGCTCCTACAATAGTCCTTTGATCCCCATAACCCCCAAGATCAGTACCCAGGATACAACAGATAGTATATGTCACAAGTAAATGTTTATTGAACTCATTAGACTTTCCACTTACCAGCAAGTAAAGAACATCCATTGAAAGCAAGAGCACACTGATCATCAATTCTTGGCCCCTGTCTTTCTCCCTTCCTTTTCCTCCTTCTCATTTTCAGTTTGCCCTTAAAATTCTTCTGTTCTTTTGCTCTCCAGACATGAATCATGCTATGTAATTTGAATAATGATGAATAATGGTAATAATTGAAAAGATGGAGAATCTGGATTCATTTCTTATCTGAAAAGATACTAAAACAGCTGCCAGGAAGTGTTCAGAGCCTTTACAGCCCATTCCATAATTTATGAACTCATGAATGCTCCCCACGAACAGCCGGGTGAGTCAGACATCTTAATGGGGTGCCTTAAAATTAGAACCAAAGGAGTTTCATTTTTCCTCCTCTGGATAGTCTCATGAAGGGTTCCAATCAGAGAAGAGCCAGAGTTGACACTTCATATACACAAGTGGACAAAATAAAGTACAGATGTTGGTAGTGTCTGTGTGATACTACCTTCTGGTTTTGTTCTTCATTTTGAGGTTGAAATTTTCAGAGAAACCTTATCATGAAAGACTTCTCTTTCATATGAAACTTACCTCATTGTGTCTTTTCTCAGGCAGCAATTCCTGGAGTGTGAAAATTAGCTGGGATCTGCCTCATTAAGCATTTCTGAAAAGGGATCCCATAAAAGATCTAAAAGATTCATTGAAAAATGGCCAAATCCACGTACTGTAAAAGAAAAGTATGGGCAAGTTACACATTCATATTTAAGATACAAGATATAACAGGTTCGTTCACACTGATTCATTGAACAATTTGTGCAGCATCCTGTGTGCCAGGCACTGTCCTTGGTGCTGATGTTAGAGATGTAGGCAAAAGGAGCTCTTGTTTCATGGAATATAGTCTAGTGGAGGAGACAGACATTAATCAAATTAAGTGTAACCGAGTGTTAAAGTGGAGGTCTCAACTGAGGTATCACAATGTATTTAAAAATTAGTTGCCAGATCAACACGTGAGTTTTAAAAATTTCTATCTATAGCCTTGTACCCCCTTCCATAAAGCGAGCAAATAAAAAAACACTGGATAGCAGGTGAGGCCAAGATGGTGGTGTAGTCAGACACTTCCTGTGGTCCCTTTTACAACAAAGACCCGAGAAAACAACTGAATTGATTATATATGACAATCTAGGAGCCCTTAACATCAAAGGTAAAGTTAAGGAATTGGACTGAGTGGCAGGGGAGAGAGAGATGGTTTGGAAGGAGCAAGGAGTTGCCAGACCTGACCTGGCAGGAGCTGGCACCCTTCAGGCCCAATCAGCTCCAGTGCGCGGTGAGGCAAACAGTGGCACTCGGGAGGCATTTAACACATCGGGAGAGATCAAGCACCAGAGAGTCTACTTGGGCCTCCGGAACCAGTTAAAAGCTGTGCACAACTGGCAAAAGATAAGTACATGTGTCTGACCTACTACACGGATCAAAAATACCCGTTTTGGGAAAAACTTCTCTCCCATTTATCTGCCCCCTCCCTGCTCTGTACCAGGTCCTGGGCCGGTTTCAGAGATTGGTGAGTCCCCTGGGCCAGAAGTAGGACCCATCACATAGCCTGAGCCATTCTCCTGGCCTTGGAGAGGGACCAAATTAACAAACAGGAAAAAATAATCTGACAGCTCCCCTAAGCCAGGAACTCAGGGTAGGCACAGCTCCTTTGCCTAGGCACAGGCATAAGGGGTCCACGGACTTTGAATGTCTTTTATCCCTGCATAGACTTTTGTGGGCCCATTTCAACAGTGTAGGCCCTCATTACCACAGTACAGCAAGGTATATATCTGAAGCCTAACTTCAACTGTACCAGCTATATGGTGAAGTGCCAGGTTTGTGACATTTGACACTGCTCTGCCAATTAAGCAGAGTCCTCACCTACCCATATCAGGGGACTAAGGACTGGTGGCTCCACCCACACCACCTAGCCAAGAATAAGTAGTGCCTCCCATTCCTTATAGTCAACAGTATTGGGTGCCCATAGTCTGGATGAAAAACCCACCCACCTACACGCTGTAGGGAACAAGGACACTCTTTCCTCCCATACAGTCAGGGGCAGCTGTCAGCCTGCTGCCTTTCTCAGTGCTTGACCCCCTACTGTAGCCAGATACCTGGGCCTACACCAATCACCCTTGCCCATCTAGGACTGTAGGTAACAGGCTGCACCACACACTTGATGACCAGCTACCTGGACACCTGAGCTGAGTCCATACAAGAAAAGTAAATGGACTCCTGGGCTCACATACCTACTAACAGATCTAATCATCTGGTGACAGGACGTTAGAGCTTCAAAGATGCCAATAATCAAACTAGTTCACAAGAGCAGCCTATTTGGGCATACCAAAACAAGAAGCTAGGACACAGTAAGCAAACATAAAATAAATAAATTATAAGAACTTATTGATGGCACGGAGACAACAGTCAATACCAAATCACATGAAGAGGCAGACCATGATGTCTTCAGCAAGGTCCCAGAACAAAGAATCAAGAGATTTTCCAGAGGAAGAGAATTGCTTGGAATTACCAGAAGTAGAATACAAAAGATTAATACACAGAACTCTTCCAGAGATCAGGAATGATATCATTCAAAATGCAGAACAAGCCAATGAACATACAGACTAAGCAATAGAGGAACTTAAGAAGATTAGAGAAGAGCATAATGACAAATTTAACAGGCTGCAAGAATCCATAGACAGACAGCAATCAAAATCCAGAAGATTAACAATAAAATTTCAGAATTAGACAACTGAAGAGAAAGTCATAGGAGCAGAATTGAGGTGACAGAAGTCAGAATTAGTGAGACTGAAGATAAAGCACTTGATACCAACTTATTTGAGGAAAAATCAGATAAAAGAATTTAAAAAAATTAAGAAACCCTAAGAATTCTGTGGGACCCTATCAAGAGGAATAACCTATGAGTGACTGGGGTACCAGAAGGGGGCGAGAAGATAACAGAAAATACAGAGAGAATTGTTGAAGATTTGTTGGCAGAAAACTTCCCTGATATCATGAAAGATGACAAAATATCCAAGATGCTCATCGAAACTCACATAAGGTAGATCCCAAAGGAAAGCCACCAAGACATATCATAATCAAACTTGCTAAAAACAAAGAATTTTAAGAGAAGCTGGGGATAAATGAAAAGTCATCTACAAAGAAGAGTCAATAAGAATAAGCTTGGACTACTCAGCAGAAACCATGCAGGCAAGAAGGCAATGGGATGACATATATAAACCCTTGAAGGAAAAAAATTGTCAGTCAAGAATTATATATCCACAAAACTGTCTTTCAATTATTATGCAAAATTAGGGTATTTCCAGATAAAAAGAAATTTAGGGAATTTTCAAAAACCAAACCAAACTTACAAGAAATATTAAAGGGAGTCCTCTGGTTAGAAAATCAATAACATCAGATAACAACCCAAGACTAGAACACAAGACAGAGCAACCAGATATCAACCCAGATAAAGAAGTCATAAAAAATAAATCAAAGCTAAAACACTGAAAATAGGGAAACAGAGACGTCAATATGTAAAAGATGACAACATTTAAACAAAAAAGAGGGACTTAAAAATGTAGTCATAGATCTTTCATATGAGAGGAAGACAAGACAATATAAAGAAATAAAAGAGTGGTTTAAACTTAGAAAAATAGGGTTAAATATTAAGGTAACCACAAAGGAAACTAACAATCCTACACATCAAAATAAAAAAACAAGAAAAACATAAAAACTCAGCAAATACAAAATGAACAACGGTGAAAGAGATAAAAAAAATACATAGAGAAAAACCACTCAGCACAGAAAATTAAGCGAAACAAAGAAACTGTCAACAACACACACACAAAAAAAATGACAGCACTAAACTCATACCTATCAATAATTATGCTGAATGTAAATGGAATAAATGCACCAATAAAGAGACAGAGAGTGGCAGAATGGATTAAAAACCGTGATCCATCTATATGCTGCCTACAAGAGACACACCTTAGACTTAAAGACACAAACAAACTAAAACCTAAAGGAAGGAAAAAAATATATCAAGCAAACAACAATCAAAAAAGAGTAGGAGTGGCAATATTAATCTCTGATAAAATAGACTTAAAAGTAAAATCCACCACAAAGGAAAAGGAAGAACACTATATAATGATTAAAGGTCAATATACCAGGAAGACATAAACATAATAAATACTTACACACCCAATGACAGGGCTCCAAAATACATAAAACAAACCCTAATGGCATTGAAAAGAGAGATAGACAGCTCCATGATAATAGTAGGAGACTTCAACACACCACTTTCGGTGAAGGACAGAACATCCAGAGAGAAGCTCAGTAAAGTCACAGAAGATCTAAATGCTACAATCAATGAACTTGATCTCATGGGCATATACTGAACACTCCACCCAACAGCAGCCAAGTATACTTTCTTTTCCAACACACATGGAACATTCTCCAGAATAGACCACATATTAGGCCATAAAGAAAGCCTTAACAGAATCCAAAGTATTGAAATATTACAAAGCATCTTTTCTGACCATAAAGCCATAAAAGTAGAAATCAATAACAGAAAAAGCAAGGGAAAAAAAAAATCAAACATGTGGAAACTGATCAAAACTTTGCTCAAAAACTACTGGGTTACAAAAGAAATTAAGGATGGGATAAAGAAATTCACAGAATCAAATGAGAATGAAAGCACATCCTACCAGAACCTTTGGGACACAGCAAAAGCAATGCCCAGAGGTCAATTTGTAGCAATAAATGCACATATCCAAAAAGAAGAAAGGACCAAAATCAAAACATTAACCCTACAACTTGAACAAGTAGAAAGAGAACAGCAAAAGAAGCCCTCAGGCACCAGAAGAAAGGAAATAATAAGAATTAGAGCAGAATTAAATGAAATAGAGAATAGAAAAACAATCAAAAGAGTTAACAAGACCAAAAGCTGGTTCTTTGAAAACATCAATAAAATCGATAAACTATTGACCAAACTGGCAAAAGAAAAACAGGAGAGGAAGCTGTCTTAGTCATCTAGTGCTGCTATAACAGAAATACCACAAGTGGATGGCTTTTAACAAAGAGAAATTTATTCTCTCACAATCCAGTAGGCTACAAGTCTAAATTGAGGGCATCAGCTCCAGGAGAAGGCTTTCTCTCTCCGTCAGGTCTGGAGGAAGCTCCTTGTGATGCATCAGTGTTCCCTTGGTCTGGGACCATCTCAGTGCAGGAGCCTCAGGTCCAAAGGACATGCGTGCTCTGCTCCTGGCACTGCTTTCTTGGTGATGTGAGGTTCCCTTGTGTCTCTGCTCGCTTCTCTCTTTTATATCTCAAAAGAGATTGGCTTAAGACACTATGCAATATTGAATACCTCATCAGTATAACCTCATCATAGTGACAGAGTTTACAACACATAAGGAAATCACATATAACCTCATTACAGTCATAGATTTTACAACACATAAGGAAATAACATCAGATTACAAAATGTTACACAATCATACAATACGGGAATCATGACCCACACCTTTTTGGGGGGACATAATTCAATCCATGACAGAAGCAAATAACCAGAATAAGAAATGAGATGGGCGATATCACAACAGACGCAACTAAAATTAAAAGAATGATAACAGAATGCTATGAAAAATTGTACTCTAACAAATTTGAAAACCTAGAGGAAATGGACAAATTTCTAGAAAATCACTACCTACCTAACTAACACAGACAGAGGTAGAACAACTAAATAAACCTATAACAAAAGAAGAGATTGAAAAGGTAATTTAAAAACGTCCAACAAAAAAAAAAAAGGCCCTGGCTCTGACAGCTTCACTGGAGAATTCTACCAAACTTTCAGAGAAGAGTTAACACCACCACTGCTAAAGCTATTTCAGAGCATAGAAAAGGATGGAATACTCCCAAGCTCATTCTATGAAGCCAGCATAACCCTGATACCAAAACCAGGTAAAGACACTACAAAAAAAGAAAATTACATATCCCTCATGAACATTGACACAAAAATCCTCAACAAAATTCTAGCTGATAGAATTCGGCAACATATCAAAAAAAAAAAAATAATTCACCATGATCAAGTGGGATTTATATCACGTATGCAGGGATGGTTCAACATTAGAAAAACAATCAGTGTAATCCATCACACAAATAAAACAAAAGACAAGAACCACATGATCTTATCAAATGATGCAGAAAAGGCTTTTGAAAAAGTCCAACACCCATTCATGGTAAAAACT
>NW_004444040.1:3041675-3059206 GCF_000243295.1 Trichechus manatus latirostris
ATTAGAGAAATGCAAATCAAAACTACAATGAGATACCATCTCACCCCAACAAGGCTAGCATTAATCCAAAAAACACAAAATAATAAATGTTGGTGAGGTTGTGAAGACACTGGAACACTTATCACTACTGGTGGGAATGTAAAATGGTACAATCACTTTGTAAATCGATTTGGTGTTTCCTTAAAAAGCTAGAAATAGAAGTACCATACAACCCAGCAATCCCACTCTTTGGAATATATCCTAGAGAAGTAAGAGCCGTCACACGAATAGATATATGCACACCCAAGTTCATTGCAGCACTGTTCACGATAGCAAAAAGATGGAAACAACCTAAGTGCCCATCAGTGGACGAACAGATAAACAAATTACGGTGTATTCACACAACAGAATACTACGCAATGATAAAGAACAATGATGAATCCATGAAACATCTTATAAAAGGAGGAATCTGGAAGGCATTACACTGAGTGAATTTAGTCAGTGGCAAAAGGACAAATATTGTATAAGACCACTATTATAAGAACTCAAGAAAAAGTTTAAACACAGAAGAAAACATTCTTTGATGGTTATGAGGGTGAGAAGGGAGGGAGAGGGGTATTCACTAACTAGATAGTAGACAAGAATTATCTTAGGCGAAGGGAAGCACAACACACGATACAGGGGAAGTCAGCACAATTGGACTAAACCAAAGCTAAGAAGTTTCCTTTGAGGGACAGATTAGCAGGGGTAAGGGTCTGGGAACCATGGTTTCAGGGGACTCCTAGGTCAATTTATCAAGAAAATATTCTGCATCCCATTTTGGTGAGTGGCGTCTGGGGTCTTAAAAGCTAACGAGCGGCCATCTAAGATGCATCAACTGGTCCCAACCCACCTGGAGCAAAGGAGAATGAAGAATACCAAAGATACAAGGAAAATATTAGCCCAAGAGACAGAAAGGGCCACGTAAACCAGAGACTTCATCAGCCTGAGACCAGAAGAACTAGCTGGTGCCTGGCTACCACAGATGACTGCCTTGACAGGGAACACAACGGAGAGGCCCTGATGAAATAGGAGAAAAGTGGGGTGCAGAATTCAAATTCTAGTAAAAAGACCAGACTTAATGGTTCGACTGAGACTGGAGGGACCCCAGAAGACATGGCCCCCAGACTCTCTGTTAGTCCAAAATTAAAACCATTCCTGAGGCCAACTCTTCCGACAAAGATTAAACTGGACTATGGGACATAAAACGATACTTGTGAAGAGTGTGCTTCTTAGCTCAAGTAGATACATGAGACTAAATGGGCAGCTCTTGTCTGGAGGTGAGATGAGAAGGCAGAGAGGGTCAGGAGCTGGTTGAATGGACACAGGAAATCTGGGGTGGAAAGGAGGAGTGTGCTGGCACAGTATAGGGAGAGCAACTAGGATCACATAACAATGTATGTATAAATTTTTGTATGAGAAACTAACTTGAATTGTAAACTTTCACTTAAAGCATAATAATAAGAAAGCGCTGGATAGTTGGAGAAAGGGAAAGAATTTAAGAGGAGGATTTTTTGTAAGTGATCATTAATGTAAGTTACCACACACACACACACACACACACACACACACACACACAGAAAGGGTGAGGTGCTTCTCTCTTCATCCAAGTTCAATGAGAAGATCTTCAATGGGGCCACTTGGAGAACTGATGTGTATTCCTGCAATTTGGGGCCACAGTAGAGAGGTGTATGATACAGACCTGAGGACTCTAAAGGCAATCCAAGCTAGAGGGATTTGGGGAAGAGATAGAAAAGAGAGAGAGAGAAATTATGCCTTAGAGAAAGTCTAAACAGCAAAGAGCAGATAGTAAAAATCTTGACCTTAACTGTTGATGATGAGGGCTCAGAAAGAAGTAAGGAACATGCTATTGGAAACGGGAGAAATGGAGATCCTTGTTATGTAGTGGTAAAATGCTTGGCAAAATTGTGTCCTGTAGTTATGGGGAAAGCAGCACTTGTAAGTGATGAACTTGGTTGGATATTTAGCTAAGGATATTACTGAGCAAAGTGTTTAAGGTGCTGCCTGGTTTCTTCTTGATGCTTATAGTAAAATTTGAGAGTTGAAAGATAAATTTTAAACAAAAAGGAACCAGGACTGATAATTTGGAAAATTCTCTGCCTCTCCATATGTCAAAAGATGCTAAAAATTCAAAATGGGTGTTGAAGGTGTGACATAGGGAAAAAGTTTAGTGTGTGACTGTACAACCCCTTGCTGAAGCCCCAGGTTTCATCTAAATCTTGTTAGCTTACAAAGATGAGATCAAAAGGTCAGAATACTGAGACATACACACACACACACACACACACACACAACTCTTCCAAGATATTAAGAGTGTTCCTCATAGATCTTAATCAAACCAGAGAGCCTCTAGGAAGTTTAAGAGCATTGTCCCTCAGCAGCAATCTCAGCAGAAACCAAAAATAGAGGCAGAATTATCTTGAAAATATCTGTGGATTTGGCTCAAGCTTAATGAAATGAACCCTGTGACATCCACAGGAGATCTACAAGGTTCTTAAGATTATATCAGCAAAAACACTACCCATCTTGGATTGAAATGAACATAAAACCAAAAAACCAAACCCGCTGCCATTGAGTTGACTCCATTTCATATAGAGAGTACAAAATGAATGGAGGTTTTTAACCTCCTAAAAATCCTACCAGTAGGAAACAGACTATTAAAACTACTCAGCTTCAAACACCTGTTATCATTCAT
The DNA here is from genome assembly GCF_000243295.1 of Trichechus manatus latirostris. Taxonomy (NCBI): domain Eukaryota; kingdom Metazoa; phylum Chordata; class Mammalia; order Sirenia; family Trichechidae; genus Trichechus; species Trichechus manatus. The sequence continues at coordinate 3,044,410 of NW_004444040.1, forward strand.
GAAAACAGAAGGGTGACTCATAGTGCAGAACCAAGATTCCAGATGGCAGAGCTGAGAGCCCAGAGAACAGAGCTAAGAGTAGTGGAAAATTATTCCTTGTGCTTGAAACCTAATCAAAGAGCTTCGTGGAGTTATCCTTGCTGGATTTCAATGCTGCTTTGGACCAGTGACTCCATTTTTACTTTTTATTCCGTACCACCACGTTTGAACTAGAATACTACTACCAAATACTACAGAGTACGATTCCTCACTTATCAACTATCTCATTATCCAGCATTTTACATTTACGACAATAGTAAAAAAATCTACTATCTGACTATTTTGAGCATTAATGATGTACGTCTGGCAGTAATGAATGCCAAGGTGCAATTCAAAAGTAATGTTGGCAGTGATGGTTAAGAGTATGTGTCAGCTTGGGTGGGCCATGATTCTCAGTGGTTTAGCGGTTATGTAATGATGTAATTTGACAGTTATGTAATGACATAATTTGGCAGTTATCTAATGATGTAGTCATCCTCCTTTTTGTGATCTGATGTGGTCATGCTTCATTTTCACATAATGCTGGTTTCACGTAATGACCGGTCTTTGGAACCTAACCGTGTTGATAAGTGAGGAGTGGGTATGTAACTATTGTCCTATGCCTGTCTCACCATCGTATGATGAAAGGGTTGGGGGCAGATAACTTCTCTTTAATTTCACAGGTCCACAGATGGATAGAAATTGTGACCCAGGAATTTTCATACCCAGGAGCCTCATTATTACCTGATTTATATTATCAGAATTTGGATTTCAAGCTAATGAGATTTAGATAGGATTTGTATTTGAGTTGATGCTGTAATAGGAAGAGGCTTTTGGTGACCTTGACAAGGGATAAATGCATTTTGCATATGGAAGGAATATGAATTTGGGAGAACCAGAAGACAGACTATGGTAGACAAAATTCTAAAACGCCCTCCAAGATTTCCCATCCTTATCCTTGGTACTATGTATATGATGAGATAGCACACCATGATTATGTAACATGACACAGCAAAAGGTATTTTGCAGATATAATTAAGGTTACTAATCAGTTAACTTTGAGATCATTAAAAGGAAAATTATCCAGATTGGCCTATCTAATCACACTAGCATTGTAAAAGCACAGAATTTTCTTCAGCTGGTAGCAGAAGAGGAAGTCAGATTCAAAAAATGAAAAGAACTTCACATAGCATTTATGATCTGAAGACAGAAGGGGCCATGTGAGAAGGAATATAGGTGGCCCTAAGAGCAGACAGCAGCCCCTGGTTGACAGCCAGCAAGGAAATAGAGACCTCGGTCCTACAACTGCAAGGAGCAATCTGGCCAACAACCTAAACAAGCGTGGAAGTAAATTCTTCTCCAGAGCCTCCAGGTAAGAGCCTAGCCTTAGACCAAACCAAATCCAGTGCCGTCAAGCTGATTCCAACTCATAGAGACCCTATAGGACAGAGTAGAATAGCCCCATAGGGGTTCCAAGGCTGTAATCTTTATGGAAGCAGACTGCCACATCTTTCTCCCATGGAGCAGCTAGTGGGTTCAAACCAGCGATCTTTCAGTTAGCAGTTAAGTGCTTAACCACTGTACCACCAAGGCTACCCCTTAATTTTGGCTTTGTGAGACCCATAGCGGAGGAACCAGCCAAGCCCAGACTTCTGACCCACAGAACTGTGAGATAATAAATGGGTGCTATTTTAAGCCTGCTGGGCTCAGCTCCTCCTAGGTCTTTCATTCATTTGCTTGTTCACAGACTGGTCATTGTTACATAGGTGTAATATTACTATGCTTGTTTGGTACTTAATACTCTGTAACCTAGATGGCCCCAGTGGCATAGCAAAACGTTGTACCCAGAACCCATAAATTACAACTAGGTAGTCTAGATTGCTAAATGCAATTTTTGCCACCATAACAGATAGTAAGGTAATTATGTTGGAGTTTCAGGGTGCCCTGGTTGAGGCATGAGCGGCTTGGTAAACCCCACTCCCTTGATTTCAGCACCTCCCATGACCTGGTAGTCCCCCAACTGGAGGAAGAGACCATTATACATTTCCCAAGCAGAATTCGGAAGCCTAGATTAATTATTTCAATGACCATTCCTCAATCTCATGTTTCCTGCTGATAATATACCTTAGAGAAAACTGTCATGTTTATAATATTTATGTGTCAGAGTGCTGCATTTGCCAAACCACTAACACAGTTCTCTGCGGGACAACCTCAAAGGGTCGGAAACAACATCTAGCTAAAGGGAAAGGTGAGCTGCCTTCTGAATGCAAGCAACTATTCATGATTGTTCACCCCAACAATTACATGTTTAATAGGTGTGAGATGATCCATGCCCTCAGAATATTTTTCCTTATTTCTTGAATTAGTTAGAACCAGCTCCCCCAGATTGGTAGGAAGAGCAATGATACACTCTTGGAGCTCCACCCTGACCCCGCTTACACAAGAACCCCTAAGATTACACAGTCTACAGGGGAAGAACCACAGGCTACAGCTCTGAAGCTGGAAGAGCTCCATCTGGTGATACTACCTTTAGTGCCACTGGGTTTTTTTTGGTTGGTTGGTTGGTTGGTGTTTTGAGGGTTTTTTATTGTGGTAAAATTATATATAACAAACCATTTTCCCCTTCAATATTTTTTATGTGTAATTCAGTGACATTAATTACATTCACCATCTTGTACAACTATCACCACTGCTGCTGCCATTGATTTTTGCTGCAACATGCTGGATTTCCACCATACATCTAGTGCTACTGTTGAGAGCTGTAGAACCTAGTTTTGTTTGGTTTTTTTCAAAGAGGGGGCAACTCTCTTGGTAACTGCACCCTTCCATGCCAAGCTCAGTCACAGGTGTTCTTCACTGATGCTGTCAAACCACTGCTACCATTTCTCAGCCCTTACAGGTACCCACAGAGCCATTCTCCAAAACCCTGCCAGCCCAGAGGTGACGGCTGCACCAGAGTGGGCCAGCCATCTGCCTCTCAAAGAATCCACCGCTAAGTCTTGACTGTAGTCGCAGGGATACACACTTGTAGGTTGATCCATTTTATTTTCTAGCTCTCCAGATTCAACGTTTAATCTTTTCTCTCAGGCAGTTCAATAAAATTCATTGCCCTGATGAGCCCACACCAGCATTTTACACTTGGGAAAAAAAAAAAGTTTGGATCCTTTTAAAAGAAAAAAAAAGGTCTCCCAGACTCCAAGGATTAAATGATTAAATCTATGCAAACAAAAGGCATGCTATAAACTTCAGCTTATTGAAACTATTGTTCCCACAATGGTTGTAATCCTGAAGAGCTCCGCAAGATCTCTAAATCATTTATCCTCTGTTTTGTTTATCTAGTGCTGCTATAACAGAAATACTACAAGTGGATGACTTGAAACAGAAATTTATTCTCTCACAGTCTAGGAAGCTATCAGTCCGAATTCAGGGTGCCAGCTCCAGGGGAAGTCTTTTTCTCTCTGTCAGCTCTGGGGGAAAGTCCTTGTCATCAACCTTCACCTGGTCTGGAAGCTTCTCCACGCAGGAACCCCTGGTCCAAAGGACGAACTCTGCTCCTGGCACTACTTTCTTGGCGGTATGAGGTCCCCATGTCTCTCTGCTCACTTCTGTCTTTTATATCTCAAAAGAGATTGACTCAAGACACAGCCAAATCTTATAGATTGAGTCCTGCATCATTAACATAACTGCCTCTAATCCTGCCTCACTAACATCAGAGAGGCAGGATCTACAACACAGGAAAATCACATCAGATGACAAAATGGTGGACAATCACACAATACTGGGAATCATGGCCTAGCCAAGTTGACACACATTTTGGGGGGACACAATTTAATCCATAACATCCTCTAGATGAAAACCCAAAATACTTAAATTTTCATAGGATTTTAATTATCATAGAAATTATCATGGTTAAATCTTCAGCTGGTCCTTCTAGTCTCTCTCTGATTACATTGTAATGGTGGAAGAGGCTGCATAGGCCTGGCTCACTATTATTTACTCCCCATTGCTAACCGCCACATTGTCTCTTGATTTTTCCCTCCGCTTCCAGTCTCTACAAAAAGGTTTAAGATTAACTGATGTTCCTCCCTGGAGGGTGGAAAACAAGTGATAATGATCTAAGGATGACAAACCAAACAAAGCACCCATCTGTGACAAGAAAAAGCAGGATGTCCCCAGATAACCCCCAAGGATGTCGCCAGATAATCCCCAAGGATGTCACCAGATAATCCCCAAGGATGTCACCAGATAACCTCAAAGAATACCAGTAGAAGTTTAACTCATCTAAGACATCATCACCTCAAGGAGAAACTACCACAAACTTCTAACATCCATCATCCTGTCCCTATAAAAGCCTTCAGCCGATCTCCAGTGGGGGAGACGGGTTTTTTGGAGGAATCTATTCCTCTCTGTCTCCTATATATCATCTCACCCCTGTCTCAGAATTGGCTATTGCAGCAGGCGGCTCCAATCCGCATTACTGCGGTAACAATAGTCCCAAGAAGAGAAAGTAGAGCTGCCCCAAGCTGCCCCGCCCCAGCTTTCAAGGCCCTTCTTACCACATCTGGGAGAAAAAGGAAAAAAAAAATCTGAGTTCAGAGCCCAGAAGGTGTGTTGGTGAGAGTTTCCCAGTGCAAGCAGTAAAAGGTGAATCTGGGTAATTAAAAAAAAAAGATGAATGTGTTTCTCATTTGGCAATTATAGGGAGTGCACAAAATCTAAAGGAAGGATGCAGAACCAGGTTCAGAAAACAGTTATTTCTGAGCAGTGAAAACTAGGTGATTTTCGTTTTCTTCTTTTTGCTTATCAGTATTTTCAATAGTGGACTTGTATTTACGTGATGAGAAAACACACAATAAAAAAGGTTTTTAAAGAAGAACTCTCAAATTATTAGTCTAAAATAGAAACTAATTACATGCTGTGTTCAAGGAACAAACTTAAAAAAAATTACACTGCAAGGTTAAAAAATAAATGTTAAGAAAAATATGAAGAGCCAATATTGATCAGGCAAACACAAAAAGAGCAAGGATAGCAAGACTAATTTCAGACTAAATAGAATTCAAAGTATTAAATGGAACGAAGAGATTCATTAATAGCAAAGAAAAGTATAACCCGCAATGAAGACATAAAAGACATAGCAAGTGGCTGCGGTGGTGATTAAACATGTTTTATATTATCTCTACTTGAGTGAGAATGTGCCGGAGAATCGTTGTGGTCCCTTTGAAAGGACTATTCATCACTGAGTCGTAGAAGGTGATAGGAGTAAAATAAAACCATAAATAGATCTCACAGTCTTTTAGTAAAAAGCAGACACAAGAGGCAAGTAAAAAAAATAGGCCTCTGAAAAGTGGAACCAAAAAAAAAGGACAATCAAAAAAAAAAAAACAGGATCAAGAGTGGTGTTATGGATTGAATCAGGTCCCCAAGGAAGTTCTGTTGAAGTCCTTAGGCCTGTACCTATGAGTGACCATGTTTGGGAATAGGGTTTTCCTTTTGTTATGTTAATAAGGACATGTGGTATGGAGTGGGTCCTAAACCTAATCCCTTTTGAGTGATGTCTTTATAAAAAGGGAAAATAGACAGTGAGAGACGCACATACAGGAGGAAGAGACCGTGTGAGGAACCATCTACAAGCCAAGAAACGCCAAGGAATGCCCAGGGCTACCAACAGGGAAGGCTTCTCCTCTAGAGCCGATGCCCTGAATTTGGACTTCTAACCTCCAGAACTGTGAGACAGTAATTTCTGTTTTTTAAGTCACCCACTTTGTTGTGTTTTGCTATGGCAGCACTAAGAAACTAAGACAAGTAGGTCCTGTGGGAAGGGGACCACTAGCCAGCCCCCTATTATGATGCACTGGTTGTGGAAGGAACCAGAAGCACTGTCCCCTTCAGATGCCCTGAGGGAGGACAGATTGTGAGTCTGGGGAGAATATTGAAGAAGGAGGGCTTTGGGGTTCTAGATAAATGTGTACATCCAAGTCTGTGTGTTTGAGAACTTCCAGTGCTCTACAAACCAGATAGAGCTTTCCTGCTCTTTCCGGCCAGGCCAAGGAAGGAAATAAATCGTGCACAGCAAGTCCACATTATCTCCCTTCTTCTTTAATCAGGCAGCATGGACACAACTAGCTGCATAGTGTTCTGTGGACTAGAAAATTAAGGCAAAGAAAGGCTCAGTCTCCTGGACTAATAACACCCATTACAAACTAAATGAGATCATCCTTGCATTATATATTACATTGAACCTTAAGAAACAGATGTTTTTATAGGTGAAGACTATGCAATATCATGAATTTCATATGAACCGACCTAATTAATGTTAACTTTACTACTAGAGTTATACTTTCTCTACTGCTGCTCTATCAGTCCGCTACTATATTCACATGGTTCTATGGTTCTATTTACTATAGCTTTGTAGTATGTTTTAATCTAGTAGAAAGTTTATCCTCATTTTAAAGAAAATATTCTTACTTGTTTGTTCCTCCAGGTGATGCAAAGTTTAGAATCGTTTCATTAATTTTCCACAAAATACCATTGAGATTTTTCACTAGAACTTGTTTAAAATTACAAATGATTTAGAAAATAATTTATATTGTTATATTTTTCAGGTTTCCTATCCGGGTCTATGATTTAATATTTTACTTATTAAAGTTTCCTTTTAAGCTTCTCAGTGAAACTTTTAAACGTTTCCCCCATGAACTCCTATACATTTTCTGTTACATTTATTCTTTGGTATTTCATACTTTGTTGTTTTTGCAAGTGGGAATTTTCCTTTTTATTTTCTAGCTTATAATTGTTGGCACATAGAAAAATATTTCTGTATTTCTTTTGTATTCTGATATCTTATTTTACTATTTCATTTTAACAAAATGTTTGCATTTTTTAACAAAACATTTGCTTTTTTTCTGTTTTCAGCTGTCTAATTATAACATCTGCAATAATAAAATAGTAATTCTGTCTCCTCCATTCTAAGTGTTAAAAATTCTTATCTTCAGTTTCTTTCTTATTAAAAAAGCCAGAACTTCCAAGGCCATCTGCATCCTGGCTTTCGCCAGTTTTAATGAGAATGCCTTTTATTGTTTATATTGCCTGTTAATATAAGTGTTGTTATGATCTTGGGGAGCATATTTCTGCTCCTGGCTTACTATGAGTCTCCCTTGTATTAATGATGACTGAATTGTAACTGATTGTGTTCAAGATCTATTGTGATTATCATACATTTCTTAATATTTCCTATGGTTTTATATATAAAATATTTCAACTTCTTGATATTAAGCAGCTCTCACTCCTAAGGTAAATGCTCTTCCGTCCTTGGAATTGTCGTCCATTTCTGTATGAGAAACTGAGGTCCTTAGGTTTCTGGGAATACCTCTCCTCCAGCATTTTATTGGCAGAGGCAGGTCTGGGCACTCAGATTATTGCTCTTTGCGTCACCTCATATTACACCACACACATTACTTCACCTTTTTACATATGGAGGACAGGACTTGTCGTGTCCGTCCCCCCCACCCTGCTCCCCCCTGTAACAGAGTTGACACAGCCACACAGCTGCCATGACTAAAATCTTTGGTCTATTGGTCCGATCAATTTGGCTGCATCTTAATTATGTTTGATTAGGTGTGTGAACCCGGCAAGGTCAATTCTCACTCCAGGACATGAACGCCCCCTTCCTCCCCTGCCAAATGACGTAATTTGTTTTAAGTCCCTCTCTCGTGCTGGAGCTCCAGGTCAAACTCGCTCTAGGATTTCCAGTTCAGAGCTTGGCCATCCGTACTCCAAATCGGGGAAGGAAGAACCATCCCTAATTCAGGAACGGTGATCTGGAGGCCGTGGTTAGCTGCGAGGGTGGAGGCCATGCTACCAGTGCCCCCTCCGCAAGACTCCTGGGCACAGACACGACTTGGCCTCTGCCGGGTGTGTCTCCAGGGCATTGTCCTGCGGCAGACCGAGGCCCCTGGGCAGGCCGGTGGGCTCCAACTGATTCGGGTGTTCAGAGGAGGCCCGTCAGCAGGGGCCTGCTTTAGACAGTGGGGGAAGTGGGGGTAATTCCATCCAGAGAGAACCACTTGGTGTGTGTAGAGAGTAGCAAAGCTTGCCTTTAACGTGGTTGGGGCCGGGGGAGGGTGGCGCTTTCTTTCACTCTGTATGGTGACACATCCTTTCCCCTCTCTCCTCCCAACCAAGTGCATTCAAACCAAAGCAAACAGAGGAAACATGGCCCAGTTTTCAATTTAAGAAGCTGTCTTCAGATTTTGTTTACTTCTCCTTTCAGGATCCCAAAAGAGCTAGTTCCTCACCCCTGCGAAGTCAGACTTTTTACCAGGATACAGAGATGGAACACCCTATGATCTAAATCTCACCACGGTGCCAGCCACTTGGAAAACGGAGCAGGAAAAGGGGGTGCTGAGCAGCTCCTGGGGGAGGGGCCTCTAAAACTTGCGGCCGAGCGGGCAGCCTCTGAGGAAACGCATCGGGTGCTGCCACCACCCGGGGCTTCCAGAGCCCCTTCTTGGAGACAGCCTGGAGGAGGCGGTCCCATCGCCCGGACATCCCTCGGATAACGCAATCCGCTTGGTATCCGAGGCTGGCGCGCCCTCTCGCGGTCACTTCAGACACTCCGACATCTGAGCCTTGCGTAGCCTCAAGGCTGTTGATTATCGGGTTCATTCCAGCCTAGGTGAAGCCGGCAGCTGCCCCGACCGCGTATTTGGCGTATTTGAGAGCCATGAGGAAGACGATCCTCTCCGCAGGGGTAGTACCTAGTGCAATGCCTCTGCAGCTGACTAGACTGGATAATGCCCTGGTCAGCACTGCCCCGCCCCCAAGCGTTTCTCCTCTGTCTCTTACTTTCAGCTACCCTTGCTTGCCTCTTTTGTCCCATCCTTGTCCCACCCTTAAATTAACTCAGCGTTACTGATGAGCTCCCTTTAAGGAGCCCTGGTGGTGCAGTGGTTAAACGCTCAGCTGCTAACTCTCAGGTGGATGGTTCCAACCCACCACCCAGTCCGAAGGAGAAGGATGTGGCAGTCTGCTTCCATAACGGCTTACCTGTAGCTTAACAGGATATTTCATGTCTTTGTTCCAAAGCAATGGTCAAGAGCTCCGAATTGGGGTCAGGCCACCTGGGTCTGAATGCCAGTTCTGGCATTTCCCAACTCTGAATTATTGCCACTAATTACTTACTCTACTTGTTTCCTCAGCTGGGAAATGGGGATAATGATAGTACCTGTGTCCTAAGTTTATAATTATCCCTATTTCCCGGAAGACAAAACCGAGGACAAGGACAGTAATTATAGTACTTCAGTCATAAGTTTAGGAGCCCTCGTGGCGCAGAGGCTAAAGCATTTGGCTGCTACCTGAAAGGTCAGCGATTCAAGCCCACCAGTCGCTCTGTGGGAGAAAGATGTGTCAGTCTGCTTCCGTAAAGATTACAGCCTTGGAGACCCTATGGGCGTTTCACTTTGTTCTGTAGGGTTTCTCTGAGTCGGAATAGACTCGATGGCAGTGGGTTTGGTTTGGGAGTTTTATGTTATCAGTTTGGTGTAAGGTTAATGAATTATTACACATGTAGCAGGCCAGCTGTTGTTATTGTTAGCTGCCGTCGAGTAGGCCCCCAACTCATGGTGACCCTATGCCCAGCAGAAGAAAACCCTGCCCAGTCCTGCACCATCCCGTGATCAGATCACTGTGATCCATAGAGTTTTCATTGGCTGGTTTTTGGAAGTAGATTGCCAAGCCTTTATTCCTAGTCTGTTTTAGTCTGGAAGCTCTACCGAAAACTGTTCAGCATCATAGCAACACGCAAACCTGACCCTCCCACTTGCTGTCTTTTTATTAGAGGGCTGCCTCCTCCTGCTGGCATGTGCCAAGCCCACAAGCATCAGTCTTGCAGTGCAGGGGAATCAAGGAATCTATTTGCTCCCAGGGCAGCTTTTTTTTTTTTTTTTTTTTAATTGTTGTACTTTAAGTGAAAGTTTCCAATTCAAGTTAGTCTGTCATACAAAAATTTATACATACATTGTTATGGGACCCTAGGTGCTCTCCCTATACTGTGACGGCACACTCCCCCTTTCTACCCCGGATTTCCTGTGTCCATTTAACCAGCTCCTGACCCTCTCTGCCTTCTCACCTCACCTCTGGACAAGAGCTGCCCATTTAGTCTCATGTATCTACTTGAGCTAAGAAGCACACTCTTCACAAGTATCATTTTATGTCCCACAGTCCAGTCTAATCTTTGTCTGAAGAGTTGGCCTTAGAAGTGGTTTCAGTTTTGGGCTAACAGAGAGTCCGGGGGGCGTGTCTTCCAGGGTCAGGGCAGCTTTTAAGCAACAATGGACAGTTGGGAGGACAGGGGTACAAACAGTCAGCTCTATTCTGTGAGGGTGTCTGGCCTCCTTCCCTTCCCAGTCTCATTTCTCCAGCCCCCCATGGGCCTTACCTGGGCTTGTTTCCTAATAAATTACTTTCACATGAATCTTCCTCTAAGCAGCGGTTTCTGAGCCCCGTTCTAGAATATGTAGAGCATTTAGACGAGTGTCTGGAACATAATGGGTGTGCTTGTTAAGGTTGTGTGTTAACTTGACTGGCCCATGATTCTCAGTGTCTTGGCACTTATGGTGTAGTTTGGCAGTCATATGATGATGTGATCACTTCCATGATGAGATTTGATATAATGTGATCACTTCCATGATGAGATTTGATATAATGTGATCACCTCCATGATGGGATCTGCTGTGAGTAGCCAATCAGTTTCCTTGCTTGGGGATGTGGCCTGCATCCAATATAGATGGACTCTCTGGCAAGGCTTGTGGGCTTCTGCTTGCTCTGGATCCTGCAGCTGGCTACTGTTCATCTGACCTCTGGTTCTTGGGACTTGAGCTAGCGGCTTACCTGCCGTCTTGCCTGCCGATCTTGGGATTAGTCGGTCTTTGCAGCCTGTGAGCAAGAACGTTGCTGTCTGACCTGTCAATCTTGGGTTCACTAGCCCCTGTGGGTACACGAATCAGGAGAAGCCTCCAGCGTGACCCATGGATTTGGGACGTTCCAGCCTGTACAACAATGAGAGCCATTTGCTTGATGTAAATCTCTCTATATAGACATTTATATGCTTTACTGGTTTTGCTTCTCTAGAGAATCCAGCCTAAGACAGGGGCATTTAAACGTTTTACTGTTATTACTATTATTTCTGTTGTGAGGTGCTCGAAGTCCTTGTCCACAGAGTGCCAGGGTCCACTCTGACCCTAGCCTCCTTTCCAAGGCCCAACTCTGAACTCAGTGCTTCTCCCCACCAGTCTAAGCCTGACATCCATCCCCTGCATGGACTCACACAGTTTCTGGACAGCTAATCCAATCCCACCTGGTTCAGGAATCTGCTCCACACTACCCCGACTTCCCAGTCTTTCCACCTTAGCCAAAACTCCTCCTTGTGCTGGAACAGTCCATTCCTTTCCCAGAATTCCCAGAATTGTTGCAAAGAGAGAGGCTTGACTGGGGAGGATCCTTCAAACTCACAGTCAAGTTAAATCCAATGAAAAATTGGATTTCCGCCAAAAAAGAGAAGTTGCATATTTTTCTGCTCATCTCCTGGGCGTGCAGGAACACACAATGAGCTCAGCTCACCACATCGCTTCACACAGCAGGTTATTGTGTATAACAGGAAAGAGCCTGGCTGATAACTGGCCTATGTAACTGTAATTAGATGGGTAATTATTTGTACATGGATGGGTTTAGTGAATGGGACTCAGTCAATAGGGACTATAAATACGTGTATTAGGAAAGGATTTCTTTAAAAATGAACTTGAAGCAATTGAAGAGCTTCCGATGGATCATTAGTCATTTAAATATATTTTTGTAGCTAAAGTGTTATTGGCTGTTTCCACCTTTTACGGAAAGGCTTCAAAAATGGAATTAAACATCCGAAATTATAATGTAAATCAATGGCGGAAAGGCACTGAATTTCTACAAGTTTCGCTTTTATGCAGCTTCTCCTGAACTCATCTGGGGCACAAATTGAAGTCGGCCTCATGCACATTGGCATAAATGAGGATCTTTATAAAGAAATCTCTTGGTAAATCCAAAGTGGTGTAGATGCAGATTGAATAGAGCAGCTAGTTTTACCGTTTGGAAACGGGCTGAATTTTCCAGGAGAAAATCTGAAGTGAGTATCAGATACTGATACTCTGCTGCAACTAACTGGACACTCCTTTAGATATAACGCTGCCAAGATGAATATCATTTCATATTGTTTTTTTCCAGATATCAACTGATCTTCCACGTTTGTCTAGAGCTGGCCTGGTAAACGCTATGCAAAAATGGAATACCTGAAGTTTGCTTATGATTTACGCATGGATGGCCATCAGGCACATTGAATAGGCTTCTGGTCCAGTAATCACTCTAGAGCAAGACTTCTGAGCAACTATGAGTATTTAAATTTAGTAAAAACTCTGTATTTTTTAAAACAGCATAGTTGTTATGACTACATACTTCGGACATGTTATCAGGAGGGATCAGTCCCTGGAGAAGGACATCATGCTTGGTAAAGTAGAGGATCAGCGAAAAAGAGGAAGACCCTCAACAAGATGGATTGACCCAGTGGTTGCAACAATGGGCACAAGCATAACAACAATTGTGAGGATGGCACAGGACCAGGCAGTGTTTTGTTCTGCTGTACACAGGGTCACTATGAGCCAGAACCAACTCAACGGCACCTAACAACAGCAGCATACATATGTATGATATGTGTCTTTTACACTCACATGGGAAAAATACTGAACAGTGGTTATCACTGGGTATAATCTTTAAAATTACAGAAAAATATAAATAGTTTGATGGGCACTCATGCGTCCACCATCAAGCTTTAAAAATTAAAACCCTAAACCAGTGCCACTGAAGCCCCCTCTGAAAGCCTCCCAGATGGTGTCTCTGTCCTCTCAACCCCCAGAATTGGTCATTATCTTGAATCTGGTATTCGTCATCCCCATACATTTATTTTTATTTCACCACAAATGCATGTATCCCCAAGCATTATTTTGTATAAATGCATCATGCCACATACAATCCTCTGTAACTCAGCTTTTTTGCTTAGGTGATATTTGTGAGATTCTTCTCCGGGGACTCGTGTAGCTGTAACTCATTTTCACAGCTGGGTAGTTCACACTGTGTAAATAGACTACAATATACTGGGGTTCCCCAGAGGTGCCCCAGGAGCCATCTCAGCAGTGTGTACACATTTCCTGCCTTGGAAGCAGACGGGTGTGCTGCGTCATGGGGGAAAGGCATTGAACTGAGTCAGGAGTTGCATCCTCTCTCAACAATGGATGACCTTGGAAGAGCCATTTCCCTTGTGTCTGCTTCGAGCCTAAAACAGATACCACCAGACGGCAGACAAGTTACTAGCCAGGATCCTTTGGCCCCAAGTGAAGATACCCAATTTGAAGAAGCTTAGGTCAAGAACAGATATCTGTTTGCTGGTGCTAACAAACTCTGAAAATATCAGGAGCCCAAACACCATCCACGGGCTCTCTCCATCCTTGGCGTCTGTCTGTGTCCTTATCGCTGTTTCTCAAGCTGCTTTTCTCAGCGAGGCCAGCCCCAAGACAGGTGCCCTCTCTCAACTTTCCAGACTTGGCCCCAGCAAGTCAGGGCCTCATCCTCTGGGCTCCAGTTTGGAAAGATCCAAAGAAGAAATCGAGTTGCTCCAGCTCCGGGGTTCTCTCCTGGTTTCTGACACCCTCCTGGCAGTTTACTTTTACAGTTTATTTTACCAATAACTCAGAGAATTATCAGCATTACAATCTATTTTATTGGGGTTCTTAATGCAAGCGTGTTGATGTAAGCTGATGCTAGATCTTTCTGCTCTTTGTAATCTGTAGATTGTAAGTGCTCTGTGTACTCTGTATAATTCTTCCTTGTCTCGAGTTTTCATAAATAATTTAGTTCATTTCTCTTCTTGTCTTCCTCTTTTATAAGACAAGGAACACCAGACACAGTTCACCAAACACCTAATGGCATTTACCAACTACAGGATGGTTTTGTTGTTGTTAGGTGCCATCGAGTCAGTTCCAACTCATAGCGACCCTGTGTACGACAGAACAAAACACTGCCCGGTCCTACGCCATCCTCACAATCTTTGTTATGCTTCAGCCACCGTGCCAATTGATCTCGTTGAAAGTCTTCCTCTTTTTCACTGACCCTCTACTTTACCAAGAACGATGTCCTTCTCCAGGGACTGGTCCCTCCTGATAACATGTCCAAAGTACCTGACACGAAGTCTCGTCATCTTCACTTCTAAGGAGCATTCTGGCTGTACTTCTTCCAAGATAGATTTGTTTGTTCTTCTGGCAGTCCATGATATATTCAATATTCTTCACCAACACCATAATTCAAAGGTGTCAATTCTCCCTTGGTCTACTTTATTCATTGTCCAGCTTTCACATGCATATGAGGTGACTGAAAAACACCATGGCTTGGGTCAGGCACACTTTAGTCCTCAAAGTGACATCTTTGCTTTTTAACATCTAAAAGAAGTCTTTTGCTGCAGATTTGCCCAATGCAATACATCATCCGAATTCTTGACTGCTGCTTCCATGGGCATTGATGGTGGATCCAAGTAAAATGAAATCCTTGACAACTGCAATCTTTTCTCTGTTTATCATGATGTTGCTTATTGGCCCAGTTGTAAGAATTTTTGTCTTCTTTTTGTTGAGGTGTAATCCATACTGAAGGCTGTAGTCTTTGATCTTCATCAGTAAGTGCTTCAAGTCCTCTTCACTTTCAGCAAGCAAGG
>NW_004444040.1:3059306-3161015 GCF_000243295.1 Trichechus manatus latirostris
TACTGAAGGCTGTAGTCTTTGATCTTCATCAGTAAGTGCTTCAAGTCCTCTTCACTTTCAGCAAGCAAGGTTGTGTCATCTGCATATCTCAGGTTGTTAGACTTCCTCCAATCATAATGCTGCATTCTTCTTCATATAGTGCAGCTTCTCTGATTATTTGCTCAGCACACAGATTGAATAAGGATGGTGAAAGAATACAACTCTGACGCACACATTTCCTGAATTTAAACCACACAATATCCCCTTGCTCTGTTCAAACCACTGCCTCTTGATTTACATACAGGTTCCTCATGAGCACAATTACGTGTTCTGGAATTCCCATTCTTCGAAATGTTATCCATAATTTGTTATGATCCACACAGTCGAATGTCTTTGCATAGTCAATAAAACACAGGTAAACATCTCTCTGGTATTCTCTGCTTACAGCCAGGATCCATCTGACATCAGTATTGATATCCCTCATTCCATGTCCTTTTCTGAATCCGGCCTGAATTACTGGCAGTTCCCTGTTCATGTACTGCTGCAGCCTCTTTTCAATGATCTTCAGCAAAATTTTACTTGTGTGTGATATCAGTAGTATTGTTCAATAAGTCCACATTCTAGTGGATCACCTTTCTTTGGAATAGGCATAAATACGGATCTCTTCTAGTCGGCTGGCCAGGAAGCTGTAATCCAAATTTCTTGGCATAGACGAGTGAGCACTTCAGTGCTGCATTCGTTTGTTGAAACATCTCAGTTGGTATTCCATCCATTCCTGGAGCCTTGGTTTTCACCAACATCTTCAGTGCAGCTCGGACTTGTTCCTTCAGTACCATCTGTTCTTGTTCATACGCTACCTCCTGAAATGGCTGAACATCGACCAATTATTTTTGGTTCATTGACTCTGTGTATTCCTTCCATCTTCTTTTGATGCTTCCTGCGTCGTTCAATATTTTGCCCATAGAATCCTTCAATATTGCAACTTGAGGCTTGAATTTTTTCTTCCGTTCTTTCAGCTTAAGAAACGCCGAGTGTTTTCCTCCCTTTTGGTTTTCTAATTCCAAGGCTTGGCACATGTCATTATAACATTTTACATTGTCTTCTCAATCTGCCTTTTGAAATACTCTGTCCAGCTCTTTTATTTCAACATTTCTTCAGTTCTCGTTAGCTACTCAATGTCCATGAGCTAGTTTCAGAGTCTCTTCTGACATCCATTTTGGTCGTTTCTTCCTTTTCTGTCTTTTTAATGACCTCTTGTTTTCCTCACGCTTTCAGTCATTATCCAGCTGACATCAGCAAGGATGTCCCTCATTCTGCATTGTCTTCTGAATCCGGCTTGAATTTCTGGCAGTTCCTCGTCAATGTACCGTTGCAACCACTTTTGAATGATCTTCAGCAAAATTTTGCTTATGTGTGATATTGGTGATATTGTTTGATAATTTCTGCATTCTGTTGGATTGCCTTTCTTTGAAATGGGCAGAAATATGGATCTCTTCCGGTCAGTTGGCCAGGAAGCTGTTTTTTGGGTTAGTTAGTACCCAGCATATCCTCCTAACAAAAAATATTTAGATAAATTCTATGCATGTGACAGTCCCTGGATAGTACAAACGATTAAGCAATCAGCTACTAAACGAAAGATGGCAGTTTGAATCCACCCAGGGGGGCCTGGGAAGACAGGCCTGGCAATCTGCTTCCAAAGGTCACAGCCTTGAAAACCCTATGGAACGGTTCTACCCCGCAACCGTGGAGCGGCCATGAGTGAGAACCTACTCAGTGGCATCCGGTGTTTGTTTTGTTGGTTTGGGTTTTGTGTTTGTTTTGTTTTGTTGGTATGCATGTGGCTGGTCAGTTTCCTTGTATCAATTTTTATCCTCGTTTCTGGTGGTCTGTTCTTGCTCCCAGCTGTGCCATATGAGATCGAGTCTCTTGCTGCAAATCATGTTAACAATGTCATTCTTGCCCATATTGTCCCTGCATTTTCATTTCCCTTCTTTGCCTCTCACTTATCCCTGCTGATTGAAATTTGTCAGTGATGTTTTATGGCTTCTGGGTTTGTGTCAGACTTTGAAAGGCCTTTGTCACCCTGAGGTTATAAAAAATCCTCTCTTGCTTGCTTATAGAATTTTTATGGGTTTCTCTTCCCAGATTTAAATCTTTGATCCATCTAAGATTTGTTTTGGTATAAGATGAGAGGTATAGCTCCAATTTCACTTTTTTTTCAGATTGCCTCCTGATTCCCCAAATTCCATTATTTGAATGATCTTCATTTTCCCCCACTGATTTGAAATTCCATCTTTATTATATAGTAAATCTCCATGTATATTGGATCTAGTTCTTGACTTTCTTTTTCAAATACACTCAGTTGATCTGTCTAAACTGCTTATATAATTGTAGTTTTGTAATATATTTTAAAATTTGGTAGAATTATTCTCTACCTCTTTATTCTTCTTCATAGATATTTCCTAGCTATTCTTGCATATTTATTTTTGCACATGGACTTAAAATCAAAGGGCTAGTTCAAAAAAAAAAAGTGAGGGTCCTATTTTTATTTTTATTATAGTTACCTTAAATTTATAAATTAGCCTGGGGAGATTCTTACGATGCTGAGTTTTCCTATCCAAGAACACAATCTGCCTTTCCATTTGTCTGTCTTCTCTGTGCCTCTCAGCATCATTTTAAAGTCTTTTTCACATACCTCTTTCACATTAAATTTAAGCCTATATCTTTCGTCTTTGTTATTGGTATGTAAATGGGGTCTCTTCTTCCCTCATGTCTCCTAACCAGTTGCCGTCTGTTTGGAGGCTATTGAGTTCTACATGTTAATTTTTTACTTGCCCCTTTACTGATTATCTCTGTGTCTGTAATTTTTTTTTTTTCGTTTGATTTTCTTGGGTTTTCTAGGTATGCAATTATATGCCATCTCTAAAATATTAATGATTTCTCCTCCTTTGCAATCTTTAAACTTCTAAAATCACTCTCTTACCTAATCGTATAGACTTCCAGAATAACATTAAATACTGATGCTAGTGGACAACTTGTTTCATCCCTGAGGTAAACAAGAATGCTTCCAGAAAAAATAGGGACAATGCTAAAGACCCTAATACATGGCGTAAATAGTATACAAACCATAACTAACAATGCACAAACACCCAAACAGAAACTAAATAACCGGGAGCTCCTAAAAATCAAACACTTATGCTCATCAAAAGACTTCATTAAAAGAGTAAAAAGAGAACCTACAGACCAGAAAAAAATTTTGGCTATGACATATCCAATAAGGGTCTAATCTCTAAAATCTACAAGATACTGCAACACATCAACAACAAAAAGACAAATGATCCAATTAAAAAATGGGCAAAAGATATGAACAGACACTTCACCAAAGAAGACATTCAGGTGGCTAAGAGACCCATGAGGAAACACTCACGATCATTAGCCATTAGAGAAATGCAAATCAAAACTACAGTGAGATATCACCTCACCGCAGTAAGGCTGGCACTAATCCAAAAAACACAAAATAACAAATGTTGGAGAGGTTGTGGGGAGATTGGAACTCTTATGCACTGCTGGTGGGAATGTAAAATGGTACAACCCCTTTGGAAAATGATATGGCACTGCCTTTAAAAGCGAGAAATACAAATACCATATGATCCAGCAATTCCACTCTTAGGAATATGCCTAAGAGAGATAAGAGCCGTCACATGAATAGACATATGCACACCCATGTTAATTGCACCACTATTCACAACAGCAAAAAGATAGAAACAACCTAAATGCCCATCAACAGGTAAATGGATAAACAGATTATGGTACATACACACAATGGAATACTATGCCACAAAAAGAACAATGATGAATCTATAAAACATCTCACAACATGGATGAATCTGGAAGGTATCATGCCGAGTGAAATAAGTCAGTCACAAAAGGACAAATATTGTATGAGACTACTGTTGTAAGAACTCAAGAAAAAGTTTAAACACAGAAAAAAGCATTCTTTGATGGTTACGAGGGTGGGGAGGGAAGGGAGAAGGGAAATCACTAACTAGATAGTAGACAAGGGTCAACTTCAGTGAAGGGAAGGACAACACACAATACAGGGGAAGTCAGAACAACTGGACCAAAGCAAAAGCAAAGAAGTTTCCTAGACACATACAAACACTTTGAGGGACAGAGTAGCTGGGGCTGGGGTCTGGGGGCCATGGTTTTGGGGAACATCTAGGTCAACTGGCATAACATAGTTTATAAAGAAAATGCTCTACAGCCCACTTTGATCTAGTAGCGTCTGGGGTCTTAAAAGCTTACGAGTGGCCATCTAAGATGTATCAATTGGTCCCATCCCACTCAGAGCAAAGGAGAATGAAGAAAACCAAAGATACAAGGAAAATACTAGCCCAAAGGAGTAAAGGATCAAATAAACCAGAGACTCCACCAGCCTGAGACCAGAAGAACTAGATGGTGCCCAGGTACCACCAATGACCACCCTAAGAGGGAACACAACAAAGAGTCCCGGACAGAGCAGGAGAAAAATATAGAACAGAATTCAAATTCACATTAAAAAAACAAACAAACCAGACTTAATGGTCTGACAGAGACTGGAGGAACCCCCTAACCTGTGGCCCTCAGATGCTCTGTTAACTCAGAACTGACACCACTCCCAAAACCCACTTTTTGTTCAAAGATTAGACTGGACTATAAGACAAGGAACAACACACGCGAGGAACGTGATTCTCCGTTCGGTCAGATATTCGAAACCAAACAGGTAGCTCCTGTCTGGAGGCGGGATGAGAGGGCAGGAAGGGATAGGAACTGGTTGAATGGACACAGGGAACCTGAGGTGGAAGGGGGGAGCATGCTGTCACGTTGTAGGGATTGCAACCGATGTCACCAAACAATATGTATAAATTCTGTAAAGAGAAATTAACTTGAGCTGCGAATTTTCACCTAAAGCACAATTTAAAAAAGAAAGAAAAGAAACCAAGAAAAAAAAAAAAAGGTTACCCCTTTGGAATCCCAAAAAACAGTCGCCAGAACCTTCTAAGCAGTCTTCCCTCTCTTGGCTTATCTTTGAGGTCTACCTGACCTTCCTTAAAATGCTTGATCCATCTAAAAAACCATTGTTTTACGTGGTGCAGCATTCCCATAAACCTGTTGCAAAGCTTCAGTGGTTTGGGAAGATGTCCACCTGAGTTTTGTTTCAAAAAATTTATATTAGCCCTGACCTCAAAATCATTTTTTTCTGTGACACAAAAAGTATCCCTTTTTTTGAAGGCACCATAACCAGACTAAGACAAGTATGTTAGCGAGAGAACTTGTCTGCAGCCATCCACTGATCATAGAGACGTGTTTAAACATATTTTGTTCGGAATAAACCTGTGCATGTATGAACGGGGAAAAAGAAATAAGAATGCTTCCAGTGATGTCCTGTTAAGCATGATGCTAGTATCTGGATTGAGATGGATAAATATTATCCTGTTACTAAAGGATGTGTCCAGCTATCTATTTTTTACTAAAGATTAGGTAACAGGTTGATTCTTGGTTTGAAAGACATACTTTGTACCTGGTTAAGAAACAACCCATCACATTTATTTTTGCCGAGACTTTAAGTTTGGGACCAGATCAACTTTAGCTACGTTACAGCTTTGACAACCACCTACCCGCTATACACCAGTCCAGTTGCTGCTGAGTGGACCCCAACTCATGGTGACCCCATGTGTGTCAGAGTAGATCTGTGCTTCATAGGGTTTTCAGTGACGGATTTTTTTGGAAGTAGATTGCCAGGTCTTTCTTTTGAGACACCTCTGGGTGGACCGAAACACCTAACCTTTCAGTTAACAGCTGAGCTCGTTAACCATTTGCACTACCCAGAGATTCCAACTCCTTGGTACAATAGGGATGACACTCACCTGATAGCATACCATGAAATTTAATTGAGAATGAATGCGAAGCATCAATACAGTGCCTGGCACACAGTAAATACTCAATAAATAGTAACTCCTCCCACTCTCAGAAGAATGCAGTCCTGTTTTTTTTTTTTTTTTCTTTTTCTTTTTTCTTTCTTAATATGATCTTGATTGTACTTTTCCTTGTATCTAAGGTATCAACTCTATTTGGTTAAAACATATATACAAAATGTTATTTCTATTTTTGGTGATTGTGGGATTTTTAGATTGACCTGTACATTTTACTTTTGGCCTTAACCAAAAAACCCAAATTCATTGCTGTCGTCTCGATTCCGATACATAGCGACCTTATACGACAGAGTAGAACGGCCCCCATAAGGTTTCCAAGGTTGTAAATCTTTACAGAAGTAGACTGCCACATCTTTCTCCCGTGGAGCAGCTGGTGGGTTCGAACTGCAGACCTTTCAGTTCGCAGTCAAGGGTTTTAACCACTGCACCACCAGAGCTCCTCTTTTGCCCTTACCCGTGTTAAATTCTAAAATTTAAAATACATTTCCATCATAAAATTCTCCTATATTTTGGAACATTTACTGTGTTAATGGCTAGGGGTGGGTGAGGAAGTCTCAGCCATTGACATCCAGGGGATCTTAAATTAATTCCTGACCACCTTGGAATATGTCTACCTTGCACTGCTTTTACTCAGCACAAGGGGGCAGCATTGCAAAAGAAACCTAACACGGCTTTTCTGCAGCACCGTGAAATGTCCATCAGGGACCTGAGTTAAAACAACTTTTGTAGGAGTTTAGTTCTTGCCATTCCAGTCTTTTTCAGGAACCTACTCATATAGTGGATGTCTAAAAAGCACATAGTAAGCGCTCAATAAATGCTATTGGTTAGCTTGCTAGCTCCCTCGTCTCCTTCATATCTTTACTCAAAAGCCCCTGACACCTCTATATGAAATGACACCCTGCCCGTTCACCTCCCCCTCCCAGCCCCCCTTACTGTTCTCTACTGCTTTTCCATAGCGTTTATCCAGTTCTAACATATTCAATAGTTTACTCAAGTATGAGCAGCCCTGGTGGCACCGTGGTTAAGCACTCAGCCGCTAACTGAAAGGTTGGCGACTCAAACCCACCTAGTGGCTCCATGGGAGAAAGACCTGGCTACTGCTTCCTTAAAGATTACAGCCTAGAAAACCGTATGGGGCAGTTCTGCTCTGTCCTGTGGGGTCGATGCGAGTTGGAATCGACTTAATGACGGCAACAACATTACGTTTATGGTTTGTTAACTTTCCCTCCAACCTCCCTCCCTAGAATGCAAGCACTAAAGCACAGGGGTTTTGTGTGTTCTGGTCATTGATTATCCCAAGTGCCCAGAACAGCGTCTGGCACAAAGTGGGTTTCCGATACAGGTTTATTGATTGGATGATTTATAGTGATGGCGGTGATGGCAGGGCAGACGGCAGTGATGACGATGGCACTGACGGTGGTGGTGCTGGTGGCAGTGGTGGTGGCGAGGGTAGAGGTTCTGGAGGTGACGAGCGTGGTGGAGTTGAAGGTAGCTCTATCCTACCCACCTCCCCTACTTAGCTCAGAACTTCTTCCCAGGCCTCCCTACCTCGCACGGCCAGATCCAGTCAATGACCACATTGGTGTCTCTAAAATCCCCTGCACATCCTGCTCCTTCAGCCCCTCCTTTCCATTCACTTCATGGCCTACCTGTGCGAGTCCCCGCTGCCGGCAAAAGGTATGGAAGTGAATGTCTTGGCCTGTACCAGGCTGGGAACAAGGGCCGCGCTTGGGACCCTCTCTGTGAAATACTGAGGAAGCATTCCACAGAAAGCTTGTTTGCCCATAGGCAGCCAGGCCAGAGACGGTGAGTCCTTTGCAACACACACCTGGGACTTCCTCCAGGAGACCCTCAGCCCAGAAGGCTCCATCCATGATGGTCCTTGCTGGACACTTGTCCTCCCTCCAGTGGCTATGGAACCACCCTAAGCCTTCACAAGTAGACCAAGCACCACTTGCTTTGTTGAGTCTGGGGTCTTGTATCTTGTCCTGCATCACCTCCCTCCCATTTTCTCAACTTCTCCAGCCCGAGGAGACAGAGCGGCTGTAACAGATTCAATCCCGAGACTTGGAGGCGTGAACCCATTGTCTTTATCATCGGGCCATCTCGTTCTTGCAGGTGTGCATGCCTGAGCGAGGGAGGTCTGGGGACAGGGCAAAAGGCAACATGCGCTTCAGCTACATCACGGCGCCGCCGGCTTTCCCAGGGCTGCAGCCAATGTTCTTTGTGTGGTGTTGTTCTCTCTGTCCTCAGGGAGACAGGATTACAACTCTAACTCCCTGAGATAAAGGGGGACTGGACACCTTATCTCTGTCCTTCTCCTTGCCTTGCTGCCCCCAGTGAGCACAACTGATTCTCTTGACTACTTGGCAAATTGCAAGAACCAGCTCTGTTTATGCGGCTAAGGCAAACCGATGCAAGGTCAGCATAATGCAGGTGGCTCCACTCACCGGTCCTCGCCTTTAGTCGCCCATCACAAGACCAGCTGCCTGAAGAACGATGATGAAACCCCACCTGTGTCCAAGGATGACATCTCACAGTGCGGGACCATGGCCTGCCTTCTACCAAGCTCTGGTCTCTGAAGATTCATCTAATTGAACCAGCTGTTGCTAAGCCTAGAGCCGTTTAATTTTTCTTTATTCCAGTAATGGTTGTCATGGGTAGTGCAGAACTTAATGCATTCGGCTGCTAACTGAAAGGTTGGAGGTTGGAGTCCACCCAGAGGCACCTTGGAAGAAAGGCCTGGTGATCCACTTTTGAAAAATCAGCCACTGAAAACCCCACGGAGCACAGTTCTACTCAGACACACGAGTCAGAATCGACTCAACCCCATCTGGCTGGTTGGTTAATGGTTGTTATAACATCTGTGCTACTAGCCCAGGGCTTCTCAAACTAGGGCATTAAAAGCACCTGAAGGCCTTGTTAAAACACAGTTTCCTGAGGAACACCCCCAGGGTTTTTGATACAGTAGTTCTGGGCAGGACTCGGGAATTTCCATTTCTAACAATGATGAGGTGAGGATGCGGCCAGTCTGCAGACCACACTCTGAGCAGCATTGAACTTGGACATGCTAAGCTGATGAGAGCTGCCATCTGCTGAGCCTTTTCAGGGTGCCGGGCCCTGAGCTAAGCACTTATTGTTGTGATGATCCATTTCATAGATGAAGTGCAGAAGTTAAATGACTTATCCAAGGTCTCAAATCTAGCAAGTGGTGGAATTGGATTCAAATCCAGGTCTCCCTGCTCTACCGTCTATAACCACCATCACTGATCACTGAGGATGACCTGGCCCTTCCACAATTACCCTGAGATGTTTTCAGTACCCCCTAGATGGTCCGCCTTCCCCCAGTCTCCCCCTCTCCAATACAACCTGCTGCCAAGATGATATTCTTAAAACAATCTTTGATGGTTCATTTGCTCCCTCACTGGACAGCGCTGCTTGGGCTCCAGGTGTGTGTACAGCATAGGGCAGGTGCAGAAGGGGATGCACAGATAACCAAACTCGCTCCTGTACCCCAGAATCTACTAACAGAGCCCAAGCAGGACCATAACTGTGAAGCAGAGGAGGGAGTGCCTGGGGCCGCGGAGCAGCTTCAGGGGGAGGACGGGAGTTCAGAGGGAGGGATGCTCTGCCTATCTGGGAGGAAGATCAGGCAAGTCTCACTCAGGAGGTGACATTTGACACAGATCTTAAAGGTGAGCATGGCTTGCTTATGTCACAAAGAGGGGATGGGCATCCTTGGCCCAGGGCTGATGTTAACAAAAGCTAAAGGTGGGAGGCTCTCAGGGAAGGTGGGTGGGCAGCAAGTAGGGCATTTTCAGTGACACATTGGAAGCATAAAGGGTGGCAGGAGGATCTAATGCTGGATGGGTAGGTTGAGGCCAGCTCACACAGGCCCTTGAAGGAGTTTGCACTGCACCCCGTGGGCAGTAGGGAGTCACTGAATGCTTTTGAGCAGGAGTATAACATGAGACAGTGTGTTGTAGTGGTTATGAGCAACCACTTTGGAGTTGGACTGCCTAGATTCAAATCCCAGGTCTGCCACCTATTATCTGTGTAATCTAGGACAAGTTACCTTGCCTATCTGAGCCTCAGCTTCCCACCTGCAAAATGGGCATAATAATAGTACCTAGAGGCCCTGGTTAAGAGCTCAGATTCCTAGAGCTGTTGTGAGGACTAAAAGGGTAAAGCCCGGAGCATTGAACCTGGCCTTTAGAGCTAGAAAAGAGCTAGCTTTTATTAATATGATCTGAGCTCTATTACTTCAAAAATAACTTGGCATCACTAGGTGAGTTTAGATGGAGTAGGGAAAAGAGAAGCTGTAAAATCAGTTCCGAGGCCCTTGCAGTCACGGGGATAAGCAGTAACCATGCCTGACCTAGGCAAATAGAGGTGAGATTGGAGGGGAGCGAAGTCTCAAGTGCATCTGAGAGGCAAAGGTGAAGAGTCTGCCAGATGTTTGGGTTGGGTGGAGGCGGGGTGGATGGCCCGAGAGAGAGAGAGAGAGAGAGAGAGGTCTTGAGTTTAAGTACCGGGAGGAGAGTGGTGGTCCTAGAATTCGGGATCGTGGGCAGGGCAGGGGTGAAAGGAGGCGATGGCACCTGCAGGGCTCGTGAAGGAGGAGATCTCCACCAGAAACCTGTAAATGTGGGTGTGTGTTTGACTATTCACAATAGCCAAAAGGTGCAAACAACCCAGGCGTCCATCAACAGATAAACAGATACACAAAACATACTATGTACAGACAATGGGCTATTACTCAGCCACAAAAAAAGGAATGAAGTCCTTATACTTGCTACAACATGAATAGACTTTGAAAACATTATGCTAAGTGAAAGACATCCATCACAAATATTGTATGGTCCCACTTACATGAAACATCTAGAAAAGGCAAATGCTCAGAGATTGAAGTTTCTTAGTGGTTACCAGGGGCCAGAGTGAAGAGGAAAGGGGGAGTCATTGCTTAGGAGGTACTGAGTTTCTGTTAAGGGTGATGGAAAGTTTTGGAAATGGATGCTGGCGATGGTTTTACAACATGGTGGACGTAATTAATGTCATTGAATTGTACACATAAAAAAATGTCAGAATGGCAAACATTTTGTTCTATACATACATACCACAATTTTAAAAAGAGAGAAAACTATTAGACAGACTTTTGAAGAAATAATAAAGGTTGTTGATTGTATTTTAAAGGCAAAAATAATAACAATAATGTGGGGATGCCTTTGGAACTCAAGAAACAGATGGAGGTGGAAAGCTGAGCTTTGAGAGGAGGTCATGCAGGCAGGAGAGCAAAATCCCCGGGGTCTGGGAGATTTCCTAAGGAGAGAAGACTGCAAGAGGAGAGGGGAGGAGGGAGGAGAGGAGGGAAGGAGAAGGGAGAGTCAGAGAGGGGAGAGAAAGCCAAGAGCAATTTTCAGTGTGGCTATGCTGTCAAACCTGAATTCAAGCCCTGCTCTGCCACTGACCAGCTTCGTGACCTAGGGCAGGTTACTGAAACTCCCTGAGTCTCAGTTGCTTAATCTATAAACTGAAGATAATGTTGTTAGTGTTAGCTGCTGTGGAGTAAGTAGACTAGGAAGAAAGTCCTGGTGATCTACTTCTGAAAATCAGCCAACGAAAACCTTACGGATCACAACAGAACATTGTATTGTCCGTTACAGTGCTCGGAGCTGAGCCCACTAGGTTGGAAGGCACTCAAAATACACAGCGGCTGCAACAGTGGACTCCAGCATACCAATTATCACGAAGATGGCGCAGCATCAGGCAACATTTTGTTCTGTTGTATATGGGGTCGCATGAGTCGGATGGCAACTGACAAGACAGCAACAAGATTCTCATGTTGAGATTTCAATAGCTGATCTCTCTAAAGATTCAGCGATTCGGATTGAACTATGTTTGGAGGGGAAGAAAAAGCTGTAGGCAGTATTACAGTATGCAAAGCTACATAATCCTATACTTCTATAAATTGGAGGTAGGAAGAGAGACAACAGACAGAAGCGGGAGGGGGATATCGCCTGACGGACTGAGCCAGGCCCAGGCTCAGGACGCACAGCAGTTTTTGGATTTTTCAGATGACGGCTCTCTCTGCTTCCCTTCAGCTCCCACCAGTCACGCTGGAGGACTCTCTGGGGCTATATAAATAGTAACTGTTATTTGAGAACCAGCAGAGCGCTCTCTGCTTGAACAACCGCTGGAGGGTGCTTACTGAGCAGGTTTTTCTCAGAAGATTACCTCACCCAGGCTAGTCATATCATAATCCTCCAAATAATCACACAACAGCAGGGACAACCACCAGAGGACCAGCCCAATTCCCTGGAAGTACCCAGGGCTCGTGACCTGGGCAGAGCACACAACCTCCACGGACTTGTTCAGCAACGATTGTGCTTTTGTTATGATACACGCTATAACATGAATAAACCCTGAAAACATCATGCTTAGTAAAATAAGTCAGATGCAAAGGGAAAATTTTGTATGATCGCATTTATACGGAACATCTAGGACATGCAAATGCATAGAGACAAAGGTTTAGTAGTGGTTATCCTGGATTAGGGGGATCAGCAGTTACTGCTTAAGGGGCACTGAGTTTCTGCGGGGGGTGGTGAGAAACTTTTGTAACTGGAGAGTAGTGATGGTTGCCCAATATGGTGAATGTAATTAACGTAC
This sequence comes from Trichechus manatus latirostris, assembly GCF_000243295.1. NCBI lineage: Eukaryota > Metazoa > Chordata > Mammalia > Sirenia > Trichechidae > Trichechus > Trichechus manatus. The sequence continues at coordinate 3,071,924 of NW_004444040.1, forward strand.
GCTATAAATGGATACAATGGTGAATGTTTTGTTATATATTTTTTATCACAATGAATTTTGGGGGAAAAAAAAAAAACTATTGTGGTTTTGGCTTCAATACCGAGGAGGAATCAAGACCAGGTTTCTATGTATTTTTGGCAGAGTGGTCTCAGTGCATACTGTCCTGAGTCAGACAGCCTCAGAAGATGCCTCCTCCTTTCCACTTTCTTTCCAACTCAAAGATCTGGGGGTGTTCAGACTGGATGGGGGTGGGGGTGTTGTTCAAGACACAGCCTGTGGATTCGTTTTTTGGCAGGAGGATTACAGTGTTGAATACAATGACACTCTGTCCAGAGCACAAGGCCAGCAGGGAGCTGTTGCTGCTCTCGGGGCTGGCAGGGTTTCAGGAATCATTGCATGGCATGAAAGGTCTAAACAGCCAGGGTTTTAATCCTGCCTAGGAGTCCCCTGGAGTCACTGCATTCCAAAGAAAAGGCTCGTTTTATAAGGCTCCAAGAAGCAGGCTCAGGCTTCCAATAAAAGGGGAAACATCATGTTCTTTTTAAAATGTGTTTGGATCATTGTAGCCCAGCTTGATCCTTTCCATTCGAAATGACTGCTTTGCATCATCCTTTTACCCAGCGCCATCGGGAGATAACAGATGAGATGCCAGTGACGGGCACTCAGCATGGAGCCTGGAACACAGGAAGAGCTCATTAAATGCTTTCTTCCATGTGTCCCTGATGGCCTTGAAATTTTCCAAATCAGACTCAACTTGTGGAGAAATATTTACATCAAAGTAAGAGCTGTGGTCTTGAATGCCTCCCTCTAGCCTGGAACCAAAAACAGTCCTGATTCTGTAGTGCCTTAGAGGAAATCTGTGATTCATTCCATTGACTCATTTAACTGCGGGAAGCAATCAAATTGTGAGAGGCTGCCACTTCTGTCAGCAGGCAGTAGTCCCTGAAAGGTCACCCAGCTTCCGTGTACATCAGTTTCCTAAAGTGAAGATTAAAAGTGAAACTGCTTAAGGAAAAAATGTAAGGGATGATACAAATATATTATCTCTTTTTCATGGTGGTTAACGGATATATTTTTCCTGTCCTATTTCTTCTTTTAAAGTTATTTTCCGAAATAGTAAGGTCAAAACTGGTCCATGTGAATCATCTGTAACGAGTGAAACAGTTGCTTTATGCCACCCAACACACTGAAGTATGAGTAATGTTTAAAAAAAAAAACCACACCCATTTCTGTCGAGTTGATTCTGACTCATAGTGACCCATAGGACAGAGTAGAACTGACTCATAGAGACCCTATAGGACAGAGTAGAACTGCGCTATTTGGTTTACCCAGGAGCAGCAGGTGGATTCTAACTACTGACCTTTTGGCTAGCAGCCGGAGCTCTTAACCAGTGCGCCACCAAGGCTCCACCCATATTTACGTGGAGAGAAATTCTATCTCAATTATTTTGGGAGGGGAGCTTATACTTTTTGGGTTTCACAAGCATCTGAGGGGACAGCAAGTTGTCCAGAAAAATAGAAGAATACAATCTGATCCTAGTCCATCATAGTTGCTGGAGAGATGTTCTGTGACATGTGGTCCATTCAAAGTCAGGCAACTCAGGGTGGAGACCGGGAGCCCAGGCACCTGAAGTCCAGCTCGCAGGAGTGCCATATGCCAACAACCATACCTCCTGGGCCTTGCTTTTAACTCTTTTGTCCCACTCTATGCACACATATCTATGCCATGGGTCCTGATATTGAGTTTGTAAAGCACGATGTTTAATTTCGTGCCTTTGGGAAGCAAAAGGTGGTGGCCCAGGTTTAAATACACCAGGTCACTAGTTCCCAGCCGAGGACATCTTACTATTTCTTCTATTGCGCTCTGTGTTTTGAAATATTTTGTTTACCAGAGAACATACATTTAGTAAGTGAGCATTCGTTGTCCTGGGGTGTTTTATTCATCAAAGTCATCCAAACAGGCTTTTAGTTCCAGAACAAGATGATGTAGAATCACTTTTCCCTGCTCCTCCTCTCTAGATACAACTAAATACCCTGGAAGTTATTCAATAGACAATGAAAAAAGGACTCTGAAAGCTGGAAGGAAGAAGGCAGACTGGCTAAGAACCTTAAGACTTGAGGTTTTCTTTTTATCTCCCATATACTTCAGACTGAACACTGAAGAGGCCTATAACTCATAACTAGCAACCAGCATAGACAGAACAACCCAAGAAAAGTCTGCTCCCTATGGCCAAAGGAAAGGAAACGGGAAGCTCATCAGAGACCTAGCGGGGAGGCTGAACCTCCCCTCTACAATTGGGGTCATGCAGACAGAATAATCCACCACCAGCAGCCTGACCTTGGGCCATCCCAACCCCTGCTTCACCACTGGAGCAGGCTGATCCACTAGCAGGGTCAGCAACAGCAGAATCCTGCATCTGGCTCTCCATCAAGATGGCACAGCAACACTAAATGTTCTATGGAAATACTGTGCATTCCTGCAGATGGCACCAACAAAGACTGAGTGAGAGCCCCAGCGACACCAGAGAAATAACGTAGATAAAAGTAAAATCCAAAGGGCTCAGAAACTAAACTGTCATTGATATAAATGCTCACAAAAGTAGAACAAAACCTATGTATGAAAACTAAACAGGGTAACTGTTTGCTAAAAGAGAAGATTTAGGATCAAGAGTTTACTAACATAAGAACCAAAATGTCCAGGATACAATCAAAAACCCCTTTCATACCAGGAACCAGGAAAATCACAATTTGAATGAGAAAAGATAATTGACAGATGTTAACACCAAGTTGAATCAGATGTTGAATTATCTGACAACGATTTTACAGCAATCATTATTAAAATGCTTCAACAATTGATTAAAAATTCTCTTGAAACAAATGAAAACATAGAAATCTAAGAAAAAATTGAAAGTTATGAAAAAAAAGAAGCAAAGTAAATTAGAGATCTGAACCATACAATAATCAAAAGTAAAAATTCAAAAGGTTGACCCAATAGTAGAGTGGCAATGACAAGGATAGAATTAGATGAACTTGAAGAAAGATCAATAAAATTTACTCAGTCTGAATAATAGAGAAAATAGAGACTAAAAAAAATTTATCAAAGCCTCATAGATCTGTAAGACAATAACAAAAGACCCAACATTCATATCACTGAAGTCCCAGAAGGAGAGGTGAAAGAGTGTGGGATTGAAAAAGTATTCAAAGAAATAATGGCTGAAAACTTCCCAAATCTGATGAATGACATAAACTTGCAGATCCAAGAAGCTGAGCAAACTCCAGATAAGACAAACCCAAAGAAATCCATACCAAGACACATAATAATTAAATTTCTGAAAACTAAAGACAAAGAAAAAAAAATCTTAAAACAGCCAGAGAGAAACAATGCATTATCTATAAAGGAACACCAATTCAAATGAGAACATATTTCTTAACAGAAATCATGGATTCCAGATGGAAGCAGCATAATATTTTTCAAATCCTGAAAGAAAGAACTGACAACCACAAATCCTCATGCAGTAAAACTATCCTTCAGGAATGAAGGAGAAATAGAGGCATTCTGAGACAAACAGAAATTAAGAGAATCTGTTGCTAGTAGGCCTACTTTTAAAGAATGGCTACTAGAAGCCCTCCAAACAGTAAGAAACTAATAGTAAGGGATAGGAAAATGATAGGCTAGGACTTTCAGAAGGGAAAGAAGAACAAAGGAATGGGTAAAAATAGGGTAAACATAATAGACATTCTTTACCTCATGACTTCTTGGATCATATTTTATGGTTGAAGAAAAATTTACAGCACCATCTGTTCTGTATGTAGAAAATATACTTAAGACAATTATATTTTAAAAGTAGAGATGTTAAAGGAACCTAAAAGGAAGTAAGAGTTCTATACTTCACTTCTCGTCGTTGTTGTTTGCTGTTGTTAAGTGCCGTCGAGCAAGTCCCGACTCATAGCAACCCTGTAGGACAAAGTAGAACTGCCCCGTAGGGTTTCCAAGGAACTGCTGGTAGATATGAACTGCTGACCTTTTGGTTAGCAGCTGAGCTCTTAACCACTACACCACCAGGGCTCCATACTTCACTTAGAGTGGCAAAATACTGACATCAGTAGGCTGTGATAACTTACATATGTAGAGGGTAATACCTAGAGCAACCATTAAAAAAAAATCTATACAAAGTGATATACTAGAAAATATTATAAATAAATCAAAATATAACACCAAAGATGTTCCAGTAACCCACAGGAAGGCACGAAAGAGAAAACAGGAGCAAGAAACAGAGCAAACAGAACACAAATGATAAGATGGTACAATTAAGCTCTAAATCCCCATAATGACCTTAAATGGAAATGATCTAAATACCCCCAATTAAAAGAGAGAGACTGACAGAGTAGTTAAAAAAAAAAAGGACTTGACTATATGCCATCTGGAGCCCTGGTGACACAGTGGCAGTGGTTAAGGGCTTGGCTGCTAATCAACATGTCGGCAGTTCAAATCTACTAGTGGCTCCTTGGAAACCCTATGGGGCAGTTCTGTTCTGTCCTATAGGGTCGCTATGAGTAGCAGTTGACTCGATGGCAACAGGTTGTTTATATGCCATCTATAAGAAACTCACTTTAAACATAACAAGATAGGTTGAAAAGATGGCAAAAGATTTATCATGCAAACATTAATTTTGTTTAATTAATCGACCAAGAAGAGATAGCAATTCTAAATGTGTATGCACTAAACAACAGAGCCTCAAAGTTCATGAAGCAAAAACTGATAGAGCTGAAAGAAGAAATAGGTAAATCTTTTACCATAGCTGGAGACTTCAACACCCAACTCGTAGTAATTGACAATTGACCTTTCTAGAGCACTCCCCACAACAACACAGAATGCACGTGCTTTTCAAACATCCATGGGACACTTACCAAGATAGACTATATCTTCAGTCATAAAACAAGCCTGAACAAAAGTAAAAGAATTGACATCAGACAGTGTAGTTCTTTGACCATAGTAAAATAAAACTAGAAATCAATAACAGACCAAAAACCTCTCCAGACACTTGGATTTAAACTATATACTTCAAAAGAATCCATGGGCCAAAGAGGAAATCTCAAAGGAAAAAAAACATTTTAATGAAAATGAAAACACAGCATACCAAAATTGGTGGGATGCAGTTAAATGTGCTGCGAGGAAATTTGTAACACAATTACTACTTAGCAATTAAAAAAAAAAAGTATTGATATACCCAAGAACTTAGATGAACTTCAAAGACATTATGCTAATGAAAAAAGCCAATCTTAAAAGGTTACATACTGCATGATTCCATTTGTATAACATTTATGAAATAATATAATTATAGAGGATTAGTGGTTGCAAGAGGTTAGGGCTAAAGAGGAAGGAGTAGGTGTAGCTCTAAAGGGACAGCATGAGGGAGACTTGTGGTGATGGTACACTTGACTTTCTTGATACTGGTCATAGTTGTGCAAGGCTGTATGTGATAAAACTGCACAAAGCCATATGCACACACACGAACGTCTAATGTATGCACACATACATGCATGTATAACTGGTAAAATCTGAATAAACTCTGCAGATCGTACCAACGTCTGTTTCCTGGCTTTGATATCATGCCATAGTTATGCGAGATGCTAACACTGGGAAGTCTGGGTCAAGGGTGTATGCATGGGACCTCCCTGTACATTTCTTTGAACCTTCCTGTGAATCTATATGAGTCTATACTTATTTCAAAATAGATTTTTTTTTTTTTTTAAGTCATCAAACAGCATTTCTGGTCTACTGGAGTTAAACCATCTTGGACAGACTGAAATAATTCTAATCAAAGTAAAAAAAATAACCAAAAACCTTGACATTCTAAGATAATCTTAATTAACTGTTACAAGTTTTTCAGAATCTTCGCTCTTAGAAATCCAGGATACTACTTCAGTGCTTCTCAAAGTGTGGTCTCAAATCAGCATATCTTGATAGAAATGCAAATTATCAGGCCCCACCCCAGAATTACTTAATCATAATTGATAGGACCCTACAATCCCTGTTTTAATATGCCCTGCAGGTCATGCTGATGTTCACTCAAGTTTGAAAATCACCTTTCCACTGGGTACTCCATAAATGCTGATAATGCTGATGACACATTTTGTTCTGTGACTCACCTTTTCTATGGAGACTGTCCTGCAAAAACACAGCCCAGGCCTTTTATCCAAGGTGCCTGTGGCTCCCACCCATATACTCTCCATACTTAATTTTTCTATAGGGGAGAATGATAGATATCACTTGAAAACCACCATCTTAGGTCAGCGAGGCACACAAGCCTCTTCTAAAGACATAATTTCCCATAAAACCAAACTGTAGAGAGGATGCATGTTCCCATTAGGCCTGATTTAATCAGTACTGTAACTTGGAGAAAACTGGTTATTTCAAGCCTTCATCCTCTGCCCAGAAGTGATGCCATTACATATAAATGAGAAGTGAAGTTACGTATAAATCAGTAGTGCCTTAAGCACTTGACAAAAGAGGCCCCAAATGGAAGTTATACTAAGTATAAATAATAATGCTAATAACATCTCTCTCATCACATCTTTATCTCTGGACTGGGAGGATCAAACTTATCTGATAGATGCAGCTTCAAAGCAGTCTCTGGTCCCAGGTCTGGGAATGGGCAGGTTCCAGCAGGCCTCTCCATCCTCAGTTTCCGCAACCGTTCCAAAGCCAAAGCCAAGCCCATTGCTGGTGAGTCAATCCCAACTCATAGTGACTCTGTCGGACAGAGTACAGCTGCTCCATAGGGTTTTCAAGGCTGTAATCTTTACAAGAACAGATCACCAGGTCTTTTCTCCCGCAGAGTGACTGGTGGTTTCAAACCACGAATCTTTCGGTTAGCAGCTGTGTGCTTAACCACTGTGCCACCGGGGCTCCTTTAGAGCCTGTGAATCAGCTAAAGTCATCATTAAAGCCTTTCCACTGCTTTTATAAAATTAATGGCACTATTTCCAAAAGGGCCTTAAACAGAGAAAAGCCTTTTTCCGGTAAAATGTGTACCATTGTTGTTTGATTTTCCTCCATTCCTGGAAGTGCCCTAATGGAACACTTGTACACATTAAATGGACTTCCAACACATTTTGCTTTAAGTGTATTTTACATATCAAGACAGCCCTAGAAATATTTAGAGGCTTTATGGAAAAGTCTTTCACCTGTCTGTTGGTTGGTCATACTACGGTGGCTTGTGTGTTACTATGATGCTGGAAACTATGTCACGAGTATTTCAATTATCAGTAGGGTCACCTATGGTGAACAAGTTTCAGGGGAGCTTCCAGACTAAGACAAATTGGGAAGAAAGTCCTGGTGATTTACTTCCAAAAATTTGTCAATGGAAACCTTATGGATCACAGAATATTTTCCAAGACTTGGACTTACTTACTTTGGATGTGTCATCAGGCGGGATCGATCAATAGAGAAGGAAATCATGTTTGGTAAAGTGGAGGGCCAGAAAAGTTGAGGGAAAGAACCCTCCATGAGGTGGACTGACACAATGGCCCCAACTCTGGACTCAAATATGCCAACAATTATGAAGATGGCGCAGAACCAGGCAACGTTTAGCTCTGTTATGCATGGGGTCACCATGAGTTGGGGCCAACTTGACAGCAACTAACAACAAGAACTTGGGAGAGGTGGCAAGACAAAGATCGAGAATCAGGAAACTGGTGGCCAAAGGAAGGCTGGCAGTTGTATCTCAGGATTTGGTGGGGCTTTCTTATTCAGCGACGGGGAGGGGGGCATCTGAGGCCTAAGGGGAGGGTTACCTTATGGGCTAGGCTGACTCTGGAGTTGCTGAGCAGGGTAGGGGCCAGATGACTGTAGAGGTGTGGTTCACACTGACAGCCCTACTAAACCCTCCCTCAGCAGCTAAGTAGGCAGATGTGAGGGAAGAAGGCAGAAGGGAAGATGTCCAGAGCCCACAGCCAGGTGGCTGGAGATCACTAGAGGGTGAGATTTCCTGGTGAATCAAAGTCTCACTCTGGGAGGAGCAGGAGCTGAGCAAGGAGCAGAGATAAAGCTGCAAGGAGTGAAGGGCAGGGTGTTTATGGGGAGATATGTGTCTACGTATTCTTTCCGGATCCCACCCCTTCAGGACCCCTCACCAGCTCACAGTTGACTTGGAAGCTGGACATCTCTAACAAGCTCCTAGGAGATGCTGCTTCTGCTCCTTCAATGACCACACACTGTGTCTTCACTCCACACAAGGTCTTAGAGGGTAAACGAGCAGCCACACACCCCTTAGATGTTATTAATGGAAAGAGTTAGATTTCCTAACCTCTAGAAAAAATCACCACTCGTCTGTCAGTTTATCATACCGTGGTGGCTTGGGTGCTGCTATGATGCTGGAAGCTATGCTACTGGTATTTCAAAAGCCAGTAGGGTCACCATGGTGGATAGGTTTCAGTGGAGCTTCTAGACCAAGACTAACTAGGAAGAAAAGTCTGGAGATCTACTTCCAAAAACTAGTCAGTGAAAACCTTATGGATCACAAGGAAAACCTTATGGATCACAACAGAACATTATCCGACTCACTTGCTTTGGAGACATCATCAGGAGAAACCAACAGCTAGAAGAGGACATCAAGTTTGGCGAAGGAGAGGGCCAACTAGGGATCATGACAGAATATTGCCCAGTGGACTCAAACATGTCAATGATCATGAGGATGGGGCAGGACCAGGAAGCTTTTCCTTCTGTTGTACGTGGAGTCACTGTGAGTAGGAGCTGACTCAATGGCAACTAGCATCCACACAGCACAGATCTGTTGCTCTAAGCTGTAGGGACTGTGAACGTGGGATGACAGGAGAGGGTGACAATGTTAAACTTTGCCGGAGGCCTGCACTCCTGGAAAACAGCGATGAAATCCTGCCACCCTTTTGTGTTCTGGGAACTGGTTACGGCACAGAACGATCCTTCCTCACGTGACTCAGGTAAGACTTACGGATGCTCCCTTTGTTTGCCTATGACAAAGCCAGACACAGCTCTCCAAAGCTCTCCAAATTCCCATTCTTTGCCTCATAAACAATTAGCTGCTTGTCCGCACTGATCAATCGCAACCAAACACTTGTTAAACAAACTGGTTAAGATTCTCTCCTTTCCTTGGGTCTCTCAGATTTTCTTGGGTCCCTCAGCCTGAACCGGCATACAACCCTTCCTTCAGGGCCCCTCCTGAGAACAGACTGGCCTCAGGGTAAATATTCTCCCACCTCTTACCTGACCATGATTATGCCAATTCTGTTGATTCTCCAAATCTGGTTCCTTCTGGCCTTGTTTATTCCTCCCTGTAAGAGAAAAGCCCTATTTGCCTAAGCCTTGAGAGCTTGCAGATCTTATGTTCAGAGCATTCTCTCTATTGCAATAGTTCCTCCCTACCCTTCTTCCTTGGCAATAATCCTTTCTAATAAAGTCTCTTCTTACCAAGTGCAGATTGTTTTTTTATTTGACAGAGGAAAGAGAGGAGTTGTGAGGGGGCTATTTTGGATGAACGAGTGCAGTGGTGGTTCAGTGGTGGGATTCTCACTTTCCATGCAGAAGACCCAGTTCAATTCCCAGCCAATGCATCTCATGCATGGCCACCACCTGCCTGTCAACAGAGGCTTGTGTGTTGCTGTGATGCTGAACAGGTTTCAGGGGACCTTCCAGACTAAGACAGACTAGGAAGAAAGGCCTGGCAATCTACTTCTGAAAATCAGCCAGTGAAGACCCTATGGATCACGACAGTCTGATCCACAACTGATCATGGGGATGTTGCAGGACTGGGCAGTGTTACGTTCCATTGGACACGGGGTAGCAGTGAGTCAGGGTCCCACTTGACAGCAGCTAACAACAACATTTTGGATGACATCATCCTGAAGGGAGCCCAAAGGTAGCAGAAGAAAGCTGTGTCTGGGAAGAGGGGAGGGTACAGAGGGGAGAACAGTGTTCCTAACGACTATCTGTGGTGTGATGACCTTTGCCCGGGGTCCACAGGGGAGAACAGGACTGAGGATGCAGGGGGGAAGTGAGGAGGGTGAGAGGCAGCTGCCCCTGCCTACGGCCTTCTCATTCCTTTCCTGGACTCAGGCCTGGACACCATTTCATATGCTCCTATCCCTCTTTCCTTGCTTTTCACCTCCCTCAAGTGGGACCTGCTGGTGAGTTCAAACTGTGGACCTTTTGATTGGCAGCCAAGAGCTTAACCACTGTGCCACCAGGGCTTCTTATCCACAGGTATAGGGGTTAGTATTCCAATGCATATGCAGGGCGGGGGGCACAATTCAACCCATAAGAGCTGCTAGTGTCTCGAAGCTGCCCCACTTCTTTGGAGAATTGACCTCAGATGATGGAAGCTGCCTTGGCAGCTCCCCTCCACCCCACAGATGACATCTCGCCCCTTTGCCTCAAGGTCAGATGAGCAGGGAAGAGCAGTACTTTGTGATGGCACTCATGTTCCAGAGCTCCCCATAGGATCAGGCTGAAGCTAGACTTCACCAGAGCCTACCCCTTCGCTTAACTCCTTCCAGATCCTGCTCACCTAGCCAGCGTTTCCTGAGAGCCTCCCTCAGTAAGACGCTTACACAAGAATCTCCGTCTTGGGCTCTGATCCAAGGAAACCTGACTTAAACCACCTATAATGGGAAATGTAACCAATGTCACTGAACAATAGGTATAGAAATTGTTAAATGGGAACTTAATTTGCTGTGTAAACTTTCACCAAAAACACAATACAATATTATATTTTAAAAAAAATACTGTAATGGAGAGGAAAATACATGTAGAACCAGGGGTGGGAAGGAGAAATTAAATTAAATTAATTAAGTTTAATGAGATGAAATAAGAGAGAGGTGCTTCATGGACCAGTGCATGTCCCAGGAACTAAAGTGGACGAGTCACTTGACTCTCTGCATCTTTGGCCCCTCCCCAAAAAATTGTTGAATGAATGCATGAGGCAGGAGAGGAGAGGACAAAAGCCCCCCCCCCCCCAAAAAAACAAACTGTAGCCATAGAGTTGATTCATGGCGATCCCATGTGTTACAAAGTAGAACTGTTGCATAGGGTTTTCTTGGCTATAATCTTTACTAAAGCAGATCACCAAGCATTTCTTCTGTGGTGCCAACCACAACCACCAATCTTTAGGTTAGTAGTTAAGCACAAACCATTTGCACCACAGAGGGAACTTGGAGAGGAAAAGGGAAGAAACCCTGCTTCTTCCGCCACTTCTCCTTGATGTTCTTCACTCATCCTAGCCTCCTCATCCTCCCACCCACCCACCCTGATGCGCTACATGCAACCAGCTCTGCAACTCTGCAGGAGATGCAAGTGCACACTCTACAACTCCTTTGGGTTTCTCTTTTAGCGGCCCCGGGAGGTCAGATGGGTTCTGTGACTCTAGGAGGGGTCTGCTCATCCCATATCCTGTAATGGAATCCAAGCCCTTTCTACCAGTTACCATCAAGTCAACTTTGATTCATGGCAACCCCATGTGTCAGAGTGGAACTGTGCTCCGTAGAGTTTTCAGTGGCTGAATTTTCAGAAGTAAATCACCAGGACTTTCTTCTCACATGTCTCTGAATGGACCTGAACCACCAGCCTTTCAGTTAGCAACTGAGTAGGTTAACTGCATGTACAACCCAGGGACTCCAAGCCTCTTCTAAAGGAGGTGAACTGGACGTTAGGTCTCTAAGGTTTCTTTGCCCTGGCACCAACCAGCCCTGCCTGTGTTCTATGACATAATCCCTTGTTAATCGCTAGCTAGGACACTGGGTAAAGAAGTTTTTAAAATCCCGGCCCCCTGGGCTCATCGCATTTGAGATACATAAATATGTTGCCATGGTGACACAGTGACAGCTCAGTTAACAAATCCTCTTGGAGCAAAGCTGTTTTAACCAGGTGGGAAGCTGCAGGAGCAGGATGGAGAGAAATTCCACAACCTTCTCAGGACAAAGTTGGGGCCAGTGGAGGTGAGAGTGGTGGGGGGAAGGGGACGAACCACCTCCTGTCTCTCAGCCTGACCTTTCCTAGGACCCTGGATTTTCTGAACCAGTCTTGCCTCTCAAAGACACCTTTCGTCTTTCTTTTATACAAGACTGCCAGTTATTATGCAAGTCTGCATTCTTGCATAATTAATGAACTAACCCTCCCAGCTACCCCACCACCTCTACCAAGCTGTTCTTAGCTGGAAGATCCTCTACTGCAACAGGTTAATGGTGCTCTGCCCAACAAGATGTTAATAGCGTCAAACGTGTGACTTCTCAAAGGAGGAAAACACTCGGGGACAAACGCTGCTGATGCAAATCTAATCAGGGACCCAAGATGGAATCTAGCCCATATTTTTAAGTAAACAAGATTGGAAAATTATGTAATTCTCATAAACGAGCCTGTCCCTTCTAATCCACGTACATTTTATATCAAATAGAATTCAGGCCAATGAGCATACCTGGCACACGGATCTTAGTTTCTAAATGCCATTCTCCACTAAAAGGAAGCAGGGATGTGTGGAGAAATGGCCCATTCCAGGACTGGAGAAGGACAAGGACAAGGTGATCCTGGAATGTCTTGTGGCAGAAAGCAAAACATGATAAGAACACAGGACCACAGAACCTGGTTTGAAAGGGCTCCTACTAGCCAAATTTGGAACAACTTGAGTATCAAAATAATAATAAAGTAGTGCAATTGGTTAAGTGCTTGGCTGCTAATCGAAAGGTTGGAGCTCTCAGTCCACCCAGAGGTGCCTCAAAAGAAAGGCCTGACCATCTACTTGTGAAAAATCAGCCCCTGAAAATCCCATGGAGCACAGGGGGCCGCCATGAGTCGGAGCTGACTTGACATCAACTGATTTGCTTTTTTAAATATGCTATAGCACATTGAATTAAAAAAGATAAGGACAGTAATATGTTATAACACATTGAGTTAAAAAGAAACCATGAGATCATAGCAATTATCATTAAAAAAAAAAAAAGGAGGAGAAGAAGGGAGATATTAGGGAAAACAATTCTTTACAGAAGACTGCCTGTTAATGAGTACAGAAAGAATGATAGACTAAAAAATTACCGTTTTTCAACTACCAATGTAATGATCAATACAGGTTCAGACATTCCATGAGACAGCAGTCCAGACCCTACAAAATGTTCAAATTGTAAAGACTAAAGCAAACAAAGTGAAGGAACCACTAGATCAAGGGAGAATGAGTAGACACGACAACTAAATGCAATGTATGATCTTATTGGAGTCTGGATATATATATATTTTAAAGCTATAAAGGACATTGTTGGGAAAAGTGGAGAAATTTAAATATAGGCTGTACGTTAGACTTTTATATACATGTTAAATGTCTTAGCTGTGATAGCAGTCTTGTAATTATGTTAGAGATTGTCCCTGTTCTTAGGAGATACATGTTGAAGTACTTAAGGGTAAAATGTCACTATGTCAATAACTTATTTTCAATTGGTTCAGCAAGAGAAAGAAAGCATATACATACATAAAGAGAAACAGAAAGCAAATTGGCAACGTGTTTATAATGAGTGAATCTAGGTGAAGGTTGTTCGTGGCCCTGTTCTTTCAACTTTTTTGTAGGTTTAAATTTTTTCATAATAAAAAGTCAGGGGGTGAAAGGAAAACTATATCTTAATTCCTAAGGGATATACCTGGAAATAATGATTACTGTTTGTTCTTGAAGTTAGGTACACACTAAAGCTTATAGAGATTCTTGGATAAGAGGATCCCGGGAGAATCTAACTCACCAGGGAGGGTTATCCTGATGTCAGTGGGTGAGGAGCGTAGGTTACAGCAGAGAAAGAGGGCTTCTTATTACAACCATTGAGTAGGTGCATCAAAAAAATCTTAGTAATAGGTCATCTCAAGGCATGGTTGTTCAGTGGTAGAATTCTTGCCTTTCACGTGAGGGATCAAGGTTGGATTGCTGGCCAATGCACTTCAAGTGCAGTCACCACCCACCTATCAATGGAGGCTTGCAGGTTGTTATGATGCTGAATAGGTTTCAGCAGAACTTCCAGACAAATACAGACTAGGAAGAAAGGCCTGGCAATCTACTTCTGAAAATCATCTAGTGAAAACCCTATGTATCACAATGATCTGATCTGCAAACCACCAAGGGGACGGTGCAGGACTGGACGGAGCTTTGTTCCTTTGTACACGGGGTGACCATGAGTCAGGGGCTGAGTCAACGGCAACTAACAACAACAGGTCATCTGGCCCAGTGGTTTGCGCCACCATGGACCTCCTTTTTCAATTTTCCCCTAGAGATCCCTTGTCTTCTTGTTCATTCCATGCTCAATAAGTATTATGAGCACTTATTATGGGCGAACAATTAGGCTAGTAAGAGGGCATGAAATTGTGAGCAAAACCTAGCATTATCCCTGCCCTTGTGGTGCTCAAAGGCTAGTGGGGAACCCAAATTAATAAAATAAACCTATGACTATAAGTCCACCATCCATCTGTCAGTTTGTTGTACTGTACTGGCTTGTGTGTTGCTATGATGCTGGAAGCTATGCCACTGGAATTTCAAATACCAGGGTCACCCATGGTGGACAGGTTTCAGTGGTGCTTCCAGACAAAGACAGCCTAGGAAGAAAGGTCTGATGATCCACTTCCAAAAATTAGTCAGCAAAAACCTTATGGATCACAACAAAACATGGTCTAACTCACTTGCTCTGGACACATCATAGGAGGGATCAATCGCTAAACGGGGACATCATGTTTGGTGAAGCAGAGGGCCAACTAAGGCTAGGGAGACCCTTGATGAGATCAGTTGGCACAGAAGCCACAATGGTGGACTCAAGCATACTGGTGATTGTGAGGATGATGCAGGACTGGGCAGTGTTTTGCCATGAGTCGGAGTCAACACAACAGCAGGTATCTATCTGTCTGTCTGTCTATCTATCCGTCTATGACTAATTTAAAATGACAACCCTGAGGAAATAACACCTGTGCTGAGATCAGAGAAATGGGTAGGTGTATAGGGTCGCTATGAGTCAGAACTGACTGAACAGCAACAGGTTTTGTTTTGTTTTTTAACTAAGCTAATACCAGAACGGAAGAGCTTGATCATGAAAGTCTATTTTCCACTAATATATGTAGAATATTGACTATGGTTCTAGGTCCTCCATTATTGCCTAGGGCGTCTCAGTTCTAAGCAAAGACCTACTTCAAACTCTTTGTGTTATATCCAAGGAAAATGAAGACAAGCCAGTATAAAGTCTCTCAGCTTAAATCTTGAAGAAAATGTCAGGCACCACCACGATGAGTAACAAGTCCTTCATCTAATCAGTGTTCAGAAACACTTAGCTCTGTGGCCTAAACAGAGACCAAGGAACCCGCTGCCGTCGCTCAGATTCTCCCTAACAATGCTTACCCACAGGAAGAACGCACTCAACTCTAGTGGCTGTGGAACTGAGATATTCACAATGGGGTGGCCTTAATAGCTGCAGTTTCTATAACCACACTTGAGTGAAAACAAAACCAGCAATTTCCCAAAAAGCTACAATCTTCACATGAGCCTGACTCATGTGAGTTGGGGAGTCAGGCAGGAAGGAAAATAAGAAAGTAAGGGAAATATTCTCCAGCCTGGGAACGGCATTCCACAAGTTTTGGAGCTCATCCTTCAACAACTTCTGTGTGTTTTGTCTCCTTCCTCCAATATTTAAATATAATTTTGATGTCTGCCAAATTAAATTTTCCACTTGACCAATTTATGTACTAGGCTTTAAGTGATTTAATTATCCTTAATAAGCATAACTACCAGCCTATTTTTTGGTTAATGGTTATAAAGCTTTATGCCTTTTAATAATCCTCCTCCAGGTGGAACATCGATTTATTTCAGATAGCTGAAATTCTGCTCTGCACAGAGTGTCTAACCAAATCAAAGAGTCTTGCTTTTGTTCACCAGAACAACATGAGCTTAAAAATGAGAGGCTGGAAGAAAAAATCACAAAAAATACTATTCTTTCAAGAAAACTGGCAAACCAAGGAGAACCTCCACAGATTTTGCAACAACAAAGCTTATCTCCTAGAACACTTTTTTCTCTACATATATATATATATATATACATACTTCAATGGCAACAGATAAAGAAAAATTATTTTCCCTAGATTTAAGCATATGTGGAATGGATTCTCTTTAAATTCTGAGTACTTTATAATCTTCTTTCTAGGTAATATTTAGACTAGGATTTTTTGCAAATGATAGCCCATTCTCTTTATCTCCCAACATGACACTTTTCATACCACATTTCTACCCCTCTCGAAATGGTTAAGTGCTCAGCTGCTAACTGAAAGAAAGGTTGGCAGTTTGAACCCACCCACTGGCTTTGTGGGACAAAGGCCTGTTGATCCGCTCCTGCAAAAATCACATCTAGAAAACCCTGCAGTGCAGATTTCCTTTGTCACATGGGATCGCTATGAGTTAAAATCAACTGAAGGGCACCTAACCACACAGCCACCACCCTGGACTATTGCTGCTATGGGTTCCATCCACTGTTGTTTTAGGTGCAGTCAAGCCGGTTCTAACTCACAGAGACCCCATGCACAACACAATGAAACCCTGCCCAGTCCTGCACCATCCTCACCGTAGTAGGTATGTTGGAGCCCATTGTTGCAGCCACTGTGTCAATCTATCTCGCTGAGGGTCTTCCTCTTTTTCGCTGACCCTCTACTTTACCAAGCATGATGTCCCTCCCCAGGGACTGGTCCCTCCTGATAACATGTCTAAAGTACGTGAGACCAAGTCTTCCCATCCTCACTTCTAAGGAGCATTCTGGCTGTACTTCTTCCAAGACAGATTTGTTTGTTCTTCTGGCAGTCCATGGTACATTCAATATTCTTCGCCAACAAGGTAGTTCAAAGGCATCAATTCTTCTTCGGTCTGCCTTATTCATTGTCCAGCTTTCACATGCATATGAGGCGATTGAAAACACCATGCCTTGGGTCAGGCCCACCTTAGTCCTCAAAGTGACATCTTTGCTTTTTAACACTTTAAAGAGGTCTTTTGCAGCAGATTTGCCCGATGCAGTATGTCTTTTGATCTCTTTTTTTTTAATTTTTTTTTAGTGTACTTTACATGAAGGTTTACAGAGTATACTAGTTTCTCATTAAACAATATACACATTGTTTTGTGACATTGGTTGCCAACCGCACAACATGTCGACACTCTCTTCTTCTTGACCTTGGGTTCCCCATTACCTGCTTTCCTGTCCCCTCCTGCCTTTTCGTCCTTGCCCCTGGACTTGTGTGCCCATTTAGTCTCAGTTTATTTTATGGGCCTGTCTAATCTTTGGCTGAAGGGTGAACCTCAGGAGTGACTTCATTACTGACGTATAAGGATGTCCAGGAGCCATACTCTCAGGGTTTCTCCAGTCTCTGTCAGACCAGTAAGTCTGGTTTGTCTGGGTTTTTTTGTGAGTTAGAATTTTGTTCTACATTTTTCTCCAGCTCTGTCCGGGACTGTCTATTGTGATCCCTGTCAGAACAGTCTTGGTGGTGGTAGCCGGGCACCATTCTAGTTGTGCTGGACTCAGTCTGGTGGAGGTTGTGGTAGTTGTAGCCCATTAGTCCTTTGGACTAATCTTTCCCTTGTGTCTTTGGTTTTCTTCATTCTCCCTTGCTACAGATAGGGTGAGACCAGTGGAGTAACTTAGATGGCCGATCACTAGGTCTTAAGACCCCAGAAGCTACTCACAAAAGTAAAATGTAGAACATTTTCTTTATAAGCTGTTAGGCCAATTAAGCTAGATGTTCTCTGAGACCATGGTCCCCACAGCCCTCAGCCCAGTAATTTGGTTCCTCAGGGAGTCCGGGTGTGTCTCTGGAGTTTCTATGACCTTGCCTTGGACAAGTTGTTCTGGCTTCCCCAGTATTGTGTACTGTCTTATCCTTCACCAAAGTTACCCTTATCTATCGTCTGTTTAGTGTTTTTCCCTCCCCGCCACCCCCCCACCCCCACCCTCGTAACCATCAAAGATTGTTTCTCTTTGTGTGTAAACTTTTTCATGAGTTTTTACGGTAGTGGTCTTATGCAATATTTGTCCTTTTGTGATTGACTTATTTTGCTCAGCATAATGCCCTCCAGATTCATCCATATTGTGAGATGCTTTGCAGATTCATCATTGTTCTTTATCGTTGTGTAGTATTCCATTGTGTGTATATACCATAGTTTGTTTATCCATTCATTTGTTGATGGGCACCTAGGTTGTTTCCATCTTTTTGCTATTGTGAACAATGCTGCAATGAACATGGGTGTGCATATGTCTATTCGTGTGATGGCTCTTATATCACTAGGATATATTCATAGGAATGGGATTATTGGATTGTATGGTATTTCTATTTCTAGCTTTCTAAGGAAGCAACATATCGTTTTCCAAAATGGTTGTACCATTTTGCATTCCTACTAGCAGTGTATGAGAGTTCCAATCTCCCCACAGCCTCTCCCACTTTTGTTATTTTCTGTTTGTTTTGATTCATGCCAGTAATGTCAGGGTGAGATGGTATCTCATTGTGGTTTTGATTTTCATTTCTCTAATAGCTACTGATTGACAGCATTTCCTCATGTATTTGTTAGCTGCTTGAATGTCTTCTTTGGTGAAGTGTCTGTTCATTTCCTTTGCCCATTTTTTAATTGGATTATTTGTCTTTTTTGTTGTAGAGATGTTAGATTTTCCTGCAGATTTTAGAGATTAAACCTTCGTCAGATTTGTCATAGCCAAATTTTTTTTCCCAGTCTGT
This sequence comes from Trichechus manatus latirostris, assembly GCF_000243295.1. Lineage (NCBI taxonomy): Eukaryota > Metazoa > Chordata > Mammalia > Sirenia > Trichechidae > Trichechus > Trichechus manatus. Next base: position 3,090,668 of record NW_004444040.1, read on the forward strand.
AGGTTCTCTTTTTACTCTTTTGGTGAAGTCTTTTGATGAGCATAAGTGTTTAATTTTTAGAAGATACCAGTTAGCTAGCTTGTCTTCTGGTGTTTGTGTATTGTTAGTTCTGGTTTGTATCCTGTTAATGCCATGTATTAGGGCCTGTAGAGTTGAACCTATTTTTTCTTCCATGATCTTTATAGTTTTTGGCTTCATACTTAGGTCTTTGATCCATTTTGAATTAGGTTTTGTGTATGGTGTGAGGTATGAGTCCTGTTTCATTTTTTTGTAGATGGACATCCAATTTTGCCAGCACCATTTGTTAAAAAGACTGTCTTTTCCCCATTTGATGGATTTGGGGCCTTTGTCAAAGATTAGGTGACCATAGATGGGTGGATTTACACTGGGTTCTCAATTGTATTCCATTGGTCAATGTGTCTGTCGTTGTACCAGTACCAGGCTATTATGGCTACCAAGCTGTACAGTAGATTTTGAGGTCAGGTAGTGGGAGTCCTCTTACTTTATTCTTCTTCTTCAACTGTGCTTTACTTATTCAGGGCCACTTCCCTTTCCATATAAAGTTAATGATCAGTTTTTCCATCTCTTTAAAGAATGCTGTTGGTATTTGGATCATGATTGCATTGCAATTTTAGATTGTTTTGGGTAGAATTGGCATTTTCACAGTGTTAACTCAACCTATCCATGAGCATGGTATGTTTTTTCATTTATGTAGGTCTCTTGGTTTCTTGCAGTAGTGTTTTGTAGTTTTCTTTGTATAGGTCTTTTACATCCCTGGTTAGATTTATTCCTAAGTATTTTATTTTTTTAGGGCTATTATAAGTGGTATTGTTTTCCTGATTTCCTTTTCGTTGTTCTCTTTATTGGTGTATAGGAATCCAATTGATTTTTGTATGTTTAACTTGTATTCTGCTCTCTGCTGAAACTTTCTATTAATTCTAGTAGTTGTCTCATGGAGTCTTTTGGGTTTTCTATGTATAGTATCATATTATCCACAAATAAGGACAGTTTTACTTCTTTCTTGCAAATTTGGATGCCCTTTATTTCTTTTTCTTGCCTTATTGTGCTAGCTAGGAATTCCAGCACAATGTCAAATAGGAGTGGTGATAAAGGGCATCCTTGTCTTGTTCCCATTCTCAAAAGGAATGTTTTCAGCCTCTCTCCATTAAGAATGATGTTGGCTGTTGGTTTTGTATAGATGCCCTTTATTATGTTGAGACATTTCCCTTCTATACCTATTCTATTGAGAGTTTTTATCAGGAATGGGTGTTGGACTTTGTTGAATGCCTCTTCTGTGTCAATTCAGATGATCATGTAATCCTTTTATTTATGTGGTGGATTATGTTGATTGATTTTCTAATGTTGAACCATCCTTGCATACCTGGTATGAATCCTACTTGGTCATGATATATTATTATTTTCATATGATGCTGAATTCTATTGGCTAGAATTTTATTGAGAATTTTTGCATCTATATTCATGATAGATATTGGTCTCTAATTTTCTTTTTTTGTGGTGTCTTTGCCTGGTTTTGGTATCAGGGTTATGCTGGCTTCATAGAATGAATCCAGAAGTATCCCTTCGACTTCTATGTTCTGAAATAGTTTGAGTAGTACTGGTGTAATCTCTTCTCTGAATGTTTGGTAAAATTCTCCAGTGACGCCATCTGGGCCAGGGCTATTTTTTTGTTGGGAGTTTTTTTATTACTTTTTCAATCTCTTCTCTTGTTATGGGTCTGTTCAGATTTTCACTTTCAGTTTGTGTTAGTTTGGGTAGGTTGTGTGTTTCTAGAAATTTGTCCATTTCTTCTGTGTTCTCAAATTTGTTGGAGTATAGTTTTTCATAGTACTCTGTTATGATTCTTTTTATTTCAGTTGAGTCTGTTGTAATGTCCCCCATTTCATTTCTTATTTGGGTTATTTGCATCCTCTTCTGTTTTTCTTTTGTCAGTTTGGTCAATGGTTTGTTGATTTTCTTGATTCTTTCAAAGAACCAACTTTTGGTTTTGTTGATTCTTTCTATTGTTTTTCTATTCTCTATTTCATTTATTTCTGCTTGGATCTTTATTATTTCCTTTCTTCTGGTGACTGTCGGCTTCTTTTTCTGTTCTCTATTTGTTCGAGTTGTGTAGCTACTGTTTTGATATTGTCTCTTTCTTCTTTTTTGATGTGTGCATCTATTGCTGTAAATTGACCTCTGAGGACTGCCTTTCCTGTGTCCCAAAGGTTTTGGTATGACGTGTTTTCATTCTTATTTGATTCTAGGAATTTTTTTATTCCATCTCTGATTTCTTCTACTACCCAGTGGTTTTTAAGCAGGGTGTTATTCAGTTTCCATGTATTTGATTTTTTTTTCCTTGCTCTTCCTGTTGTTAATTTCTATTTTGATGGTGTTGTGATCAGAGAAGATACTTTGTATTATCTCAATGTTGTGGACTTTGTTGAGGATTACTTTGTGGATTAAGATGTGGTCTATCCTGGAGAACATTCCATGTGCTTTGGAAAAGAATGTGTAATTTGCTGCTGTTGAATGGAGTGTTCTATATATGCGTATGAGGTCAAGTTGGTTGACTGTGGCTTTAGATCTTCTGTATCTTTCTTGAGTTTCTTTCTAGATGATCTGTCCTTTACCAAGAGTGGTGTGTTGAAGTCTCCTACTGTTATTGTGAAACTATCAATTTCTCTTTTCAGTACTGTTAGAGTTTGTTTTATGTATTTTGGAGCCCTGTCACTGAGTGTGTAGATATTTATTATGGTTATGTCTTCATGATGGATTGTCCCTTTAATCATTATATAATGTCCTTCTTTTCTTTTCTGGTGGATTTTGTTTTAAAGTCTATTTTATCTGAGATTAGTATTGCCACTCTTGCTCTTTTTTGGTGGCTGTTTGCTTGATATTTTTTTCATCCTTCAATTTTTAATGAATTTATGTCTTTGTTTCTAAGGTGTGTCTCTTGTAGACAGCATATTGATGGGTCCTGTTTTCTTTATCCATTCTCTCATTCTCTGTCTCTTTATGGGTGCATGTAAGCTATTTACATGCAGTGTGATTATTGATAGGTGTGAGTTTATTGCTGTCATTTTGTAATGCTTTTTTTTTTTTTTTTTTTTGGTGGTGCTAACGTTTTCTTTGTCCTCTTACTCTTCTGTGCTGAATTCCTTTTGTTTGTTTTTTTTTTTTTGTTCCTTTTGTTTTTGTAGATTTTGTGTTTACTGAGACTTTATGTTTTTCTTCTTTATTTTGATGAGTAGGTTTGTTAACTTTCTTTGTGTTTACCTTGAAATTTACCCCTTCTTCCTAAGTTTAAACCAGTCTTTTATTACTTGATAATGTCTTGACTTCCTCTCCATCTGAAAGTTCTATACCTACGCTGTTTATTCCCTCTTTTATTGTTCTGATGTTGCTGTCATTTACAGATTGATGTCTCTGGTTTCCTGTCATATATTTTTTAGTTTTGTTTTATCCTTGAGAGTTCATTATCTAGGCTGGTATCTGGCTGATGCTGTCTTATGTGCTAGATTCAGGTCGTTGTCTGATGTTGTTGGTTCTCTAACTGAAGGACTCTCTTTAATAATTCTTGTAAGTTTGGTTTGGTTTGTATGTATTCCCTTCATTTCTGTTTATCTAGAAATGTCCTAATTTCACCATCATATTCAAGTGAGAGTTTTGCAGAATATATTATTCTTGGTTGGCAGTGTGGTAGGATTTGGCTGATAAGAGTGGGGCAGACCTCACAAGGCTGTGTACTGGTGGCTGTCTCGCCAAGTGATGAGGCCTGCCCTGTCAAGAAGCAGCATGGGTGATGCGCAGGACTAGGTGGGTGGGAGAAACAAAGGGAAAGAAAGGAAAGAGAGAGAAGAAACCAACAAACAAATAAAATAAATAAATAATAAACAATAACAACAACAAAAAATATGTGGGGGGGGGGTGTGCCAGTCATTAGGGGTGGGATGGAATTGAGCTAGTGACAAGCTGATGTCTCTCTTACTAGGTGGCACAGCATGGCCTCTCAGGAAGGGGCAGAGACATACCTTAGAAACAAAGATGTAGATTTATTAAAAATCAAAGGATGGAAAAAATATATCAAGCAAACAGCTACCAAAAAAGAGCAGGAGTGGCAATATTAATCTCACATAAAGTAGACTTTAAAACAAAATCCACCAGATAAGAAGGACCTAGGTGGGAAGGAGAGGGAAAATGAGAAGGGGAAAGATAAAGAAAAATAAAAAATATGGAGCTGAGAGCGCTGGCCTCTGGGGGCAGTGCAGACCTGGGGAGGCTGTGTGCCAGAGGCTCTCCAGAAGAGCGGTACAGCACAGCCCACCAAGAAGTTGAGGGTGGAGCATGGGGCTGGGTGGACGGGAGAAAAGAAAGGAAGGAAGGCAGAGAGACAGAGAAGAAACAATAACAAAAAAAAAAAAAGAATAAATAAATAAATAATGAAATAAAATGGTGCTGAGGGAGCCAGTTGGTGACATCAGCACAGACATCAGACAGGGATGGGACTGGACTGTGGGACATAAAGTGATACTCGTGAGGAGTGTGCCTCTTAGCTCAAGTAGATAGAAGAGAGTAAATGGGCAGCTTCTGTCCGGAGGTGAGATGGGAGGCAGAGAGTCTTAGGAGCTGGTTGAATGGACATGGGGAATCAGGGGTGGAAAGGAGGAGTGTGCTGTCACAGTATGGGGAGAGCAATTAGGGTCACATAACAATGTACGTATAAATTCTTTTATGGGAAAAAATTTTTTTAAAAAGTCAACCAAGAATAATTCATCCTGCAAAACTCTCACTCAAATATGATGGCCAAATTAGGATATTTCCAGATAAGCAAATTAAGCGAATACGTATAAACCAAACCAAATTTTCAAGAATTATTAAAGGGAGTCTTTCAGTTAGAGAACAAACAACATCAGACAACAACCTGAATCTAGCACATAAGACAGCATCAGTCAGATGCCAACCTAGATAATAAACTCTCAAGGATAAAACAAAACTAAAAGATTTACAACAGGGAACCAGAGACGTCAATCTGTAAATGACAATAATATCTGTACAATAAAAGAGGGAATAAACGGTGTAGGTATAAAACTTTCAAAAGAAGAGGACATCAGAGTTGACTTGATGGCAATGGATTTTTGGTGTCTGGTCTTGTCATAGGTAAGCAAGGGGGCACCTGTGAGTCTTACATAAGTCATATGGGAAATAAGCCATTTCCCAGAACACAAAAGAATGGGAGAATTTCTTAATCTTCGCTGTTTTCCAGAGTCATTTAAAAAAAAAAAAAAAAAAAGAGCCAAACCCATTGCCGTTTAGTCAGTTCCAACTCATAGTGACCCTATAGGACAGAGTAACACTGACCAAGGAGCGCCTGGTGGAACCAAACTGCCGACCTTTTGTTTAGCAGCCATAGCACTTAACCACTACACCCCCAGGGTTTCCCCTTCCAGAATCATAGGGCTCAGGTTAAGTTCAACATTGTCAACAGCCACGCTCAAGGCCAGGCTCCAAGCAGTCCGATCATACCACATGATGCGTTGCTGGTCCAGAAGCCAAGAGGAGCATCTATGTTGGCAGAAGGAGCAGGCAGGGTTATCCCATCTGGGGCATCAACCTGTACTTCTGTCTCCTCTCTGGTTCCATCCTATTTAGGAGGAAGCATGAACGCTCTGTGAGCTGCGGAAAATTGAAAGTCCAGAGGATTTTTTCAGTTCTGCCACCTACTTTCTGTAACCTTCTTAGCTCAGACCACAATGATCTCATTTTAGAATTTCAACCATCTCCTATTAGTCATTGCTTTCAGAAAATAAGGCTTTATCTGGTTCTAAATCTAATGCATGTTCATCATTGAAAATATGGTGAATATGTAAAAATATGAAGATCAAGACACTACTCAAATTTCCACAAACTAGAAGGTAACCACAATTAACAGTTAGATGTATGTCCTTTTAGGACTTTTTAAAATGTGTAAACTTGTGTGTGTGCTCTTTTCATTAGATTTTCCTTACTGGTTGGGATAGTATCTAGAAAGTTTCATTGTCGTTGCTGTTGTTACCGCTATTATTGTTTGCATATGTGGTTTTAAACAGCCACCTGACATTGCCTTCCAGCCAAAGACCTCCAGGGACACATCTGTAGTTGAACAAATTGAGTTTATTGCTCATCACCACCAGGGAGATTATACACCATGGGAAACTCGGAGCAGGTAGGTAAGTGGGTACTAGAAAGAGAGAGCTTGGGCTTGTGTTAGGTGATTTGGAGGAGGGTTCAGAGAAGCAGGGCTTTGCTCTAGATTGGATGCTGCCAAGAAGTGGGGCTAATTCCATGACTGAGTATCTGAATCATTTCTGTCTGGAAGGCAGGAGGAATGAAATGAGTCTCAACTCTCAGCCAAGATGGAGATTATTTGGTCATTTTTGTGATTTAGACAATCTTCATGTTTTTGTCTAGGATCAGACATGATTATGGAATAATCTAGGTTTTGTCTTGATCCATCAGGGCCACAAAGTGGCCTTTTTTGATGTTGGTGTTCTGTTAAAGTGTGCTTAACAGGAGAGTACCACAGCCAAGCCTGAGTCCCAGGCCAGTTTTCACGGATTTTCTAGGTAAACATTATCATTGTCTTAAAAATTATGATAAACTTTCTCTCTTCCTTTCCTTTATGTACACCTCTTACCCTTTTATTATTGCATGCTGGAACTTTTAGAGAAATATGAAATTATAGAAATTGTAGCAGGCCTTGATTTTGTCTAATTCCTCACTTTAACTGTAACACCTGTAATGTCTTATCATTAAAAATTAATTTGGCTGTTTGAGATGAGGTTTGGGATGATGTTGATGCCTGAGGAGGCTACTCTTTGACATATTGAATAAAGTTCCTTCTTATCTCAGTTTATTCAATAATGACTGTTTAATTTTGTGTATTGTTTGTTTTGTATCTGTGAAGACAATCATATCGTTTCCTCCTTTTCTCTATGGAGGTGACAAATTATATTAATAGATTTCCTATTATTAAAATGTCCTTTCACTTCCAGAATGCCAATGTTGGATTATTCCTGAACGAGCTTTTGGATTTGAAGTGTTGTTGTTAGTTGCTGTCGAGTTGGCCCCCGACTCATGGAGACCCCATGCACTATGGAACTAAATACTTCCCGGTCCTGCACTATTGCCATGATCAGCTGCGAATTGGACCACTGTGATCCACAGGCTTTTCAAAGGCTGATTTTCGGAAGTAGATCATCAGGCCTTTTTCCTAGTCCATCTTAGTCTGGAAGCTCCAGTGAAACTCGTTCAGCGTCATAGCAACACACAAACCTCCACTGACAGATGGGTGGTGGCTGCACATGAGGTGCATCCAGTAATCAAACCCAGATTTCCAGCATGAAAAGCGAGAATTCTACCACTAAATTCAGAATTCCTGCATCTTTTCATAAGTGAGATTTGTTTCTCATTTTTGTGGTGTCATCTTGACAATATTTTGCCGTCAAAGTTTTGAAGTTCCACAAAATAAATTGGAAGACTCCCAGCCTTTTCATCTGCCTGGAAACAAGTTATAACAGGATAAGAATTATAAGTGTAACTTTACAGCAGCATTGTCCCATAGAACTTTCTGAGATGATGGAAATGGTCTTTATCTGCATTGTCCAATATGGCAGCCACTAGCCACATGTGGCTGTCAGCACTTGAGATGTGTGACTGGTAAACCGAATTTTAAATTTGATTTAATTTTAATTAATTTAAATTTAGATAGCCACGAGTGACTAGTCTCTACTGTATTGGACAACACAGACTTAGAGCTTGAATTACATACCTGTAAAACCATATGGATCCAACACCTTTCATGATATAATTCTCTGACAGCTGTTTCCCTGTCTCCTGTGGTTATTTTTCAGATTTTCCTACTCTGTGAAACAATTATGGCAATTGATATTGTCTTAGGAAAAAAAAAAATCCCATCTGAATTTTCAAATTCTTTAGCTTAGAGTTGTATATCATTATTTTCACAATGGTTTTAATTTTATCCATACCTTCCATGATATCCCTTTCTTGTTATTAATGTTATATATTTGCATTTTCTCAATTAAGCTTATCATTGGATCTCTCTCTCTCTGTCTGTCTCTCTCTCTTTTTCTCCATCTTCCTTCTCTTGAATCATTCTCTCTGGGGGAATCCAGCTGCCATGTCCTGAACAACCTCTATGGGACTCTTTCATGAAATCTCAAACTCAAATGCCTGAGTGGCTGGGCCAATTTGAGTTTAAGATGTTGGAGCAGTGCCCCTGCTCCTACTGAAGCCTGATAACTACACCAATCCTGTGGATCCTCTCCTCAGGAACCTCATGCTATTACTTATCCCTTCTGCATACTGCAACCCCCATCTCCCTCCTTGACTATTGAATTTTTCCATTAGCCCTTAAAGTGCTCTAGTTTCTTGAGTATTCTCTCCCTTTCCAGCTATCTCCTTATGTCCATTCTATCTCTCTCCTCTTCCCACCTCTATGGCTGTATTAATTAGATATTATTCCATAAATTAACCCCAAATTTAGCAGCTTAAAACAATGAAAATTTATATTCTTGTAGTTTCTGTGGGGCAGGAAACCAGGAGCAGTTTAGCAGGGTGGTTCTGGTTCAGGGTCTCTCAGGAGATTGCAGTTCAGATGTCAGCTGGGCTACAGTCATCTGAAAGCTAGGTGGGTAGGAGGATCCACCTCCAAACTCCCATGGCTGTTGACAGGAGGCTTCAGTTCCTCACCACAAGGGCCTCTTCATAGGGGCTGTTCAGGAAATGGCAGCTGGATTGCTCCAGAGAGAATGATCTGAGAGAGAGAGAAAAAGAGAAGGAGAGAGAAGCCACAATGTTTTTCATAACATAATCTCAGAAGTGCACTTCTGCCATATTGGTCACACAGCCCTACCCTACCGTATGGGAGGGACCATACAAGAGTATCAATACCAGCAGGTGGGGATCCTTAGGGGCTCTCTTGGAGGTTGAGCACACTTTTTAAATTATTATTTACTGGTACTAGTTTCTTTCTTTAGGTTAAGAAAGTTTTCTTCTGTTTTATCACCTTGTATCTCTAATATTGCATTTAGTTTTCTTCCCGATCACCAATTATCTGATGTTGGACCTCCTTCCTCAATGTTTACTATTTTATTCTCTCATCTTTTTCAGCCTGGACCTTTTCCTCTACATTTTGGGAAACTGTCTCAAGTTTTTCCTCCACGTTACTGATTTGATTTTATATAGTTTTGATTCTGCTTTATTACTTTTCTGAAGACTTAAATTCTGTAACTAAACCCCTTCCTTATCTTTTAACTCCATTGATGATTGCTTAAATGAGCCCTGGAGGTGCAATGGTTAAGTGCTTGGCTGCTAACCAAAATGTTAGCCATTCAAACCCACTCAGTGGCTCCCTGGGAGAAAAATCTGGTGATCTGCTCCAGTAAAGATTACAGCCCAGAAAACCCTATGGGGCAGTTCTACTCTTTCATATATGGTTGCTATGAGTTGAAGTCAACTCAGTTGTACCTAACAACAACAACAATGATTGCTTATCACCTCCCTGCTGAATGATCATTCACCAGTCATCTCATATTCAAGTCTATCCTTTAATTATACTGAGAACACATTGCAGGTGCTTTCTACAGTTTTCTTCTCCTTCTGGAAGTAAATATTTTTCCAAAGAACTCTCCCTCTCTCTATCTTGATTACTATGTTCTCCATCTTTTAGCCATAAAATGTTTTCTCAGCTACCACATTCTTTTGTTTTTTTTTTCTTTTACTAATTTTTTTTCCTTATTCTTTTTTAACTTTTGCATAAACTTTCCATTGTATGGATACACCATCGTACATTTAACCGTGAGAATTCATGTGCCTCCCCCCACCACTTTTATTATTTTTTTAATTGTACTTTCGATGAAGATTTACAAAACAAATAGTTTCTCATTAAAGTCAGTACACATATTGTTTTATGACATTGGTTAACAACCCCACGACATGTCAACGCTCTCCCTTCTCGACCTTGGGTTCCCAATTACCAGCTTTCCTGTCCCCTCCTGCCTTCTAGACCTTGTCCCTGGGCTGTTGTGCCCCATTAGTCTCATTTTGTTTTATGGGCCTGTCTAATCTTTGGCTGAAGGGTGAACCTTGGGGGTGACTTCATTACTGAGCTAAAAGGGTGTCCAGGGGCCATACTCTCAGGGGTTCTCCAGTCTCTGTCAGGCCAGTAAGTCTGGTCTTTTTTTGTGAGTTAGAATTTTGTTCTACATTTTTCTCCAGCTCTGTCCAGAACCCTCTGTTGTGATCCTGGTCAGAGCAGTCAGTGGTGGTAGCCAGGCACCATCTAGCTGTACTGGACTCAGTCTGGTGGTGGCTTTGGTAGCTGTGGTCCATTAGTCCTTTGGACTAATCTTTTCCTTGTACTCTGTTCTCTTCATTCTCCCTTGCTCCTGAAGGGGTGAGACCAGTGGAGTATCTTAGATGGCTGCTCACAAGCTTTTAAGACCCCAGATGCTACTTAGCAAGCTAGAATATAGAACGAAATCTTTATAAACTGTGTTATGCCAGTTGAGCTAGATGTTCCCAGAGACCATGGTCCCCACAGCTCTCCACCCAGCAGTTCAGTCCCTCAGGGAGTTTGGATGTATCTATGGAGCTTCCATGACCTTTCCTTCTACAGGTCGTGCTGGCTTCCCCAGTATTGTGTACTGTCTTACCCTTCACCAAAATTACCACTTATCTATTGTCTATTTAGTATTCCTCCCGCCACCTCTTCCCTCCCCCTTAACCATCAGAAATGGTTTCTTTTTGTGTGTGAACTTTTTCATGGGTTTTTAAAATAGAGGTCTCATACAATATTTGTCCTTTTGTGATTGACTTATTTCACTCAGCATAATGTCCTCCAGTTTCATCTATGTTATGAGATGCTTCCCAGATTCATCATTGTTCTTTATTGTTGTGTAATACTCCATTGTGTGTATGTACCATAGACTGTTTATCCATTCATCTGTTGATGGGCATCTAGGTTGTTTCCATCTTTTTGCTATTGTGAACAATGCTGCAGTGAACATGGGTGTGCATATGTCTTTCGTGTGACGGCTCTTATTTCTCTAGGATATATTCCTAGGAGTGAATTGCTGGATCATACGGTATTTCTATTTCTAGCTTTCTAAAGAAGCTCCATATCGTTTTCCAAAATGGTTGTATCATTTTGCATTCCCACCAGCAGTGCATAAGAGTTCCAATCTCCCCAAAGCCTCTCCAGTATTTGTTATTTCCAGTTTTTTTGATTCATGCCAGTAATGCTGGTGTGAGATGGTGTGTCAATGTGGTTTTGATTTGCATTTCTCTAATGGCTAGTGATAGCGAGCATTTCTTCATGTGTCTGTTGGCCACTTGAATGTCTTCTTTGGTGAAGTGTCTGTTCATTTCCTTTGCCCATTTTTTAATTGAATTATTTGTCTTTTTGTTGTAGAGGTGTTGGATTTTCTTGTAGATTATAGAGATTAGACCTTTGTCTGACTTGTAATGTCCAAAAATTTCTTCCCAGTCTGTAGGTTCTCTTTTTACTCTTTTGGTGAAGTCATCTTCTACTAATTTTTGAACAAAGAAAAGTCAATCCAATCCTGGTGAAGGAAACTGTTTTTACTCACCATTTGCTTCATTGTTCGTATCTTCCTCTCAGTTCTTAGGCTAGAGGGCCAGTTAATATAAACTTGCATTTCCCATTTTACAATCCAACAATCTGGCAAGAGAGTGGAGGAAAGCAGATCCACGCACTCTTCCAGCAAAAGAACTTGATCTCTTCTCTTATCTGCTGGGTAAAACTACTGTGCCACAAAATAACTCTGTTCTAACTTGCTGTGTTGCCTATAGCAGGTTCAAGGCAGGATTGTACCCTCCCTCTTTCCTAAGTCTGCTGCTTTATTTTGGCTAAAGTCAACTCTGTAAATGCTGAGCGAAAGGGAGCCCTAGTGTTTAAGGCCCTTTGTATGCCCGCAGCACCCTTGCCTCCATCCCTCATCACTTGTATTTGAGGTTCCATCCTGTTCTTAGCTGTCCCTTGGTGGTGCAAATGGTTAACGTGCTCGGCTCCTAACCAAAAGGTTGGAGGTTCAAGTCTACCCAGAGACTCCTCAGAAGAAAGGCCTGAAAAACCATCTACTTCTGAAAAACCATCCATTGAGAACCTTATGCAACACAATTCTACCCTGACATACATGGGGTCACCATGAGTCAGAGTCTACTCAATACAACTGTTTTTTCTTTATCTGGGTCTTAGCCATTTTTCAGAAGGAGTTTCTACCTGTACCACATCTAGCACACATTCTTTAAAATCTCTAGCATAGGATTCCATGCCCTTATTGTCAAGATTATTTTCCCCCACTTTTCATACTTAATTGGTCATTTTAAGAGATAGTAGGGACTGTAGGGGAGTGAGGAGGGAGTCAGATGGTAGAGGGGGTCACCTCACAGTCTTCACAGGAAGAGATGTCACTATTTCTAAAACAAGATTTAATCTAAAATTTCATATACAATATCTGTTGTGGGGGAGGGGCCATTGGAAAGCCACACTTTTTTTTATAGTTTTTTCCCCACGGGTCTGTCCTCCCCATACCTGCACTTCCCTCTGCTTTTTGGAAATATAAAGTGATCCACACACACAAGCAGGTCTCTAGCTTTTGTAAGGTTCCAGCTGTAAGTGTGAGCTCACCACAGAGACCAGAGTTACCAATAATAGAATAAACTGTGTCCATGACAACCAGAAACCAAGGCAATGGCTGATTTTAACATCCTTGTTGGAACCTTGTTCTTTATATTCTTCTTGTTATCAAAGACATTACTTACTGCTTTCTAAAAAGGGCAGGCACACCTCTACATAGACAACAGAGAGGAAAATGTCCATGCAGTCTGTTGGGAGAGGTAAGACAAGTGTCTGTGTGTAATGCCATGTGAGCGGTTGAGAGAAGTGGGGAACTTCCTGCCAGTGCAATCAGGAGAGCTTCCTGGATTCCTCATTTGAGTTTAGCCTTCAGGATGGTGAGCAAGTGTTGCTGAGGGAGACCACACAGGTAGGCATTCCAGGAAGAATATCACCAGCATGCAAAAGGTGCAGAGGAGGGAAAAGGGCAAAGCACACTCCTGGAATGAAGATGGGTTAACACTGGATTTGTTTGAGGAAGTGGAAGAGATAAGACATAAAAGTGGCTTAGTATCTGTCTTAGTTTCCTAGTGCTGCTGTAACAGAAATACTGCAAGTGGTGGCTTTAAAGAACAGAAATTTATTTTCTCACAGTTCAGTAGGCTAGAAGTCCAAATTCAGGGCACTGGTTCTAGGCGAAGGCTCTCTCTCTCTATGTCTCTCTCTCTATCTGTCGGCTCTTGGAGAAGACGGTTGTCTCTTTCAGCTTCTGTAGCCCTGGAATTCCTTAGTTCCCTGGTGACCTTCAAGTGGCATCTATCTCCCAGCCCCTGTACCTGTGTTTGTGCTTGCTTCTGTGTCTAATCTCCTCTTTTTATAACTCAGAAGTGACTAGGTTTAGGACACACCCTACATTGACATGGCCTCATCAACATAACATAGAAAACCCTATTCCCAAAGAAGATTGTATCTTCAGGTACAGGGGCTAGGATTCCAACACATACTTCCGGGGAACATAATTCAATTCATAACAGCATCCCACTGTGGAGAATTTTGAATGGCCAACTGAAGAGTCTGGACTCAGTTCAGAATCAATTATGTCTTTAGTATAGCACTTGGAATACTTTGTCTTCCTGAGTTACATGCCTACTTCTTCTTGATGGCACAGTCATGTTTGTGCCATATCATCTAACACAGTGCCTTGCTTAGTGACACTCCAAAAATAGTTGCTGATTTCTACTGACAGTATTAAATAATCAATGAAGAGACACAAATAGATTTTGAGCAAAGAAACAGCTACATGAGAGAAACCAGGACCTACTATCCATTGATCCTATTGCCTTTCCACCATCCCTCACTCCCATACTTACCCAGCTTGCATTTTGTGATTCACTTTTATAATCACTCCCTCCATCTCCTTTACTTGGCAAAACTCCAATCCTCATGTAATTCAACTCTCACTACTCTTCTCGCACAGCTAAATGTGGCTGGAGAAAAACATACATCCATTAAAACTGCTCTTGCAAGGAATCAGTGAGCTCCACATTGCTAAATCAAATGGTCAGTTTTCGGTGCTCACCTTAACTCATATTCTCAGCAGCGTCTGACATGTCTGATCCCTGCCAGTGTTAAAACATCTTCACCTGGCTCTCAGAACACTGCTTGGTTGGCTCTCTTCCTCCCTTATCAGCCATGCTTGCCTGGTTCCTCCTTGTCTCAACGTCTGTAAAGTTTGAAGTTTACACGGCTTAGTCCTGAGACTTCTTTGGTTATTCACTCATCCCTTCTTTGATTATTCAGTTATCCCTAGTTCCTAGGGACTCTCAGCCTAAGCTTTCATACCATATATGCGTGTGCATATGTGTGTATGTATATGTGTGTGTTAGCTACAGTCCAGTCAGTCCCTGGCTCATGGGGCGGGGGGAGGGGGGGAACCCATGCACATCAGAACAAAATGCTGCCTTGTCCTGTACCATCCCCATGATCGATTGCAGATCAAACATTGTGATCCATAGGATTTTCATGGATTGATTTTCAGAAGTAGATTGCCAGCCCTTTCTTCCTAGTCTGTCTTAGTCTGGAAGCTCCACTGAAACCTGTTCAGCATCATAGCAACATGTAAGCCTCCACTGACAGACAGGTGCTGCTGCCCATGAGGTGCATTGGCCAGGAATTGAACCCTGATCTCCCACGTGAAAGGCGAGAATTCTACCACTGAACCACCAATGCCCCCGCAATACCATCTATAGTATAGAATATAGATGGTATAGAATAGATATAGGATAGGATAGGGTAGGGTAGAGATAGTATAGAATATAGTATAGTATAGATAGTATAGAATACCATCGATAGGCTGACATGTACCAAATTTATGTCTAGCATGACATCACCCCTAAACTCTTGACTCATTACCCAGTTGCCTCCTTGATATCACTCTCTCCTCTAAAGACTAAAGGGCATGTAAAACTTTCTATGTTCAAAATCAAACTCCTTATCTTCCCCCAAAATACTCCTCCCATAGTCCTGCCATTGTAATAAATGGTAACTCCATCCTTGCACGTTTGGCTCTGGCCAAACACCTTGGAGTCATCCTTGACTCCTCTGTCTCTCTCTCACAGACACATACCTTATCCAATCTGTTAGCAAATCCAGTCAGCTCTACCTTCAAAATACATCCAGAATCTTATCATTTCTCACCCCTCCCCTGTTTCCATCCGTGGTAGAATTCTGCAAGATCAATGACTTATTCACTGGAAATACTTTTTTTTCTTTCATTGTACTTGAGGTGAAGGTTTACAGAGAAAATTAGTTTCTCATTAAGCAATTAATACACATATTGTTTTGTGACATCGGTTGCCAACCCCACGACTTGTCAACACTCTCCCCTTCTTGACCTTGTGTTCCCCATTACCAGCTTTCCAGTCCCTTCCTGCATTCCTGTCCTTGTCCCTGGGCTGGTGTGTCCATTTAGTCTTGTTTTGTTTTATGGGCCTGTCTAATCTTTGGCTGAAGGGTGAACCTCAAGAGAGACTTCATTATGAGCTAAGAGGGTGTCCAGGGGCCATACTCTCGGGGTTTCTGCAGTATCTGTCAGATCAGTAAGTCTGGTCTTTTTGTGTGTGTGTGAGTTAAAATTTTGTTCTATGTTTTCTTCCAGCTCTGTCTGGGACCCTCTATTGTGATCCCTGTCAGACCAGTCTTGGTGGTGGTAGCTGGGCACCATCTAGTTGTGCTGGACTCAGTCTGGTGGAGGCCGTAGTACTTGTGGTCCATTAGTCCTTTAGACTAATCTTTCCCTTGAGTCTTTGGTTTTCTTCATTCTCCTTTGTTCCAGATGGGGGGAGACCAGTGGAGTACCTTAGATGGCCACTCACAAGCTTTTAAGACCCTAGACACTACTCACCAAAGTAGAGTGCAGAACATTTTCTTTATAAATTATGTTACGCCAATTGAGCTAGATGTTCTCCAAGACCATGGTCATCAAATGGAGAAAAGACAGTCTTTTTAACAAATGATGCTGGCAAAACTGGATGTCCATCTGCAAAAAAACGAAACAGGACCCATACCTCACACCATACACAAAAACGAATTCAAAATGGGTCAAAGACCTAAATATAAAACCAAAAACTGCAAAGATCATAGAAGAAAAATATAGGGTTAACTTTAGACGCTCTAATACATGGCATTAACAAGATACAAACCATAACTGGATGGGTTCAGTTAGCAGCCAAACACTTAACCAGTGTGCCACCAGGGCTCTTTTCACACCCACTAGGATGGCCAAAATAAAAAAAGACAATAACAAGTGTTAGCTAGGATGTGGATAAATTGGAGCCCTCACACATTGCAGTGAGAATGTAAAACTGTGCATCACTGTGGGAAACCGTCTAGCAGTTCCTCAAAATGTTAAGTATGGAATTACCATTTGACCCAGCAATTCTACTCCTAGCTATACATCCAAGAAAAATAAAAACACATGTCCATACAAAAACTTGTATACAATATTCATAGCATCATTATTCACGATGGCCAAAGGTGGAAACAACACAAATGCCCATCAACTGATGAGTGGATAAAGACAATGTGGTATATCCATATAATTGTTGTTGTTTTTAATTTCAAATGCCAATTGTTCATTGCTGGTATGTAAGAAGGCAAACAGCAACAATTGACTTTCATATACTGACCTTGTATCTGAGACGTTGCTATACTCACCTATTACTTCCAGGAAAAAAAAATTATTTTTGGATCCCACTTACAATAGCATCAAAAAAAAAGAAAGAAAGATTTAGTTATAAATGTAACAAAATATGTACAGATCTGTAAGTGGAAAACTATAAAACACTGAAGACTATTCCCTGTGGAAGAGAGACTTGGGGGTGGGGAAAGGTGGGAACGCTCCTCCTAGCCCTTCCTAAGAGGAGGAGATGACTAAAACCTTCCATCTCTGGACCAAGTCTCAAGAATATAGGAGAGAAAAGCAACATCGCTCTCAACACGAAGACTGAGGTGAAATTAGGCTGAAGGATTCTGGTGCCATTGGAAAGAAAACAGAGAGATATGGAAGAGAAGTGGCCCTCTGCCAACTCTTTCTGGATGAGCTGAGAACAAAAAGCACAGAAGAGGCACCATCTGGATGGTCAGAGCGGGGCAGGTTATCCAATAAACAAGGGAAACACGGGCTTACTTGTGCTTACTTATTAATCTGTAGTGAACAATTTCACTTTTATTCACCACATCAAAGATTCTGTTTCTAGGTATGGCTGGCATCTGTCTCTCTCCCAGCTTCACAGCACCTTCCTACAGAATCAAAGCCTCTCTTCAAGTTTATAATCCCTGACGGGGGTGAACGATTCAGTAAACAAGGTAAGCACAGGCTTACTTGTCCTCACTTACTCATCTATAGTGAATAATCTCACATGGATTTCACTTTGATGTGATGTGGTGAAACCCATGTGAAACTGTTCACTACAGATTAGTAAATAAGCACAAGTAAGCCCGTGCTTACCTTGCTTATTGGATAATCCACCCCTGGTTGTGAGTGGAGTTGAAACAAGACTGTCAGGAATGTTTTATCTCCCAAGAAAAGCAGTCCCTGATCTAGTTCAGAGCTAGTGATAGGCAGCCCAGGATCTCTTTCAGATTTGTGACTTACAAGCCTCAGCCTTCCTCCCTGTCCCCCTACCTTCACCCACAACCCTTCTGCCCCTCCCCACCCCTGCCCCCTGGGCCTTGGGTTCCTAACTGGGATCAAGATGCTCTTTTCAAGGCCACATGACTTGGAGTCTCCTTCATTTTTAATATCTCTTTAAAAGCATTTTGAAAGCAGGTTCTTCTTACCGCCTAGTATATTTATCTTAACACAATTATTATTACAGTAGTGAGTCCACCTGTAAATTTATAAGTGGCTTAGAAGCTTATTGCCTCAAACTCATACTGAGACGAAATGTGTAGATTTACACAAGAGACAGAGATTTCATGCCTTTGGCAATAGTATGTGTTGTTAAAACTGTAGGTATTGTTAGTTTTTAGAGACCTAAAGATGTGGCTGATCCATAAGACTCAATATCAAGCAAACAACATGTTATTCTGAAGAAGAAAAAAAGCAATGTTGATAAAATGCCCAAATTTAGTTCTTCATAGATATACTTTAGTTCTTCATAGATATACTTGTGTCACATAAGGAAAAATGCCTGAAATTGTTTGCCTTGAAACATTCCCTTTGTCTCATCACTAAAGAAAGTCCATCTCTTAAAAGTATACAGGCTATTTGGAAAGAAAGTATTCAAAAAAAAAAAAAAGTGCCAATTAAATACTTCTTCAAAGTAAGAGACATCAGGAGAAAATATTTTCAATATGTAAAACAGAAAATGGATTATTACAAACTATAAGTCAGTAAGAAAAGAACAAGCAGAACAAAGTAAAACAAATGGGCAAAAATATGAACAGATAATTTAACATAAAAAATGTAAATTAACATTAAACAAATGGAAAAATGCTCAGAGTCACTACCAAATAAAACTTATATTAAAACCATTAGATGCAATTCTTTACCCATCAAAAAATTTAAAATAATAACATATTTTGTGGAGGGTACAAGGTGTACCCTCATACTCTTGGTGGAAATATGGTTGATAGAGCCTTTTGTGGGCAGCAAGAAGGCAATATTTATCAAAATTTATAAAGTACAATACTCTTTAATCAAACAAATCCGTTTTGAAAATATATGCCACAGAAATGCCTCCCACTAGGATGGCTAAGATTTAAAAAAAAATGGAAAATAACAAATGTTGGCAAGGATGTGGGGAAACTGGAATCCATTGCTGGTGGGAAGGCAAAATGGTATAGCCATTGTTAAAATAGTGTGGTAGTCTTCCAAGAAACTAAAAATACAACTATCATATGACCCAGCAATTCCACTCCTAGGTATGTTCCCAAAAGACTTAAAAGCAGAGACTCAAACAGAGACTTGTACATCAATGTTCATTGCAGCACTATTCGCAATAGCCAAAAGGTGGAAATAACTTAAATGCCCATCAACAGATAAATAGATAAACAATGTGTGGTACATACATACAATGGAATACTACTCAGTCAGCAAGAGAAATGAAGTCTTGATACGTGCTACAATATGGAGGGAGGTTGCAGACATTTATGCTGAGTGAAGTCAGTCAGTCACTAAAGGGCAAATATCGGATGCCTTCGCTTATGCAAAAAGTCAAGATAAGGCAAATATAGAGACCAAAGTTTATTAGTCTTTACCAGGGGCAAGAGGGAGGTGGAGAGGAGGCATTATTGCTTATGGAGTACTGAGTTTCAGTTTTCAGTGTTGGAGAAATCACATTGATTAAGGGTAGGGTTGCACAGTCGATTATTGTAAGTGATGTCATACGTTTTACACCTGTAAAGGGCTGAATTGGCAAATGTGTGTGGTAGATATATTTACAAAAACAAAAGAGTAGCTGCTGAGGCTGCTTATGTACTACCAGACACCTCATGGGATTTGGTTCCTTGATTTGGAGGTTTAGGGTCATGATTTTATGGGGCATCCCAGTTAATTGGCCTAAAAATGTGTTTAGTGCTTCTGTTTTACCTCCTAGCTTATTCCGTAGTGCCTGGGGTCTTAAAAGCTTACGAACGGCCACCCAATGCACAACAACTGGTCTCTGTTCGTCTGGAGCAACAGAGGAAGAAGGAGAGTTAGGAATAGGAGGAGGAAATTGCCTCCATGAACAACTTCCTCCTTTGCCATGAGACCAGAACTAGATGGTGCCCGGCTACCATTACTGAACATTTTGATCAAAGATTTTATAGAAGAATCCTGATCAAAGGGGGGAAAATGCAGAAAAGAATTTCTCATGGACTGCCTCTCCCTGTCTCCCTCCAATGTCCTTGAGGCATCTGCTGTGCTCTGGGGAAACAACTCTGTTTGTATAACAGTCTCTGTAACGAGGCTGGTCCCAGTCGATGTGTCCTTTGACTCATTCTTCTCTCCCGATAAAATGTCCAAAGTGCATGACACAAAGTCTCGCCATTTTCACTTCTAAGGAGCATTCTGGCTGTACTTCCTTCAAGATAGATTTGTTCGTTCTTATGGCAGTCCATTGTATATTCAATATTCTTCTCCCACATCATAATTCAAAGCATCAGTTCTTCTTCGGTCTTCCTTTTCATTGTCCAGCGTTCATATGCATATGAGGCGATTGAAAATACCATGGCTTGGGTCAGGCGCACCTTAGTCCTCACAGTGACATCTTTGCTTTTCAATACTTTAGAGAGGTCTTTTGCAGCAGATTTGCCCAGTGCAATGCGTCATTTGATTTCTTGACTGCTGCTTCCATGGGTGTGGTTAAGAATTTGGCTGCTAACCAAAGGTTGGCAGTTTGAATCCATCAGCCACTCCCTGGAACCCTGTGGGGCAGTTCTATTCTGTCTAATAGGGTCGCTATGAGTCAGAATCAACTCGATGGAAACTTTGGTTTTACCTTATGAATAGCAGCTGAACATTGTCTGATATAGTGCCAGAAGATGAGCCCCTCAGGTTGGAAGGCACTCAAAAGACGACTAGGGAAGAGCTCCCTCCTCAAAGTGGAAAACCAAAAAAAAAAAACAAACCCATTTGCCGTCCAGTCAATTCCGACTCATAGTGACCCTACAGGACAAAGTAGAACTGCATCATAAAGTTTCCGAGGAGCACCTGGTGGATTCGAACTGCTGGCAGCCGTAGCACTTAATCACTACGTCCCCGAAAAGTAGAGTCGACCTTAATGATGTGGATGGAGTCAAGCTTTCAGGACCCTCATTTGCTAATGTAGAATGACTCAAAATGAGAAGAAACAGCTGCAAACATCCATTAATAATCAGAACGTGGAATGTACGAAGTATGAATCTAGGCAAATCGGAAGTTGTCAAAAATGAAATGGAATGCATAAACACTGATATCCTAGGAATTAGTGAGCTGAAATGGACTGGTATCGGCATTAGTGAAATGAAAACATAGATGGTCAAAACTGGCTTAAGAAGAACTAAAGAATGAAAACGGAGCAAGAACAACAGAAATAGTACAGAAAGTTGTCAAAGAAACACCAGCCCTGTCAGTTTCACAGGTGAATTCATTTCTTTCTCAAACTGATAAGTCCGTTGCAGCAAAATCCCTACCCTGAAACCTGCCAGAGACAGCTCAGAAAAAGAAGTCTGCAACTCAGCCACTCCTAGGAACACTGAAACACATTTCCAAGTTAAATATTAGCAGATATAATCCAGCAGTCATGAAAATAATAGCACAATACTTTTCAATTGGTTTAATATTTGGAAATATAATTCATATGTTAATACATAAAAGAATAAAAAGCAAAATAGTATTTGATGAAATCCAGTATCAATTCCTGGGTTTCTTTAATCTTTAGTAAAATAGTAATAGATGGATTTTTTTTTTTCCCTGCAATACAACCCACAGTACCGTGTTTAATGGTGCCACCCTAGGAGCAGCCCCATTAGATTCAGGAACAAGCAAGGATGACCATTAACATCATTTTCTTCATTGTGGTTCGAAAAGCCTTACTCAATCCAATTAAGGCAGAGAATAAAATGATAAACTCATTATATACAGAAGGCCCTATTATCATAATTTATGGATGCTATGATTGTATTCCTGGAATTTGACAGGATCAACCGAAAACATTTTTAGAAATAACTAGAGAACTTAGTAAAGTGACAGGTTATGAAATTAACATACAAAGATCAAGCCTTTTTCTGCAATCAAACAGTAATCAGTTAAAAATACAAGGAAAGAAAATATCTCATTCACGATATCAATAAAAACAAACATAATTTATAGGAATATATTCTTGGTAAGAAATGTGTATGATAAAGAAGTAACTATAAAAATTCTCCTGAGAAACAAAAGAATTTAATATATAATATGAATAATAATAAAATCAGTCCTTGTTTTGTTACCATGGTCCAGGCACTTGCTAAGCTTTTTGTGCAGGTAATCCTCCCACTAACCTTACGAAGCAGGTATTATTAGCCTGCTCATCATAGGAAGACAGAACGTTATAAAAAAGTCAATCCTCCCTAATACAGACTGCTTTAAATGCAAACCCAAACTACACAGAAAGAATAATTCTGAATTCTACTGTGCAAACTTAAGCAAGTTACTCACTATAATGGGTTGAATTGTGTCCCCCAAAAAGATACATATTCAAGTCTTAACCCCTGAGACTTGTGAATATGACCTTATTTGGAAATAGAGTCTTCGCGGACGTAATTAGTTATGGCTCTTGAGATGAAACCATACTGGTTTAGGGCGGGCCCTAAAACTAATGACTGGTGTCCTTACAGAAGAGGAGAGGACCTGAGGGACACACAGAGAGAAGACGGGCAGTGAAGGTGGAAGCAGAGACTGGAGCGATATAGTTGAAAAGCAAGGAACGCCAAGGCTTGCCGGGAACCACCAGAAGCTGAAAGTGGCAAGGGTGTGGATTCTTCCCTAGAGCCTTCAGAGAGAGCATGGCCCTGCCAACACCTTGATTTCAGACTTCTAGCTTTCAGAACTGTGAGAGAATAAATATCTGCTATTGTAAGCCACCTAGTTTGTGGAAATTTGGTAAGGCAGCTCTAGAAAACTAATACACTCACCGCCTCTGTGCCTGTTTCCTCATTTGCAAAATGAAGATAATAAAACTTCCCATAATGAAAGACGAAAATTAGTTAACACATGCACAGCGTTTATAACAGCACCAGGCACAGCATAGGTGTGTGAATCTTAGCTCCATGATAGTATTGCCCACAAGAATAAATATATGAGAAGAGTCAAGCAAATTCTGGGGGGAGAAAGAATAATGTAGGTGGACTAACCCTACCAGACATTAAAACATTCTATAAAGCTACAATAGTAATTTTTAAAAGGTAAATTGGCAGACAGATAAATGGAATAAAAGAAAGCACAGAAATAAACTCAACTACATATGAGAATCTAGTACATTATCTTAACGGTGGCATTTCAAAGCAATGGGGGAAAATCTGTGTTCTACAAGAAATTATGTAGGGACAATCTGTTAATCATTTGGGAAAAACAAAGAAAGTTGATACTTAATTTTTTTCTTTTAACCAAAATTTATTTTACATGAAGCAAAAATTTAGATTTTTTAAATGCAAACAAAAAGCACTGTTTTCATGGATACATATATTTCTGTAAACGAGAAATGAGGAAAACTTTCCTAAGCCACAAAGAACAAGATGAATAAATGTAACTACATAAAAATTTTACATTTCTATATAGTGAGGATATACATACATACATGCATGTTTATGTAGATAAACATATATAGATATATATAGAGAGAAAGAAAATATCTATAGCACACAAAGGAGACCTCAATTAATTTTCTAATATAGAAAAAGTTGATGTAAATCAATAATAGGAAGAACACCTCATTGAAAAATCAGAAACATATATGAAGAGGTTAATCATGAGGAAAAAGTACAAATGACGCTAAACGTGAAAAGAAGTTCAACCTTCTAATAATCAAATAAATGTAAATTTAAATGACTAAATATATTTTTCTGTGTGTCCAAATGACAAAAGTTAAAAGATTGATAATAAGTAATGTCGGCACGAGGGTGGAGAACATATGTTCTCAATGCTGTTAGCAGGAATATAAATGGGTGTACTTTTTTGTTGGGAAATTTGGCAACAAGTACTAAAATTTTATGTGTGCCTACATTTTGAAATTTGCCCAACAGAAATTCACAAGTGGGCAGAGATATATGTACAGGAAGGCATTTGTATAGAAGCATAAAACTTCGATGCTGCAAAGGAACCTCAAGAATGTCTCGTCCAATCTTTGAGGTCCATCCCAATGCAAGGATGCCCTGTGCCACATCCCTGACACCCTCCGCCTGAGTATCCCTTAGATCTCTGCACCTATGGTGAGATATCATATAATCTAGTAACGTAGAGACCCTTTCAAACCACGAATAGGATATCTTCAGAAACTTGTGTAAATATCAGACACCCACTCTCCTGAGTGCCCAACCACACTCCATTTGGAACACTTAAAAGAGCGTTTCTTAAACTTCAGTGTGCATGCAAAATCAACTGAAGATCTTGCTAAAATACAAATTGTGATTCAGTTAGTCGAGATTGAAGGAGCCCTGGTGGTGCAAATGGTTAAGCTCTCAGCTGCTAACCGGAAGGTTGATGGTTCAAATCCACCCAGTGGTTCCATGTAACAACAGGTCTGGAATCCACCATCCATCTGTCAGTTTGTTGCACTGTGGTGGCTTGTGTGCTGCCATGATGCTAGAAGCTATGCCACCAGTATTTCAAATACCAGCAAGGCCACAAAAAACCTGGTGAGCTTCTGAAAATTAGTCAGTGAAAACCCTAGGGATCACAACAGAACTTTGTCCAACTTGTTTGCTTTGGACACCTCATCAGGAGGGATCAATTACTAGAGGAGGACACCATGCTTGGTGAAGTAGAGGACTAATAAGGGTATGAGAGAACCTCGGTGAGATGAGTTGGCACAATAGCCACAACAATGGACTCAAATATGCTGGCAATTGTGAGGATGATGCAGGACCAGGCAACATTTCATTTTGTTGTACATACGGTCACCATGAGTCGAAGTTGATGGCAATTAACAACAACAGGTCTGGGATGGACTTGAGATTCCACATCTCAAAAAGCTCCCAAGGGATGCTGATGTTGCTGGTCCATGGACCACAGTTTGAGTAGCAAGGCCATAAGACACACTCTACTTTTGACCTTTGGTTATTTTCAGGCATGACTTCTCCCCTGACTTGTAAGCATCACATCCTCTTCTCTCATTCTTTCCCCATAGGCCCAAGAATTTGTCATGTCCTTAGCATATACCCTTGCGCCTGATTTCACTGTTTTTGCTAGCTGGTCTCCCAGAGTTCAGGCTAGTAGGTGGTGGCTGTTGCTACTGCAGGCTTCCCTTCTGACTTCCCCGCCCAGACTGGAGAAACTTGGTGCTTTGGTGGCAAGAGGGTCTCAAAGATTGCATTTCATATTTGATATGGAGCCTTTTCCATCTAGAGATCTAACATCTCTGACCCTGGCCTAATTACACTGTGTAAAAATATCCTTTAATTCTCGAAGACCTTCCTCTTCCTGTTCCCCCTCCCCCCACTTCTTCCCTTGGTCCTCATCATCACCTCTTCGTCACTCACAGTAAGTCTGTGCTTTAAAGAATTCCCTTGACAAAAAATGGAAACAATTCTAAGAAAAACCAAAACTACATAGCTCTGTTGAGCTTGATTTTCAAACATATACACTCAGGTTCTTAGTTATTTCCTTGGTGGCAAATGGTTTTGCCCCAAGACTACTTAGGGGCTAAGAGTAAAAGCAAGAGTGAGGAATTGTGTAAAAGGACTGGGGAGGAGAAGAGAAAGGGCCCAGGAGAGTCCTTCAGAAAAAGAGGCAAACCCAACATCTTCTTGGGATTCATGGATTCAGGAATGACCCTACTGGAATTCAGAAGTAGCAGAGGTCCATGGAGCTGCTCCTTTTGGTGGTTTGTCTCTTCAACTAGAAGTCCCTCAGTGGTGTGAACAGTTAACATGCTAGGCCGCTACCCAAAAGGGAGGTTGGAGTCTACCCAGAGGCACCTCAGAAGAAAGGCCTAGCAATCTACTTCTGAAAAATCTGCCACTGGAAACCTTACGGAGCACAGTTCTACTCTGACGCACGTGAGGTCACCGTGAGTCGGAATCAACTCGATGGCAACTGGTTTTTTTCTGGTATCCTCAACTGGGGGTCGTCTGACATGAAAGGAAGCCTGGCTCTCTCCCTAGATGTTAGAATATCTCCCAGGTTGGGACTTTTCCGTCCGTCTCCTCAGCACTCCGGGCATCTCCAGACCCAAAAGATTGAGCCATGACCACATGGTGGATGGAGAAAGAAGCCTCAGGCACTGAGGATTTTCTCCAAACCCCTCTTGCACAATAGTTTTATGGGAACTCACACACTAGTGAGCAATAGGTCATTTTCAGACCAACTCCTATGCCTTGTCTGTGGCTACTTCACCAGTGTTCACAGGCTGAAGGTGCCCCTCTTTAGCAAGGCTGAAAGCACAGCTCTGCTGCAGGCAGAAAGGAAATCACATCACCATGCGAAAGGAGCAGGTCTCTGAAGAAAGGAGAAACTGTTACTGCAGATAGGAATAAAGCCATCCTCTCCCTTCAGAGGAAACCCTGGTGGTGTAGTGGTTAAGAGCTATAGTTACTAACCAAAAAGTCAGCAGTTCAGATCCGCCAGATGCTTCCTGGAAACTGTATGGGGCGGTTCTACTCTGTCCCATAGGGTTGCTATGAGTCGGAGTTGACTCGACGGCAACAGGTTTGGTTTTCTCCCTTCAGAAAGCCCCTGCCCTGCCCTGCCCTGTCCCAGCCCCTACTCCATGTTGAAATTCATGCTTCATTTCCATGCAAAGACACCATGGTTGCCTCCCCATCGCCACAAAGTAAGTTAAACTCATGCAGAATGTGTATTTCACATCCACACCTAATTCTATGGACACAGTTGCAACTCTTCAGCATAGATTTTATAAATTTAGCTCTTACTGCAAAGCACGTCACAGAAATTCTGGCTTAGAAATTCCCGCACAGTGTCAGTGTGCCAGATATATGGCTCATCCTCCACACTGCGGAAATTTAGGGGGCGCATGACTAGCGTAATCACATTCTGACTGTAAACATAGGGTCTTAATGTTCAATCCATTCTCCACACAGGAACCAGAGTAATCTCTCAGAAACATACACTGGATAGTATGTTCTCCCTACTCAAGACCATTCCAGCAGTGTCTCAACACACCAAGAAAATGCTACCTCAGGGCATTAGTACCTGTTGCTCCCAGTGTCCAGAACACTACTTCTCAAGGGTCCACCGGGCTTGACTCTCATTTCCTTCAAGTATCTACTCAAACAGGAAGAAGTCAGAGCTAAAGATCTAAATTTGGACATCACCAGCAAATAGATATTGCTTAAAACCATGAGACTGGATGAGATCATTTTAAGAATGCAGATAGAGGGGAAAGGAAGCCTTGGCCTTGGCCTTAGCCTCTGGGGCACGCTTCTATATACAGTTGAGTAGGAGGGGAAACTAGCAAAGGAGAGAGAGAGGTGCCCGTGAGAGAAGAAGGAACCAGGAATGCGGGTCTTGAGAAGCCAAGCAAAGAAAGTGGCTTAAGAAGGACAGATGCAACATGGATTAAAGCACAACTGGGCAAACACAGGGAGAATGGGAGACCACAGCAATGACATTTTGGAACTAGAAAGAGGATGTATGAAAAGTAACTAAGTTAACTGATCCAAGAAAGCCAAATCCTAAGCTGGCAGTAGGAAAAGCCAAAAGCCTACCCTGTTGGATGAGAAATTGATGACACAGTGTCCCTTTAGAAGTGGAGGTGAAGAAAAAGGCTAAAGTAAGAAGGATTGGTTGAAACACTGTTTTAAGAAGTGGTCATATCTCCAGACCTCTCCAACTCTGTTCAGCCAGGTCCCTGGTCTTTAGCCCTCACCTGCAGAAGACTGGGATTTATCTCCTGAAGAGGGTGAAGAGAGGGACTGTATAAAATTGGATTGTCACACTGAAAACAAGGGAATTAAGTGACTATAAGCATTCTGGATACTGGTATAGCCCTTCCCCAGCCTTGTTCCTCATTCAGCCCCCAGGATGCCAGCTTCTAGGTCTCCACCATCCAAACAGGAAACTGGAAGAAGTTCCCAGTGAAAGGACTCAGACAACTGAAGATGACAAGCCCCACTTGTGCACTCCGAGCTTCCAACCTGCTGTTCAGTCCTCTACTCTTAACCATGAGCAGACAGCCAGAGATTACCAGACATCCCAGGACAGCATCTACCCTGCAAGGCAAATCCAAACAGACACAAAACAATCAACTGGGGGAAACAAACTATGCAAGGAGAAGAAAACTTCAAAGAAAAATCCTGCCGTTAATACCTTTCGAGAGATAAGAGGAGAAATTGCATCCATAAAATGATAACAGGATGCTATAAAAAGGAATATCCAGAGGGGAAAAAAACTACTTAAAAATTAAAAGCACAATAACAAAACTGAAACAAAAAACAATAGAAGTTGAGGAAACCTCCAGAAAGTAGAAGAAAAACACAAAGGAAAAACAAGGGAAAAAGGAAAAGAAAAAGAAAAAGGAGACCAACCTAGGAAGCCCAGTGTCCAAATACTGTCAAACCCATTACCATCACATTAGTTCCCACTAATAGCGACCCTATAGGACAGAGTAGAACTACCCCATAGGGTTTCCAAGGTTGTAGTCTCTACGGAAGCAGACTGCCACATCTCTCTCCCATGGAACACCTGGTGGGTTGGAACTGCCGACCTTTCGGTTAGCAGCTGAGCACTTAACCACTGTGCCACCACCTTCATCCAGATAATAGGCTTTCCACAAAAAGAAAATAGAGAAATCATCAAAGAAGTGATTTAAGAAAATTTCCCAAAACTAAAGAATGTGATTTTCCAGATTGTGAGTAGCCAGTACAAAGAAAGAAAATTAACACACCCCAAAGCACGTCAGTATGAAATTTAGCCACTAGAGACAAAGAGAAGACCCTACAATCTTCCAGAGGGCAAAACAGGTGTCACACACCGGAAGACCAGGAATCAGAATGGTTTCGGACTTCTCAAAAGCAATTCTAGAAGCCAGAGACAATGGAACAATGTCTACCAAAGTGGGAAGGAAAATCATTTCTAACCTAGAATCCAATACTCACCAAAACTAAAAATTAAGTTTAAGGGTAAATAAAGATATTTTTAGAAATGCAAGAAATCTCAGGAAACCACTGGTGGATGTTCTCTACCAAAATGAAAGAGTAAACTAAGAAACAGGGGACAAGATGCATAAAAAAGAAGAGAAGCAACATGAGAGAGAGGCAAAGGGCATCCTCCAGATGGTGGGAGAGGGTGAACTCAGGATAATGGCTGTGCAGACCAGAGCAGTAAGAAGACTGCAGGAGAGCCTTCTTCAGGAAGATGAAACTACAAGTCCTGGTGTACCTGAATGCCTTGAGGGATTCAGACAAATGGAGAAGAGTCTGGGGTTGGAGTCATAGTAATACAAGAAAAATAGGCAAACAATAACTAAGCAACTATTCATTCTAGGAAAACAAAAAATTGGACAGGAACGGGAAAAAAAATCATAGCTGACCACATGGCTCAGCTGTAAATAACATTTTCAGATCATGGCAATTAAAGCACTAAATACTGGTCTATGTAAAATTACACTATATCTTTGCTGGGATGATGGAGTGAGGTAGGGAAACGTGTGTGGGGGCAGTGAACAGAAAGAGCAAGGAAAGCTAAATCCTCATCTTCTATAGTGCAATGTGGAGCTCCTGGGTGCCACAAACATTTAAGAGCTCAGCTGTTAAAAGGTTGACTCTTTGAGTACACCCAGAAGTGCCTTGGAAGAAAGTCCTGGGAATCTACTACTGAAGATCATGGCCATTGAAAACCCTATGGAGCACAGTTCTACTCTGACACATATGGGGCGGCCATGAGTCAGAATCCACTCGACAGCAACTGGTTTGTTTTTTGTTTGTTTGCTTGTACTGCAACGTCAGAAAGTAATGTTTATAGCTGAAAAATCAAGGAGTAGCAATGGAAGCATATTGTTAGGAATATAGGGAGAAATATCAAAATAATCAGCTAAAAAAATGAAAGTATTTGTTTCTAGAAAAGAGAAAGTTGAGGAAAGAGTGAGGTGGAGGATGGCTAATTTCCTCACAAATCCCATTTGTCTGTGTAAACTCTATATATGTGGACCATTGGTAAAAATGGAGACTAAAATTTAAAATGAAATCACTTTTCAAACTCTATTAAATCAGCTAATGTGTTCTTGAGGATAAAAGAATAAAACATGAGCCTCATCTGTGTGGAGTTGTGAATGTAAGAGGAAAAAATTATAACACAATATGATATAAATGCTATACTGGAGCTATAAAAAAAAAGTTCACGAGGCTGTAAGGTACTTGAGGATGAAGATTATATTTTGTTTGTAGCTCCAGTGTCCAGCGTATCACCTGGCAGGCAGAGGTGTGTTACTCTCAGGTGGATGAAAGGATGTATGCATGTGTCTATGTGTGTGCTAAAAATAGAAAACACGACATTTTACTATATTTAGATGATGGGGCAGGGGAGGAATCCAGGAAGATTTTACAGCAGATGTGATAGTTGAATGTGGAGCCGGAAGTATACCAAGGATTTCCCAGGTAGACAAAGATGGGGAGAATATTCAAATTGGAGAGAACAATTAACACATAAGAGGAGAGAGCAGTGTGGTATTAGTTAGCACATCAACAATAACGCGGTTTAACAAACCACCCAGAACTCAGTGGCATTTAGCAATAAATGCCTGTTTTTCACTCACACATCTACACATCAGCTGGACTTCGGCTGACCTAAGCTGTCCTTAGCAGGCTTGGATCTAACCGGCAAGTTGGGTCCAGGTGTGTTCCATCCTCCTTGGACCAGCAGCTACCTGAGGCAGGCTCTTCTCATGCTGGAGAAGAAGAGCACTTTCAAGCCTCTGGGTGCGTCCTGTCCACTAACGTTCCATTGGCCAAAGTAATTTACATGGACAAGCCCATCATGAGTGGTTTGGAGAACTACATTCCTGCCTCAACGGAGTTTTGCTGAACTTTATTCCTGAGCAATAACCCAAACTCTCACGAGTGTGTTTGGGGATAGTGTGAACATAAGCATGTTCTGGAGACTTTCTATTTACGTTTCCCTCCACCAACCCCAATCACATGTGGCTACTGAGCATTTAAAATGTGGCAGCTTCAACTGAATGTTTAATTTAATTTCATTTTTATTAAATTTAAATAGTCGTGTGTGGCTTAGAGCTACTGTATGGAATATGCGGACTTACACACTCCAATTCAAATTTATATTTTGGTCTCAGGATTCCTTTTATGAAATCAATTTTTATTTATTTATTTTTATTGTACTTTCGATGAAGATTTACAGAGCAAACTAGTTTCTCATTAAACAATTAACACACATATTGTTTTGTGACATTGGTTGCCAACCCCACGACATGCCAACACTCTCCCCTTCTTGAAGTTGGGTTCCCCATTACCAGCTTTCCTGTCCCCTCCTGCCTTCTCGTTCTTGTCCGTAGGCTGGTGTGCCCATTTAGTCTCATTTTGTTTTATGGGCCTGTCTATGGGCGTAGTGGTTAAGAGCTACAGCTGCTAACAAAGACCAACAGTTTGAATCTACCAGGTGCACCCTGGAAACCCTATGGGGCAGTCTTACTCTGTCCTTTAGGGTCACTATGAGTCGGAATCAACTCAACAGCAATGGGTTTTTTTTTGAATCCTCGGTAGGAAATCAATTTTTTAATTGTAGTTTTCTACATTCATATATTTTTTCCTCATATGAACTTTAGGATTTATTTTGATGACGTGCCTGTTCTTTGCGAAGCTGAGACATGGGCACTGGCCAAATGCACTCCGATTCAGACCCGAACCTGAATTTGAGGGCCATGTGGGCCAGAGGAACTTGGCTCGATTCCTGGAAAAAGACTGCCTCCCTGATCACACCCAACCTCTTTGCCAATGTGTGTCCCTGAGACAAGAAAAGCTAGAAGAGGATGTGAACAAAATAAAATGAATCCAGCAACAACATTAGAAAAATTGCTCCAAGTGGCTATCTCTTTTGATGGTCACACAGGGATGTTATTTTCCCATCTCAATAATCTTTTACTATTTTTACATCTAATTTACATTTACAAATTCCACAAATATAAATCATATACCTCTGTAATAGGAAGGAATGTAACAATTGCTACAAATAAACGTAAAAGCAATGTGTGTAAGAAAGCTTCTACAGTTTTTTGAGCATTAAAATCTAAGAAAGCTGAAAAATACCAGTAAAAATGTACAATTATTATTTTTCTAATTTCATAGGCTTATTCTTTTGAACAAGGGCAGTGGTGGTTCTGTAGTAGACTTCTCGCCTTCCATGCAGTAGACCCCAGTTCGCGTCCTAGCCAATGCTATTCAAGTGCAGCCCCCACTCACTTGTCAGTAGAGGCTTCGAGTTGCTCTGCTGCTGAATAGGTTTCCGCGGAGCTTGCAGACTAAGACATACTATGAAGAAAGGCCTGGTGATGTACTTTCGAAAAGTAGCCAATGAAAACCCTATGGATTTCAACAGTCCGATCCCGTAGCATATGCGCTCACCGTGAGTGGGGGGAGGGGCCAATTCGATGGCAGCTAACAAATCTTCTGTGCAAAAAAGATGAAACGGAAACCAAAAAATATTGTGTGTAACTGACGTACAATTTCTTATAAATGTAAACAAAGAATATATTGAAAGAGAAAATGTTGCCTTAGCAAAGTATATTACACAATAAGAGAAAGAAATCGCAAAAGTGATGAAGACAACGTCTCACAGAAGTCTGACCACAAAGCAAAATTCTCAACTTTCTACTCTTTCCACTTTATTTTCTACCACAAACAGTCATGCAGAGCTCAATGTCCATTCAGGCAACGTCCCACCGCGTATACATCCGTGTTCCCATAAGGTTTTTGAGGGTTTTTGGTGTTTTGTTTTGTTTTAAGGGAAAGCGGCTCTCCTTTTGTTTATTACTTTCCCCTAATGGTTTTAAAGACTCCAAACCCCCAGAGTGAAAGAGCAGCGGGGCTCCAGGGCCATCCCAAAATCCACAGCGCCTCCTTTCTTCCTTGCCTTCCTCCTGGCTTCATTCACCCACCCAGGAGCCCTGCAGCCACTGACGCCCGGTGCAGTTCCTCCACTCCTGCCGCGAGGGGAGGCGCCGGCCGGGCCAGACTCCAGCTCCGGGCAGCAGCGGCTGCACATGATTAGGAAGTAGCTGCACCAAAAGGGCGGCAGCAGCCAGGGCTGCCACCACCAGCTGCACTCCTGGCACCCGCACGCGCATTCCACACCCACTCCCAGCGGCTGCACATGATTAGGAAGTAGCTGCACCAAAAGGGCGGCAGCAGCCAGGGCTGCCACCACCAGCTGCACTCCTGGCACCCGCACGCGCATTCCACACCCACTCCCGGCGGCCACTCTCTGTTCCCCACTGTGTGCCCTCCCACCCTGCGCCTGGACGTGCACTAAGTCCTGATCCGGCTGTAGGCGTAGCCCCGGTCCCGTCCGGCCCACAGCCACACACCCAGCAAGGCAGGCCTCCTGTATCCAGTGGATACCGCTCTGAGGCTTTGTCCGTGGGCTTCCATAAGGTTTTAATATAATAGGCTTGGGTAGGGGGAGAGATTTGTTCATAACTACAGATTGTATGGGGGACTACCTATATATAATATGGTGTTTGCACAGTGTCCAAGTCGATAACATCCTATTTCACAGAACGTATGGTGGACGTTAAGCAATGCATAGTGTATTTCTCTGGCTTGTTTATACATGAAAAATATCTTTGGAATATTCCAGGCTGAATACAACAGTATTCACAAAGATTGCCAGAAAGGCAGGGTGTGAAAACAATAATAGGAGTAGCTGGGTTCCTTAGACAAATACAAGGAGAAACGAAACTAACCACCAGTGTTTTAAAACGTTGTTACAAAATACTTCTCTTCCCTTTTGAGGATCTTTGTAAGAACCAAGATTCTACATCTTAATTTTAAAGCAATCAAAAAAGCTTTAAGGATTAATTAAAATAATTTGATACCATTTTTACTTCCCAAATTGGCAAAGGTTAGAAAAAAGGGGTAGCTGGGGAAGTTCAGGGTAGTGGGTACTCATACACTTTTGTGGGAGTGTAAATTGGTACAATCACTTTGGCTGTGTGATTCAAAAGCTTAAAATCATGTGGACCCTCTCCTCACTTACTGACATGATTAGGTTCCAAATACCAGGTCGTTATGTGAAATCAGCACTATTTGAAAATGGAGGATGACCACATCAGATCACAAAATGGAGGATGACTACATCATTACAAAACTGCCAAATCACTGAGAATCATGGCCCAGCCAAGTTGACACATAACCTTAACCATCACAGCCAGCGTTTCTCTCACCTCTCACCTTGGTGTTCATTACTGCCAGACATGCATCATTAATGCACAAAACAGTTGGATAGTAGATTTTTTACTATTTTCATAAATGTGAACTGTCAGATAATGAGATAGTCGATAAGTGAGGAGATGGTATACATCCTTTATACATGTTCTACTCCTGGCAACTTATTTAGCTACAAGGATGTTCTTCCCAGCCACATAATGAAATGCTCTGCAACCATTAAAATTGGTGTGGTGTTGCCTACCTGCACTTTTACAGGGAAAGAAGTTCACAATATATTGTTACACGGGGGGAAAAAACTAGTTACAAAATTATGATTCTATTTGGGTAAGTAAAAATCATATAGACACATAAAATTAATCTCAAAGTGGTAGAATTAATATTTTTATTTTCTTCTTTATACTGATCTGTATTTTCCAATGACTTTATTGAACTGCTTGTGCAAGAAAAAAAATTTAAATGGTCATAAAAAAAGGAGAAGGGAGGGAGCAACTGTTTTAAACGCTGCTGAAAGGTTGAGTAAAATAAAGTCTGAGAACTGGGCTTTGGATTTAAAAGGTGGAGGTCACTGGTCACTCTGACTAGTTCTAATACAACAGTCATGGCAGCAAAAGCCTGATAGGAGTGGATGGAAGAGAGAATGGCTAGTGAAGAAATGGGGATGTTGAGTATTAACAAATTTTTCAGAGTTTTGCTAAAATGGGAGCAGAAGAATGGCACAGCAGCTAGAGGGCAACGTGGGGTCCAGGGACGGTGCTTTGTTTGGCTTTGTTTGGTTTAATATGGGAGGTGTTTCCTTATGTTTTTCTGCTCAGAGTGATGTAGTAGATAGCAAACGACGTAGCAAGAGTGAGAAAGGAGATTGAAGGAGAATACCAAACACCAGTTGCTGTCAACTTGATTGCAACTCATGGCGACCCCACGTGTATCAGAGTAGAACTGTGCTCCATACAGTTTCCAATGGCGAATTTTTTCGGAAGTAGATCATCAGGGCTTTCTTCAGAGGTACTTCTGGGTAATCTCGAACTTCCAACCTTTTGGTTAGCAGTCAAGTAGGTTAACTATCTGTACCACCCACCCAGGGACTCCGGAGGAGAATGGTCTGTGAGTAGATAAGAGCTGCTGGGTCCAGGGCACAAGACCAGGGACAGTTAATGTTTGGAAAAGGAGGGAGGATAGAATAGTGGGTACGGTGCAGGCTGATAGAGCTGGTACAGACAATGAGGTGGCTCTCTTATACCTGCTTTGGTTTTCTCAGTGAAATGAGAGGCAAATTCATCAGCTAGGAGAAGAAGGGAGGGGTGCTAGAGATGTGAGGAGAGAGGAGAAGGTAAGAAATGGCCTTTTCAGATAATGGGAGAGTGAGATGACCAGGCAGACATAACAGGAAGGCCAGCAGCACCGAGGGCCCCCTTGAGGTTTGAGGTCTAAGTTTTAAGTAAGACCAGTCAAGCACGATCGTGTGTTTTTCTCCAGCTATGACCATCTGCTCAGGTGTAGGCCTGGAAAAGGTAGAGAGTTGGGTCTGAGCAGTGTTGAGGTTTTTCCAGGTGACCCCAATGAGATGGGGGCCCCGGTGGCACAGTGGTTAAGAGTTTGGATGCTAACCATAAAGGTCAGCAGTTAGAATCCACCAGCCGCTTTTTAAAAGCTCTATGGGGCAGTTCTACTCTGTCCTATAGAGTTGCTATGAATCGGAATCAAATCTACGGAAACAGGTTCGTTTTTTTTGGTTCGGTAATGAAATGAGGGGCAGGATGTTAGTGGCAAAATAGTTGAGAAGGTATGGGGTCCCCAGGAAGTAGACTCTGAGATAAGATTAGCAGGAAGTTTATTAGGGAATAGTCTCAGAATCAACACCTGGAAAGGAAGAGGGAGAAGTTAGGTTGTGACACAGTCACAATAGGGCCTCAGGTGACCTCATAGGAAGCTCTGGAGCTGGGGTAGCTCTTCAGAGTTGCTTGGGGTTGTGGCAAGGGAGCTGGGCCTTTATATCCCTGCATTGGATCAGTCACTGAATGTGAGAAGGGGACGTGACCTTGGACAAAGCCATCCCCTTGAGCTGAGGAACTTCCTCAAAAGGGCTGACAGCTGAGGGCCACGTGCCAGTAACACTGTCAGCAGCTGAGGAGATAAGCCCTTCAGCCCTAAAGGGGGACTGGGCAGCACAGCCCAGAGTCCACAACAGAGGGTAGGAAAAGGAATGACTACAGCGCTGGATAAGGAAGGACATGAGGACATGGATGGACAATGAAAAAGTACTCAGGTCAATAAGGCCAGAGTGCCCTGGAACAATAGAGGTGGTGGACAAAAGTGGAATCCTTGAAGTCAAGATTTTGAAGGGAGTATGGTAATTGGTAATGGTAATTAGTCATGGATAATGTTAACTTGTAATGGGAAACGAGGAATTCCTGACAAAGCCCAGGGAAGGGTCATGCAAGTAAAAGGCTCGGATTGAATGGGGGAGAAAGAAAGTTGGGGTTCCCCAATCTGGATGGGTACTCCAGCTGGATGGACCAAATCGCTTGACTGGCTGTTAGCCACTCATCCATGCAACAATTATTTATTGAGACACAATTCTCTCAAAAACTTTACAGATGCGGAGACTGTAGTAAAATGCAGAGACTAGATTCGAGCCTGGCAGTCATGATATCAGAAGAGTGGCACAGAGGTGAATGAGACCATCCAGTCTTGGAGAGAGATGTGAGATCCTGCAACTCTAAAAAGACTGAGAGTACGGCTTCAGATCTGATTCTGTCCCCATCAGCAGCCACGTGAGGCCTGGCTGCCTGCTGTGTGGGTGGTATTGTCTTTTGTTTCACTATAATGAGGCTTGAGCTAGGCTGAGTGGGTTTCTCTTCTTTGCCATTACTGCTCTCCAATACTCAAGCCCAAACTTTGCATCATCCAGATACACTGGCCAAAGAATAAACCTATGTGTTGATTTTTGGTATTCTACCACCACACCTCTACCACTAAAGGCTATAATTAACACTTGTGTAAATAAGCTCAAATCCTCCACATCTGGACCATTTGGGACTTTCTTATATTCTTTGTACGTTAGGATTAAATATGGCCGCCTTAACATCTCAGACCATTTCTAAGAGGGTGGAGGTTTGGGTTTCAGATTGGAGCCACAGGACGCTGCACTCTCATGCCCAAGTTTTTATTTGCCCAAGATATGATTCAAACAGGTCTGGAGCCCTGAATGCATTTATAGCAAACGAGGGCTTTCTGACACCCTCCTGGTCCATCTGAGCCTTCGAGTCCCTCCTACCCCAGTGCTCGTTCCACCCGTTACAGCTTCAAGGATCTTCTCTTTGGCAGATACAGAAGCAAAATATGAACAAGTATAAGCCTCAATTTTTCAGAGTAAATTTTCAGATTGCTTCAAATGGCAGCATTTCCAACCTGAGATTGTCCCATTTACTTTATCCAATAGAAAATAAATCAATAAACACAACTGTCGGAACACCTTGACGGCAACGAGTTTGGTTTGGTTTAAACATGAGCCTCGACACACACTCTAGCCATTCTTACATTCGTATTGTTAAATTTGCTACTCAGTTTTGCATCCACTATATTCCATTGGGAACCCCGATGGCACACTGGTTAAGAACTTGGAAACCCTATGGGGCAGT
Organism: Trichechus manatus latirostris; assembly: GCF_000243295.1. Classification (NCBI taxonomy): domain Eukaryota; kingdom Metazoa; phylum Chordata; class Mammalia; order Sirenia; family Trichechidae; genus Trichechus; species Trichechus manatus. The sequence continues at coordinate 3,128,522 of NW_004444040.1, forward strand.
TCTACTCTGTCCTGTAGGGTCACTATGAGTCGGAATTAACGCAATGCAAAGGGTTTGGTTTTTGGGTTTGGATATTCCATTAACTTTTTTCAGATGTCATTCATTTAAAATTTTCTGGCATTTTCCATTGCTGTCCCAGTCAATCAATTATAACTCTTCTAAAGGACTAAGGTGAGCCTGACCCAAGCCATAATATTTTTAATTGCCTCAGATGCATACGAAAGCTGGACAATGAATAAGGAAGATGGAAGAAGAATTGATGCCTTTAAATTATGGTGTTGGCAAAGAATATTGAATATACCATGGCTGCCAGAAAAACGAACAAGTCTGTCTTAGAAGAAGTACAGCCAGAGGGCTCCTTGGAAGTGAGGCTGGTGAGACTTCGTCTCACATACTTAGGACATGTTATCAGGAGGGACCAGTCCCTGGAGAAGGACATCGTGCTTGGTAAAATAGAGCGTCAGCAAAGAAGAAGAAGACCCTCAACGAGATGGATTGACACAGTGGCTGCAACGATGGGCTCAAACATAGCAACAATTATGAGGATGACGCAGGACTGGGCAGTGTTTCCTTCTGTTGTACCTAGGGTCAGAACCGACTCGATGACACCTAACGACAACAACAGAGCCAGCCCAGTTCTTAGCTCAGTCTTGGCATGAAGTTGCATTCAAAGAAACAAGTCCATCAGAAAATTAAAGCAATTAAAATATTGACATGCCTTTCAAGGAAACACCACGAAGTGAGTAAACCAAACTCCAAAAACAGGACGGAGACCATAAACTGGGAGAGGGTCCACTGATGCAGAGTTAGAATTTTCATGTGCGAGACACCAACCAACAGTAAGTCACGCCATGGAGGAGTTTTGAGGGAAAGAATGGTGTGGTCAGAGCAGCAGGCCTGGAAGCCGACCCTGGCTGACAACACTCATGGGGCAGAGACAAAGATCCAGCTGCAGGCACAGAGGACCGCTGCCGTCGTCCTGGTGAAGAACATCCGGCCTGGGTGAAGGCGGTGGACTAGGAGAACGCACTGTATCAGGAGTGATGTGAAGGATATTTGAAGACGTGCCTTGCAAATTCAATGTCTGAGAATCTGGAATCCATCAGAAGCAAGGTCCATTTATAATGTAGTTGAAAAGAACCTCAATGTGATTATAAGCATAAGCAAATCATGCTTTTTTTTTTTCTTGCAGAGATAGGGGTGGGGGGAACAAAGAGCAAATAAGCTTCCTTTATAAATGATTCTTTATATTGCCCCCACCAATACATGGAAAGAGCTGGGGATCTTGAATGCGACTAGAGAGCACTAAGGATAGATTTGGGAAACATCTGGCTTCCACACTTGCTAATGTAGGACATATTGTTTTTAGGTGCTGTCAAGCTGATTTTGACTCATAGCGACCCCATGTGACAGAGCAGAACTGCCCCATAGGGTTTTCTTGGCTATAATCTTTACGGGAGCAGATGACCAGGTCTTTCTCCCGCAGAGCCTCTGGGTGGGTTTGAACTGCCAGCCTTATGGTTAGCAGCTGAGTGCTTAATCATTGCAACCCAGTGCCCTGCAAAGCCCCCAAGGATTTCAGGAATACTGTGTATTCGTGAGTATTTATAATCAAGTGCCTTTCTTGCCTGAGGACACTGGGCACCAGGTCCTCCTGCTGGTAACTCTGGGACGCCGTAGTCACCACTGCGGAGGTTCTGGAAACCTCCAGATGTCAGAGGACCATCCAAGGCCCACAGCCACACAGAGCCTCAAGCAGAAGTGAGCTCACCCCCTCTTCCTCTTTCTCTGTTTCACTAGAAACACACATAAGGTTTATATGGTAAAACTCTTCATTTCTACCACCCTTTGCACAGGACTCAACACTTGTGGGGGGGGGCTGGGCCAGGAGAGACAAAGACAAGGGACAAATTGGCTTTGCTACTAGGTCAAGCTTTACTGATCACTCCTCAGACAAGTCCTCTCCCCCGGGGGCTCCTGGCAGGTGCAGCCCCAAGGGTATCAGGCCCACCGGGCAAGTATATTCCAGAGCTGGGTACAGCTCGGGCTAAAGCTGAGACAAGCAAGTCTCCCTACCCCGTGCCCTTCCCTCCCACACATGCCTGCACCCCCAGCACCACAGTCCTGCAGAAATAAAACATACAGCCGTGAGGATGCACAAACCCCTACAGGGGCAAGCATAGGATCGAAGGGCTAGCTTCTGCCCTGCAGGGAGAAGCCAGCATTGCCCTCAGAGGAGAAGAGATGTCAGCACAGAACATGTTTTTCTAATAAGGCAAGAACATTTTTTGGCAAAGACAAAGAGGGCCTGAATCAGCAAATTAGAAAAAGAGAAATTGCCAGACTTCCCTCTCTGTACTACACCCCAGAACAGCCTCAGAAAAGCAAAAAGCCGTTCAAATCCTTTCGCTCTGGCTGTAGGTTTACCAGCTACATTCTGATTTTAAGGTACTTCCCACTAGAGTGACTAGCAGCCAGAACCAGAAGTGCTCGTGAAACCCAAAGGGGCTCTTCAGTGGCCAGACCCCTGCCATCCATTTTACTGCACTGGGGACCCTCACCCTAGGGTCGGCCGGTGAGGATGGCACTGATCTGAGCATCACCCAGCTCCCTTCCTTAAAAAAATCATAATAATAGGGTAATCGTCGAATAACATGATAAACATAACTAATACCACTGAATTGTACACATAAAGATTGTGGAAATGGCAAATTATTTGTTACATATACATTGACCTCAATAAAAAAAGATAAAATTTCACACTAAAAAAAAAAAAAATTTTTAGCAAGGAACACGACCAAATTGCAAAACCCATCTTGAGCATGACGCAAACACATCATCAACAAGCCTTTTATAAGCACTTACACCCTTATAAATAAATCCTTCCCTCTTGCACTCAAATAATTCCAGGGGCCACACTTTCTCTTCTATTTTTGGTGGTCACATGTGTCTCCCCACCACATGCACACCATCTCAGATATCCACAGCATCATTTATTTCTATGAAAACATGCTCCATCTTTCCCCTTTACTTACTATCTTAATATTTCCTCCTGGAAGAGGTTCAAATGATGTTCTTCCTGAGAAGTGCTTATTTAAGTATTCCTTATCTAGAGTTAGAGCCTTTCTTCCTGCCCTCTATAAATATCAGATATTTGCAAAGACAAAACAAAAATATGGAAAAAGCAGTTCAATATATCATGCTTCTAATCCTATTTGTGCAATGTTTTATTTTTACATGCAAATTATTTACGTACATTTCTAACTATATCCTTTCCAGAGATGCATCGCAGTCTTCTTGGTTTGAGGCTGCCAGCAGCCAAACTTCCTGCTATAGAAGGTACACACACTGTTGAAGCAACCCAGGTCATCAAAATAGCAAGCCTTAGTGAGTGATGTGCATAAAGCAAACTATAAAACTTGTGTCTTAGTTTGGGTCCTCCAAAAGCCAACACGGAGACTTGGGTGTAGGTGGTCTATTTGGGAGTTTATTCCAGGAAGCCCAAGTGAGGAAGTGGGAAGTACAAACAAAGAAGGGAGAAAAGTCAGCAAAAGGTGCGTTAATGAGACAATGGTCCCTGAGTGGGGTAAACGGTTTCGGCTTTATTACTAACCTAAACATTGGTGAACACACCCAGTATCACCGTGGAAGAAATGCCTAATGATCTGCTTCCACAAAGATTACATCCAAGAAAGCTCTATGGAGCAGCTTCACTCTGTAACACAAGGGGTCACTATGAGTTGGACTCAATGGCAACAGGGTAATGGGCCAACTACCACTGTGGGCAGTTGGGGCTCCGTCCCACTGAGGGACCTTCCGGGAGATGGCAGGACGGAAAGGCTGGAGCACTCATCCATTAACTCCCATCTTCTACTGGTGAGACTTGCCCCAGCAACATTGGCTCCTCAAGCTCTGGGGTGCCACTGCAAGGGAAGGGCCAGCTCAGATGATGCCCGAAAAAGACCTTACGCAGAAAAGAGAGATGCAGGTTTCAAGACGGGAAGGTGTCAGCATTCTGGAAACCTCAGTTATGGTGAACTCAGGTGGGCCAAGGGGATGTGGGATGAGGCATCAACAGCTTCTGCCATAACTCTATTGGGAGGTACCCAGAACCACCTGAATCAATAGAGACTGGAGTTATTTTCCTGACTATGGGAGCACTGTGTCTTACGTAAAGATGTCAGTTCTTCACAGATTTATTCATGGATGTGATGCCATTCCAATAAAAATCTCAACCATGAATTTCTTAGAATTCAACAAAATTATAAGATTAATCTGGAAGGAAAAATGAGCAAGAATATCTGAGAGTATTCTGAAGCAAGGAGAAGACAAAGGGTAGGTATTACAAGACTTGGTCTCACGTACTTTGGACATGTTATCAGGAGGGATCAGTCCCTGGAGAAGGACATCATGTTTGGTAAAGTAGAGGGTCAGCAAAAAAGAGGAAGACCCTCAAGGAGATGGATTGACACTGTGGCTGCAACGATGGGCTCAAGCATAGCAACTATTGTGAGGATGGCACAGGACTGGGCCATGTTTTGTTCTGTTGTTCATAGGGTCACTATGAGTCAGAACTAGCTTGACGGCACCTAACAGCAACAACAGCATTAATCTTACCAGGCAGTGGAGCATATTATAAAGCTTTTACCAGCCTTATGGATTAGTATTATTTGAGTTTAATAAAGCATGAGAGGAAAAGCCTCGACATCCACCCAGCCCCCCCTCCCACACAGCTGCTGGTTGAATCAAGTGCACTTGAATTGCACTGATAATGCCTTATGTACAATCTGTGTAAAAAGACGGTTAACACTCTTGACCGCTAACCCAAGGATTAGAGGTTCGAGTCTACCCAGAGGTGTCTTAGAAGAAAGGCCTGTTGATCCACTTCTGAAAAATCAGCCACTGAAAACCCTATAGAGCACAATTCTAGTTGACACACTTGGAGTCACCATGAGTCTGAGCTGATTCATGGGCAATTGGTTTTTTATGTAAAAAAGGTGGCTTGTAAACACTGAGTGAGGGTGGCAGCTGACTGTTCATTGGTAATGAGAAAAATTCCCAATGTCTCAGGAACCGCCAGTAGACACACGTGAAGGCTCCAGTTTCTAAAACAATAGAACAAGTCAGAAGCCAGGCCTGGGGGTGGGAGACAAAGAAAAGCTGACAACATTGGACAGTTAGTTCCATAAAACCTGTGATGCAGAAGAAAGCAAACAGAGAAGGACCAAGTGTGGCAAAGGGTCTAGGTGACGCTGAGTATAGTTTTGGGCAGCTGGGGTAACTCAGACATGGTTAGAGAATCAGACATGAGCGGAAAGAGGAAAGGAACAAAGGTAAAAAATAAAATTAAATTAAAAAAAGGCAAGGGGCTGGGGAATAAAAGCCATATGAGTGGATGGGAAAGGTAGCTTCACCCAGGGCATCTACTATCTCCAAGGCACTGAGGTCCTTCTCCCAAGGAATCTATAATCTAGCTAAACAACAACAGGGAAATTAGAATAAAATGGGGCTGGATGGTAGTACAAACCAGGAGCTGCCGGAGCTAAGGAAGGAGCGGTTGAGTTCTGGGTGGAGATTTGGAAGGATTTTACAGAGGAGGACACATCTGAGCAAGGACCTCACAGAAGAGAGGTCCATCAAGGAATTCTGGGCTGAAGGAACTGCTTGAGTGGAGCCTCAGCAAGGCTTTTAAAGGAGGGACCAGTGGTCCTTTAGGTTCTGCAGAGATGCAGTCAGAAATGTGCTCAGGGCTCTTTCACAAAGACCTTAACCCTGGACCTTGGAGCCTGGCCATTAAGGAACCCTTCAGTGTGTTTAAAGGGCGGGGAGATGCAAGCCACCCTAAACTTTGGCAGCAGCGGCACGCTTTCTCTTTAAGTTGTTGATCATACACCTTTAGGGAGAATGTTCCTCAGTCCTAAGAGAAGACCACAAACACGTTCTTCTTCCTCTGCCTGTAGTGATGTCTGATGAGATACTTCGAATTGCTGCAGCATCCAACTCCAGCCCAGGGAGGACAGAGTGGAGGGAGGGAAGGAAAAAGGACTTGGAGGACATGAACAGACCATGGAATGGGCTCGCCCTGAAGAGGACCCTCCTGTGTGTGTCTTTGTGTGTGTGTGTGTGTGTGACAGAGAGGGACAGAGAGAGAGCAAAATACTTCCCTTGAGAGGTATTGCTTAATGGGTACAGAGTTTCTACTTAGTGTGATGAAAAAGTTTTGGAAATAAATATTGGTGATGTTTGCACAACCTTGTGAATATAATTAATGCCACTGAATTGTACACATAAAAATGGTTAAAATGACAAATCTTATATTTTACGTATATATATTACCACAATTTAAAAAAAAGTTTATGACTTTAAAAAAAAAAAGAAAAACCCTCCCTTGAGCCCACATTCTTCTCCATCTACTGCCCCATTTCCCTGTTCCACTCAGGATAAAACTTGCAGAGCAGTTGTCTCTCCTCCCTCACCTTCCATACCCCTCCTCAAGTTACTGCATCCCCACCACTCTATTGAAATTGCTCTCATCAAGTCCTCAACAACCTCCATGTCCCCAAATCCAGTGAACTTCCTCCTGTCTTCACTCCATTTGACCTCTCAATAGCTGACTCCTGCCTGCCTGAAACACTCTCTTAGCTCAGCTTCCTCTTCGTGTTCCTCCTACCTCACTAACTGTCACTTCTCAGTCGCTCTTGCTGGCTGTTCCTCCTCCACCCTAAAGTGTGGTTTGTGGACCAGCAGCATCAGCGTCGCCTGGGAACTTGCCCAGAACTACTGAATCAGAAACCAACAATTTGTGTGTAATATGGAGCCCATGGGTGGTGCAAACTCTTAATGTACTTGGCTGCAAACTGAAAGGTTGGGGGTTCAAGTCAACCCAGAAACACCTTGGAAGAAAGGCCTGGCGATCTACTTCCGAAAAATGAGCCATTGAAAACCCTACCAAGCATACGTCTACTCTGACACACATGGGGCCACCATGAGTTGGAATCCACTTGACAGCAACTGGTGTAGAGTATGTGTGTAATATAATATCTCACAAATGCTGTCTTGACCCAGTTTTGAGGCCCTGGCTGGAAAACAGTCAGTTCTTCTTCTTGAGCAGCTGATTAAGTCTACTGTCTAAGTCCTTAGTGGGTTCTCACTCTCCTGGGCCACTAGGCACTCAGCCTAATCATCACCGAGCTAGGTACCCAAAAACTAGTGCCATGGATTGAACTGTGTCCCCCAAAACTATCTGTCAACTTGGCTGGGTCATGATTCCCAGTATTGTATGATTGTGTACCATTTTGTAATCGGATGTGATTTCCTTATGTGTTGTAAACTCTATCACTATGATGTCATAAGATGGATTAGCGGCAGTTATGCTGATGAGGTATACAAGAATAGATAGTGTCTTAAGCCAATCTCTTTCGAGACATAAAAGAGAGAAGCGAACAGAGACACATGGGAACCTCACACCACCAAGAAAGCAGTGCCGGGAGCAGACTGCATCCTTTGGACCTGAGGTTCCTGAGCTGAGATGCTCCCAGAACAAGGGAAGACCTTCCTCCAGAGCCGACAGAGAGAGAAACCTTCTCCTGGAGCTGATGCCCTGAATTTGGACTTGTAGCCTACTGGACTGTGAGAGAATAAACTTCTCTTTGTTAAAGCCATCCACTTGTGGTATTTCTGTTATAGCAGCACTAGATAACTAAGACAACTAGGGACAGCCCCATGCTCTGTAGCCTGCAGAATTATTAAAAATACCCAGTCCCCAAGAAGCCTGCAAAACCTAGCTAACCCCGCCCTGCTTACTATACATAAGCTGTCTCCTACAATTAATTCCAGCTTGTTGTTACACTGTCCCTGGGTGCAGTCCCCCAAGTGACCCCACTTGGCATGCTGTGTTCTTCCCAGGGAATTGTGAGTATAATAAAACCTTTAAAACTTTCACCATTTCTCTCTCGTGATCTGTGTCTGGTCTTACCATACCTCCTCCAGGGAACTATGACCAAAACACTGTTCTGTAACTGTAACCGGACCTTACTGTTGTTGTTGTTAGGTGCTGTCAAGTCATTTCTGACTGATAGCAACCCTGTGTACCACAAAATGAAACACTGCCCAGTCCTGAACCATCCTCACGATCGTTGTTAGGCTTGAGCCCATTGTTGCAGCCACTGTGTCAATCCATCTTGTTGAGGGTCTTCCTCTTTTTTGCTGACCTTGTACTTCACCAAGCATGATGTCCTTCTCCAGGGACTGATCCCTCCTGATAACATGTCCAAAGTATGTGAGACGTAGTCTGGCCATCCCTGCCTCTAAGGAGCACTCTGGTTGTACTTCTTCCAAGACAGATTTGTTCATTCTTTTGGAAGTCCATGGTATATTCAATATTCTTTGCCAACACTACAATTAAAAGGCATCAATACTTCTTCAGTCTTCATTATTCATTGTCCAGTTTTCGCATGCATATGATGCAATTGAAAATACTAGGACTTGGGTCAGGAGCACTTTAGTCTTCAAGGTGACATCTTTGCTTCTCAACACTTTAAAGAGGTCTTTCGCAGCAGATTTGCCCAATGCAATTCATCTTTTGATTTCCTGACTCTTGCTTCCTTGGGTGTTGATTGTGGATCCAAGTAAAATGAAATCCTTGACAGCTTCAATATTTTCTCCGTTTACCATGATGTTGCTTATTGGTCCAGTTATGAGGATTTTTGTCTTCTTTATGTTGAGGTATAATCCATACTGAAGGCTGTGGTCTTTGTTCTTCATCAGTAAATGCTTCAAGTTCTCTTCACTTTCACCAGGCAAGGTTGTGTCATCTGCATAACACAGGTTGTTAATGAGTCTTCCTCCAATCGTGATGCCCTGTTCTTCTTCATATAGTCCAGCTTCTCAGATTATTTGCTCAGCATATAGATTGAATAAGTATGGTGAAAGCATACAACCCTGACGCACACCTTTCCTGACTTTAAACCATGCAGTATCTCCTTGGTCTGTTCAAATAACTGCCTCTTGATCCACCTACAGATTCCTCATGAGCACAATCAAGTATTCTGGAATTTCCATTCTTCGCAATGTTATCCATAATTTGTTATGATCCACACAGTCAAATGCCCTTGCATAGTCAATAAAATACAGGTAAACATTTTCTGGTATTCTCTGCTTTCAGCCAGGATCCATCTTACATCAGCAGTGATACCCCTGGTTGCACGTCCTCTTCTGAATCCAGCCTGAATTTCTGGCAGTTCTCTTACTGATACCAGTAAATTTCCATTAGTCCTTAAACTATCCCAAATCACGCACAGAAGGGCTAGCTATGACCACTAATTGACCTCAACAGAGAACACAGCAATAGGAAGAATGAATCAGAACCAAAACCATCACCAGATCCTATTTTGAAGCGAGAGGTCCGACAAGAACCATGTCACCTCCTGTTTCCTGGCCACCTTCTACAGTTTTCCCTCCCCAGAACACCTGCTTGGCCGCCATCTTGCTGTCCAAATCACATATAAGCCCTGCTTCCTCGTAGCTTGGTGAGCCAGATCTAAGGAACTTCCTCCCGGCTCCTTGCTCTCCGCATTGCAATAAAGTTACTTTCTGTTTCTCAAAGACCAGTGTCCAGATAATTGGCAAGTCTGAGGGTGCCGGACAAGGACTCATCTTCTAGGGTTTGGTAACATAAGGAGTCCTCCAGGTGAGGCATACTAAACACTGAGGACCACGGATCTAAAAATGCCAGTGTTCTTGCTGTTCAGTCCTGATTCCTTTTCTTTTCTCTGGCTTTGCTTTCTCCCTTGATGATTTAATCCAAGCCCACCACAGCTTCGAAAATCATCTATATACTGACAACTTTTAAACATGTATCTTTAGCACCAATCCTCCCTTCCACCCTTGCCAAGTTCCAGAATACAAAGGTTCACCCATCTGGAGGTCACACAGACATCTCAAACTCAACATGTCCAAAATGGAAGCAATCTCTAATTCCCCGTCATGGATTGAATTGTGTCCCTCAAAAATATGTGTCAACTTGGCTAGGCCATGATTCCCAGTATTGCGTGGTTGTCCTCCATTTTGTGAGTTGATGTAATTTTCCCATGTGTTGTAAATCCTAATCTCTACAAGTGGTTAATGAGGCAAGAGGATTAGGGTCACATGCAACACTCTGACTCAGGTTACTTCCCTGATCCAATGTAAGAGGAGTTTCCCTAGGGTGTGGCCTGCATCACCTTTTATCTTACAAGAAATAAAAGGAGAGAGAAGCGAGCAGAGAGATGGGAACCTCATACCATCAAGAAAGAAGAGCTGGGAGCAGATCACGTCCTTTAGAACTAGGGTCCCTGTGCTGAGAAGCTCCTAGACCAGGGGAAGATTGATGACAACGGCCTTCCCCCAGAACCAACGGAGAGAGAAAGGCCTCCCCCAGAGCTGGGGCCCTAAATCTGGACTTCTAGCCTCCTAAACTGTGAGAGAATAAATTTGTTTGCTAAAGCCATTCATTTGTGGTATTTCTGTTACAGCAGCACTAGATAACTAAGACATACCCTAAAATTAGGTCCTCCTCCATTTTTTAACCATTTCAGAAAATAGCTCTACCACCCCAAGTTGCTCATTAAAAAGCCTTAGATTCAGCCATGATGCTTCCTTTTCCCTCCCTCCTTACATCTTGAAATTAGAACATCTGGTGAGTTCCACATCTAAATTCTGTTTTGAATCCATCCTCTACCACCACCCTAGATCAGGCCACCATTCTCTCTCCCTTGGACCACTGCAAAAGCCACCTACCGGCCCTCCTTCCACTCTTGCCCCCCTCATGTCCCACACAACAGCCAGGGCTGTCTTTTAAGAGGACAAATCAGGTCATACCACCCCCTGATTAAATATTCAGGGGCTTCTTATCATGTTTAATTAAAACCCAAACACTTTATGGAGGTCTGTCAGGCCCTGCATCACCTGATCACTTCCTGTATACCCTCTGATATCTGAGGCCAGGGACCGTACCTATCTAATTCAGACCAGATGCTCAATAAGTATTTGTTGAACGAAGTAATTCTCCTTTTGTGAATAAGATAAATTTAGAGTTTGACTTCTTTAGCTTCTCTATATTTCCTGAGTAGGGTATATGAGACATTGTCTTTGTTACCTAGTGCTGCTGTAACACAAATATCACAAGCACAGGGCTTTAAAGAACAGAAATTTATTTCCTCACAGGTTTGGAGGCTAAAAGTCCAGGGTCTTGGGCCATGTCAATCCCTTCTGTGAGCCTCCCTCCTAGTTTCTGCTGTCTGCCGGTGATCCTTTGCATTCCTTTGGTTGTAGAAGATCCTCATGTCTGTCTTTCCCTATGTGTATGGGCCTCTGGGTCTAATCTGCTCTTTTTATATAACTCAGAAGTGATTAGATTTAGAACCCACCCTACTGCCAGTAGACACACACAATTCTTTCCAGAAAATCTGGGCTTTAGCATCTCCTAACCAAGCTTCTCAGGGCCCCCTCTTGCCAGGGAGGAGCCAACCCCTTGCCTATGCTGATTCTGGTCACCCTCTCCTGGCCTCCAACCCACTTCTCCTTCCAGCACCCCAGGAGCCTATAGAAGAATCAAAGAGATGCTTCACTGGTCCCAGTTCACTTTGTAATAAACCACCTCTGAGGAAAAGAGGTAAGGCTCTAAGAGCGCTGCCAACCTAATCATTATTTAAGTCTGATGGGCTGTAAAACAGCCAGGTGTTGCTGCCTAATGCCCATTTCTACCTGGCCAAAATCCAGTCCTCTCTATTTTACTGCATCATCTCCATCTAAGGGCCTTGTTTTCCAGCGCTCTCATTTCCCCTTTGCCAGCAGACCCACATATACATAATAAAAACATCACCCTAGGTACTCTTTCACATCACCTCTGCTGTGTACAATTCGCCTGGCTTCTCTCCTCCATCACCTCCTCTCCCCTCCCACTTGACTGGTCCTGAGATACAGGAATTTAATCTAAAATTCTGTTTCCAATCGATGCTTCAGGAGTCTTATACCACTTTTCTTACAAGAGCCTCTCTGTCCATCGTGATAGGATTACATGTCCCATTTTTTTTCCCAGGACTTTCCTACTGGTCCCAGCTTAATTTGTATCAGTGTCCCTTTCACTCTCAAAAGTGCCCCAATTTGGATAATAATTTACAGGGTCCTCCTAACTCGAACGCCTGTCTATCATTTCTTCCATGCCTATCTTTTCAATGAGACAAACCCCTATCTAATTTCTCAACAGGAGCAATGAGCAAGAACACACCACTCTTTATCTTACAGGAGTCCTCGGGGAATGTAAACAGTGCACTTGTTCACCGGGGCACATTTTTCTCATTTGGGACTCTCATATTCTAAATCATCTCTTTTACGTGTAATAAGGAGCAGAAAGTGTGTAACTGAAGAAACGGTTGATGGCCAATGTCTTTTCTAGGCCTCCAATTTTAAAGGTTTATGTGAAAATTCGTAAATATTGGACTCAATCCCGGGAAGCTCCCCTCACCCATCTCTACAGAAATTTCTGGTTACCAAAGTTCCAGAAATTGCATTCTCATTCTCTAACCTTTCATTTTCTCGCGTGCTCCATTATGTAACGGGGGAGCCGGGGCTTTAGGCCGAATTTCCTTTTAAAGATTATTTTTATAGTTAATGAGCAACATCAGGAGTGATGCCACGGGGAGGCGGGATCAGCTGACGCAGGTGTATAAGTCAATCCCAACGCGTTGTTTGGTGAGTCAGATTCCCGGCCCTCCTCCGCGGCCAAGCCTTGAACGTAAACTCCGGCCGCCCGGCGGCGGGGTGCTCCAGCGGGCGCGCGCCGGGTCGCACGGTAATTGGTCCCCGCGCCGACCTCCGACCGGGAGCGCCGCCGCCTCGCTTCCTGGGCCCCGGCACCTCTTCCCGGCCCTGCGCGTCCCCTGCCTTCCGCGCCGGTAGCTGGCTGACAGCCTCAGCGGTGCTAGCTGCTGCTCCTCTCCTCCCCACGGAGGCAGGTAAACAGCCTTGTTGTTCTTCTGAGAGGGAGCCCGCGGCACGCGTGGGTGCAGGCGGGGGTCCTGAGGACTGAGATGCGGCGGGGGACCGTGGGGGACTCTGGGGACCGAGGCGCTCGGGGCACTGGCCTTGTCGGGCTAGTGGCAGATCTTGCGGGTGAGGAGGGCCGGGGCGTCCCGCCGGCGCGTGGCGCGCCCAGACCTGCCCAGTCTGCAGCTTTCTGGTGGGATGACGCCGCTGGCATTTGCTTTTCTGGATAGCAGGGAAAGCCCCTCTTATCCGGAATGGAAGGGGGTGTTGGTGGTGCCGAGGGTGTCTAATCGCCCCCACCCTGCGGGTCCGCAGCGACGAGCGGGATGGGCGAGTCGCGCGGCCGGGAGACCGCAGGTCCGGGGGTGGAGCGATCACCGGCGCCCCGCGCCCCTCGCCTTGTAAACGAGGCCGGGGAACGGCCTAGGAGAGCCGCAAGCGGGCTCCCCGGGGGCGCTGGGCGAGAAAAACCAGGCCGGGGCGCCTGGCCGCCCCTCGAGCCAGGCCGGGCCCCTCCCCGATGCCCACGGGCTACGCTGAGGGAGCGGGCGCCGGCCAGGTATCCCGGCCCTCGCGGGGGAGGAGTCCTGGGAGACCTCCAGCCGCAGCCGTCCAGCTCCTCCCCAGAGGCGGCCGCGCCTCCGGATCACGCGGCCCGGGCACGCCCTGCGGAGGCCGCAGCCGCCTGGGCACCGGGGCCGCGTGGGCCAGTGGGGGCCGGTCCCCCAGGCCTCGGTGGGGGAGGGTTTCGGGGCTGCGCCGCTCCAGGGACGCCGAGGGCCCTGCTGGCAGGAAATCTGCGGCAAGGGCCATACGAGCTCGGGTGTCGGGTAGGCCCTTCGGTGTATCGCTGACCCGCGGGCTTCGTTTTTCACATTCTGCCCTGCTTCTCTGGAGGGAGAGAACCCAGCGACCTGGGGGCTCCGAGAGAGGGAACCCGGGCCCGGCCAACAACAACAACAGAAAAAAAACATTGCTGTTGAGTTGATTCCGACTTAGAGCTACCCTATAGGACAGAGTAGAACTGCCCCTAGCGGCTCAAAAACAAACCTATTGTCGTTGAGTCGATCATAGCGATCCTATAGAACAGAGTAGAACTGCCTCTACAGCGTTTCCAAGGAGGGGCTGATGGCTTCGAACTGCAGGCCTTTTGGTTAACAGCCTTAGCTCCTAACCGCTGTGCCACGGAAGCGCCGCTCAAATATCCAGCCTCCTCTACCTGTTCCGGAGTTTCCTTCACGTTTTATTATGAAATTTATTAAACATGGGGGAAGGAAAGAACCCATTTTACTGCCCTTTTTAAAAGTTCTTTTCCTTTTCTTTTTGTAGTAGCCGTAACAAATAATATTTTTTACAGCATCATCCCACCACCATCAGGTCCATATCCTCACCATCCCAAAGCCACTGCTTTCTGTTTTTCTGTTTCCAAATCTCCAGATTCATATATCAACACAGTGCAGTTCCACCACCCTAATCATGATTATCTTAAGGGCTGCCTTATCTTGTACCTAGAGTATCACAGTTCAGTGAACATTTCCCCACAGAATGAACATTTCTTCTCTCTTTCAGAAAAACTCTGGATGGAATAGGACTAAAGATTTTTTACAAATCAAATTATAATAGGAATAGGGAAATTGAAAAATGTCAGACCTCTGAAAGAATTAACTATCTCAGATTCAAAGAAGGAAGAGAGAAGATCACCAGTGAAAAGAAAATTGTTACCTACCCACTGAGAAGCTCTTACAGTGAAAAAGAGCTAGGTGTAGAAAGAGAATTAAGATGTTCTTGGTATGTTATTTGTATCTGGTAGTTGGTTTTCATAGCTGTGAGAGGAAAATATCAAGATTATAATAGATAAAAGTGAATCACAATAAAATGCAAATTAGACAAGTTTGGATTGTCATTTTACATCTGTTTAATTAACAAAAACAACAGTAATGGTTAACAGCAACCTCTGCTGGAAGGTTCTAGTGGATCGTTCATATTCAGGGATCCAGGGAGGTGGCCATGCTCGGGGGTTAGAAAGATGGCTCTGCAACTAACTTTATGACTTTGGATGGGTTAATTTCCTAACCCTCCCTTCGTCCATTCTTAAAACGGAGGAAATATACCTACTTCAAGGTTTGGTGCCAAAAATAACCTTAACCAACCAAGGAAAAACGGACCCTTAGTATGCACGCCTTTATTCCTTTTCCTGCTCACACTCCACTGGGACATGGTGAATCAATACAAACCTTTTGGAAAGCCATTGGGAGATGGATTAATAAATTAGAAACTGTGACCCTGGAACCCCACTCCTGAGTATTTACCTGCAAGGGAAGAAACAACAAAAAAAGCCAGGTGCGGATTCAGGGCAGCGTGATCTAGAATTAGAACTGGGATATAACCTAAATGTATAACAGCAGGGCCGTAACGAAGAACATCATGGCATGTTAACTGAAAGGAACATTATGTAACCATCAAAAGTCATGATTATGGAGTCTGTGATATACAGGAAAAAAACTGACAAGTCAAAAATACAGCTTACTAAACTGCTTATTCAGGAATGCATATGTGAAAAATCTGAAAGGAAGAGCACACAAAATAAAATTGTTTTTACTATAACATGGGATGTAATTTTCAAAACACTTCATAGGTCTCAATTTTTGAACTGAAATGGCTCCGCAGTTTTCTGTGTGTGAGAAAAAAGAGAGAGAAAGAATCCTTTTAGAGGAATCAGTACCACGTTTGTTTCTTAGAATAAACTGAGCCTCGTTTCATCAGTCTCTTTGTTCTAGAACAATTTATGTTGGAATGATCAGTACTTTAACTGTTTAAAATTTCTCACCATTATATCTTTCAAAACTAGGGGTTTTTTGTTTTCTTTTGGTGGGGATTAAACAGGTTAATTATTTGATACTACTACTTTATATTTTTGTAGAAAATCATTTCACTAACTTTTAAAGTTATAAATAATGGTACATAATGCTTTCTTATCATTTAAAAGCATTTTAAGCTAACATCTGTTCCTTTTTAAAATATTCTTCTGTTTTTTTCTTGAATAGATTTATTAGTCGTTTATTAATTTATGTATTGGGTTTTTCTGCTAAAGAATCAGTTCTTAGTATCAATTCTAGTTTTTCTTTTTTGTTGTTGTTTTCAAGGACTCCTGAATATATTTTGAAACTAAACCGTTTCAGCCAAGCCGAAGCATTCTGTCTTCCTGGAGGCACAAATCCAGCTTCACTGAGCCACAACAGATTGTACGTACCCTGCAGAATCTCTGGTCTTGGGATGGTTGAAAGTCACTGGCTGTCACAGAGAATGAGAGTCAAGATAGGCTGTGTTGACTAGCCCCTGCTCCAAAGGGCACTGGGATCTCTATATGTATCTCACACCTATTGCATCGTTGTGTGTTGTAAAGTCAGCTTGATCTTGTTAAGAAAGGACCACAGCCTTTTCTAGCATTATGCTGAATTATATAAGGAAGCAGTCATTTTTTAAATAATATGATAAAACATCAATAATAATTATAATAAGCATTTCTGCACAAAATTAACACTGAATTTGACTGTCAACCAACTGCCAAACCAAGGTGAAAGGTTTTCTAAGCTGTAGTTTTAACTTACCTCTTTCATTCTCCCTTGCTGGATCTTATTTCTCCTTCCAAGGCAGCTATGTTAGCTGTGAACTGCTGCGCATTAAACATGCAAAATGTGCCTGTATCTGACCCAGTGATGGCTACAGCATGATAAAAAGAATCCTTGAATGGATAGTGTGTGCAGCTGCTTTGTACAGTTGGGAGAATTTTTTCTCAGTTTGTTAAACGATCTTAGTATCATAGAGAAAAACTTGAATGCTGTTTCAAGTGAAAACAGAGAGGTTTATTAAGGATTTTAAAACAGTTGGAATTGGGAAACTACGTAGCCCATTGAAAATGGAACCAGGTAGTCCCAGGGAAATTTCATTAAACAAGTATCCTTATGGAGTTAAAGGAAGATCTAAACCATAGGGAAGGTAATTACAAGACAATCAATGAATATTGTAATCATCACACTCTGATGAGCTAATTATGTGTTAGGATTACACTTAGTTTCACAGGATGCTTAGATGGTGGTCACAAGATGGTTGCATGTATTTTCTTTGTCTGTCTGGCAAAAATATCTTGTTGGCAACAGCACCCAGACAGCACTTTTCCTGAGTACGTGTATTTTGAGGAGTGCAGATGGTCACTTGGTTAAGATCCCTCGGGGCATATGGTTTCACACCTTGGTTTTGACAACTGAGGAAAATCATGTTCTTCTCAAAAATGTAGCTGTTAGTCTAGAAATCCAGATTAAAATTAGATAGCATGGTCAGCATATTATGCCTCTATCTCGCTGACTGCACTGAAGGTTATTTCCTGAGACTAGTATCCTTTTTAAACCCACTGCCGTCGAGTCAATTCCGACTCATAGCAACCCCATAGGACAGAGTAGAACTGTCCCATAGGGTTTCCAAGGAGCAGCTTGTGGATTCAAACTGCTGACCATTTGGTTAGCAGCCTGAGCTCTTAACCACTGCACCACCAGGGCTCTCTTTTTCTCTGACTATATTCTGTTTGTTGCTGTTATGGTATTGTGTGATCACTTCAAGAAAGGTCTGCCCTTTCGTGAAAATCATCGTAAAATGTTGTTGAGTGTTAAGGTCCCTGCGGACCTAGTTCCGAAGCCTGGCTAAGAGTATAATTCCCTGGGAAGCAAATATAGATTCCCAAAGCCCATCTCTAGTCACTCGCAGGCAGTTGGCCTGGGATAGGTTCCAGCACTGCTGTTTTTTTAAAAGCTCTTGGGATAACTCTGATGACAAGCAAGCTTGGGGGCCTTTGCCCTACTCCATCCAGGAATGAGCTTCAGGATGTCCGTGGAAGACCCCACCCCAAAATCTTTTGCAAAATATTGTGCAGCTTTCATCATATTCTTTAAAGATCAGTGACCTAAAAGAAGGTTAAAATATGACAAATGAGTTCTACTTAGTGCAAGAAAGAGCAGGGGTGGGGCTGTTGGATTCTTGCCACTTTCCAAGTTAACCAGTTACATTTAAAGTTGTAGCATGTTGCTCTGAGTGTCAGAAGTTTAGCCCCAGCCTGTTAACTCATTGAGCTGGAAGTCTTTGGCTACCATATTGGGATTCTAGGTGCATCACTTGGGGCTATACAATCTTGGGGCAAGTTGAAATTGGCTCTGATTCTCAGCCTCCACCTATGAATGGGAATAAGGATTAATGAGATCATCTGTGGGTCTTTTTGTACCTTCTCTCTAGTTCTCTTGCTTTGTCATTCTGCTCATGCACCAGTGCCACATTGTCTGATTTATTGTAGCTTTATAATGCGTTCTAATAACTAGCAGGGCACGTGCCTCCTGGATTCTCTTCTTTTTCAAAAATGTCCTCATTCTTAACTCTTAGCATCATTTTATCATGTTCTTTAAAAATCTCCTTTGAATTCTTACCGAAATTGTGTTGACTTTATGGATTATTATGGGAGCAAATTCGTGTCTTTCAGTATTGGTTTTCCCATCCATAAATATGGTATGTCACTCTCTTTCTTCAAGTCTTCCTTATGTCTCTCAGTAAAATTTTATAGCTTTTCTCATATAAGCCCTACTATTTATTATTAGGTAAATTGTAAGTATTTTGATTTTTTGTCATTATGCAATGTTTTTCCTCACTAAATCTTCTAAGTAAGTATGGCTCATTGGGAGATCACTGATTTTTTTTTAATACATTGATTTCAAAAATTGCCCCCTAAATGAGATCACTTATTCATTCTAAGACATTTTTAGGTGATTTTCCTAGATTTTCCAGATAGAAAACCATACCCACCTAGAACTTCCAGAACAATCCAAAATAATAACAGCAATAGATTGCATTCTTGTTTGTTCATCACATTAACGGGAACGCCTTTCCTTTTTCAGTTCAGGTAGGGTGTACGCTGTCGGTTTGTGCTAGCTGTTTTTGATCACTAAAGAGAGTATCCTTCCAGTTCTATATAAACTTTTTCTTTTTTAACAGCTAAAACTTTTAAAACAACAGGAATCGATGTTGGTTTTAATTGAAAACCTTTCAGTATCTACAGAGAATTTTACATATTTTTTTCTCTTTAACCTATTAGTAGATTTCCTAATTTTGAACCATCCTTATATTCCTAAAGGAATCCTTGTGTATCCACAGTGTAGTCTTCTTTTACTAAATCATTAATATTGGTTTCGTGGTGTTTTATTTTGGAATTGGCATCCATGTTGCCGGAGGCTGTATAGCAGGGTGGCTAAGGGTACAAGCCTGGCACTCTGATACCTGGGTTTGAATCCTAACGCTTCATTCCCTTATCTATAAACACCACTTCTCAGGTGACAATGCCTGAGTGTTTATCTCTACTGAATTCCAGATACTTATTACAATTGCCTAAATGGATACTCCCACTTGAGAATCTCATAGATGGGGCAAATTTAACATGTCCAAACTAAAACTCTTGGCTTTGTTTATGGCCCTCCACAGTTTTCCCTATTTCAGTAGATGGCGGCACCACCATCCACCTGGTTATGAAAACCATAAACCTGAGAAACGCTCACTTCTCCATCCAGTCAGTCAGCAGGTCTTTTTAGTTCCTTCCGCAAAATGCAGCTCATTTATTCACATCTCATTAACTGCATCATCACCATCCCAGGCCAAGTCACCATCTTCCTGTAACACTTTCCTAGCTGGTCTCCCCATTTCCTTTCTTGCCTACTAAATTTTTTTCTTTACACAACAGTCATAGTGATTATATTTAAAAACATCCTGTCATGTTACTCTCCTACTAAAACCTTTAATGACTCCCCACTGGATTCAGAATAAAATCAAAACCTAGACCTTCTATGGCCCATGAGACCAATATGATCTTGACCTTACCCACTCTCTAATCTGATTATTCCACTTATCCTCCATCTTACAAGGCCCCAGACACACGTTCTCCTGTTTGGTCCTTAGACTTTCCAAGCTAAATATCTCGTTCCCCATCATATCCTTAGCTCCTAGCACAATGTCTAGAACCTTAGAAGACATTTACTAAATATTTGTTAAATTAATCAATTCATTATTATAATGTCAATTTACATTACAATTTGTAGTGTTTTGACAACTTTTTTTTTCTCCATTTCTTCCATGGTTATTGGTCAATTAAGTTTTCTGCTTCTTCAAAAATTGACACATATTAGTTGTTCCATAAATAATTGTTGAATGAATTAATTCTTAAGTCCATTTTGGTAGTTTACATTTTAATAGAAAGGCAATCCTTTACACACATATTTTTAATTTATAATATGCAGTAATTTGTCATCCTTTTGAAGCCTTCTCTTTTCTAAGGTTGTTTCCAGTTTCTCATTTCCAGTTGTGTTTTCTGGTGATTTGTGTGTGTATTTGTGTGTACACAAATAATTAGCTCTTGATTTAATTTAGAAATTTCTCATTTTTCTGGGTTTTATTTATTCTATGTTCAACTCTATTGTTTCTTCATAACTATAACAGTTGATTTTGAAACTTTTTCTTCTTTTTTTGAATTAAATATTTTCATTATTTTTGCTCAACAATAAAGGCATTTTTAAGGCTATGAATTGTCCTCTAATAAAGCTGTGTCCACATCTCAAATAAATTGTTTTCCCAGAAAACTCTGAAGTTACAGTTTTGATTTACTCTTTTACCCAGGAGATACAATTTGATACAGATTGAGATTACATATATATATAATTCAAATCCTTATTGCTAGTTTCTAGCTTTGTTGCACTGCAACCAGAGATTATGGTCTTTAAAATATATATATTTTTAATTGATTGAGATTTCCTTTATAGCCCAGTGGTGGGTAACTATTTTTGTTGTTGTTGTTTGTTTTTGGATGCTGTTGTTTTTTTATGCCTCAGGTGTAGAGGGTTAAATTAATCACACTCCTCTGTTCTTGTTATCATCTCTGTACTATGCAAAACCCTCTCTCCCCCTTGCGTTTTTAAGGCCTATTCATGTTGCTGTATGTTCATTTAACATGTTACATCTAACCCATTGCCTAGTGCTCCATGATTTCCATGTGTCCCATTTTGCCTCTCTTTTTTCCTGAAGCCCTGGTGGCACAGTGGTTAAGAGCTACGGCTACTAACCAAAAGGTTGGCAGTTTGAATCCACCAGCTGCTGCTTCGAAACTCTATGGGGCAGTTCTGATGTGTCCTGTAGGGTTGCTGTGAGTGGGAATTGTCTCAACAGCAATGGATTTGTTTTTGATTTTGGTTTTTTTCCTGGCAGAAGACACCCCCGGGCCCCACCCCATGAATCTCCACCCCATAAATAATGTTCTAGTGAACGTCTTACATGTCTTTATGAACTTGTGTGTAGATTTCTTCGGGATGTATACCTAGGAATAGATATCTCTGAGTCCTGATTTGACTGGATAGTGCCTGGTTGCCTACCAGGACAATTGCATCATCCCTACTCCTCTGATAGCCACTTGGCTTCCTGTATCCTCACACCCCTTTCCTCTTGGCATTAGCCAACTTTCTATTTGTCGCTAGCCTGATAAGTGTAAATGATTTATTGTTTTTTGTTTCATTTTATATGATTATCAATGATTTTGAACATCTTTTCATATCCTTTTGAGTTTCTTCTGTAAATTATTATCTTTTGGCCATTTTACTATTGGAATTACTGTCTGTTAATGCTTTGCAGGAATTCTTCATAGGTTCCAGAAATGAATCCTTTGTTGGTTTTAAATACTGCCAATATCTTTTACCATTCTGCAGTCTATTAACTTTGTCTAAGGGATTCCTCATTAAATAAGAATTCTTAGTTTTTATGTCGTCAGATTCATCAATTATTTGCCTGTGCTTTTGTTTAAAATGACCCCCTACTCCTCCCTCAGGTCACAAAGAAATTCCCCTTTATTTTATTTTTCTAACATCATACTTTACCTTTTGCATTTAAGTTTTTAATCCATCTGTAGTCCACTTTTGCACGTGGCATTAGGGATCCAGTTTTATTTTTCTCCAGTTTTCCATACTTTAAAGTTTCGGCTGCAGTTGTGAATGATAACTTATTTTTTCAGTTATCTTTTTCTAGTCAATTGTTGCTGATACAGAGAAATGCTTCTGATTTTTGCAGGCTGATCTTGTATCACACAACCTTACTGGACTCTAGTATTGGTTCTCACGTGTGCCCTGTTGATTCTGTTGGATTCTCCATGTAGATGATGATGTTAATTACAAATAATGACAGCTTAAGCTCTTTCCTTCCAGTAATTGTACCTGTTGCTTCTTTTGTGTGTAGCATTAGACAAGATTGCCAGTCCTGTGATGATGGGCTGCTTTGTCTTGTTCCTGCTCTTAAAGGGAATACATTTAAAGCTTATCCATTAAATATATTTGCTGTTTCTGTTATATAACCCTTTATCAAATTAAGGAGGTTCCCTTCTATTTCTAATTCACTAAGAGTATTTTTTAATGATGAATATGTGTTGATCTCTATTAAGTATTTAATAGAACATCTTGAAATATTTTGTAAATTAATAAATATGGCTCTCTTTGGATACCATTTTAGTTTAATTACTCTGTGCTTTACGATAGACTTTTTCACACTCATTTAGCATTTATTTTGTATGTCTGTGAGTCAGGCACCAGAAATTCTTGACACAGGGGACACTGCTGTGAACTAAACAAAACCCCTGCCCTTTGAGGAGCTTCCATCCAGTGGAGGAAATGAACAGTAAGCATGCAGTAAATAATATAATATATCAAGTAGCCATAGCTGCTCGAGAGAAAAACGCAGCAGGGTAAAGGGATAGGATAGAGGGTGCTATTCTAGGTGGAGTGGTGTGGAAAGGCCCCTCTGAGTTGACATTTGAGCAGATTTGAGCCACATGCATGACTGGAGGAAGAGCCTTCCAGAAGAGAGAACGGCAAGTGCAAAGGCCCAGAAAGAGGGGAATGCTTGTCTTCTTTGAGGAGCAGCAGGGGGCTGGGGAGAGAAAGGCAGCCCGGAGCCAGGTCACGTGGGGCCTCATCGGCATGGTCAGGTCTTTGGGTTTTATCCTAAGTATAAAGGAGCACCATTTGGGAAGTTTGGGTAAGGGAAGTGGCATGGTGTGACCTGTATAGTAAAAGGTCCATGCAGGCTGCTGAGTGGAGAAGACACAGTGGGGACAAGAGGAGATGAAGGGAAGCTAGCTGGGAGGCTGGCGAAGGCTTCAGGTGAGAGATGACAGAGGCTTCGACTAGAATGGTAACGTTGGAAAATGTTAAGAAGCGGAGAGTTTGAGGGTTTGTTTTCAAGGGTAAGCCGACAGGATTTGCTGATGGATTCAATCTGCAGTGTGACACAGAAAATCCTAGACTCCTGGGTGTTGGCTGGGTAGCTCACTGGGGTCAATGAAAAAGTTGCTGATATTAAAACCCTTTAGGTTGGGAGTCAATGGCTGAGATAATAATAATCCCCTAATTCAGTTCCCTGAGATGTTTGAGCAGAAGTGTGAGATGCATAGAAGCCAAGACAGGCCCCCATGAGAAAATGGGGAGTTGCCCAGGGAAGCAGGTCTGTGAAAGCCGGGGGACTAGGAGATGTGAGGTACAAGAATGAGGCTGGTCAGCATGTCCCAGGAGCCTGCATCTCTGACCCCTACCCAAAAGAGCCTCCAGAAATCCTAACTGGTATGGTCTGAATAGATTTAACTCTTCTTGTAACTTGCAAATATATTTTAATTTACTTACGGCCACCAAGACAGCCCTTCTGATTTCAGTAAGATAGTAGAAACATAAACAGAATGTTAATTCATTTATTTGTCTAACAATTCTTCTTCCTGTGAGTATTATCCAATTCGTGTTTAGCACTGAACAATATGAAAATCATTTTCTAACGTTCAATGCCATTTTTATTAGAAAATAATCCCAGTGCTGGGGATGAGACTAACATCAGTGTTACAGGCTGTGCTCTTTTAGGTTTTATGACACATGATGATATTTTGAGCACATTATTTGACCTGAGATACAATAGAAACGTGTCTTTGATCTCTGCCCTTGGAACCGAGCACCCACATCTGTAATCTGAAAGGAAGGAGCCCTGATGGCACAGTCGTGAAGTGCTCAGCTGCTAAGCAAAAGGTCAGTGGTTGGAACCCACCAGCTGCCCCACTGAAGAAAGATGTGGCAGTCTGCTTCTGTAAAGGTTACAGCCTTGGAAATCCCATGGGTCAGTTCTGCCCTGTCCTGTAGGGTCACTATGAGTTGGAATCTACTCAACAGCAGTGGGGAATCTGGAAGGAGATTTTTAATTTGATGAATGCAGATTCTGCAAAGAGTCATAAACTATCATCCAGGGTTTTTTGTGTGTATAGTGTGTGTGTGTGTGTGTGTGTGTTTGTCTGTCTGTCTGTCTGTCTCCCTGTGTCCCTAAATGGTGCTGGCCCTTTTATACAAGGAATGCTTCTTTTGTACCAAAAATTAGGGGAAAAAAATAAGTCACTCATTAAACCGTAAATGCTGGACTAAAACTCATTCATGAGCCGAGTGACTGCAAATCTT
The DNA here is from genome assembly GCF_000243295.1 of Trichechus manatus latirostris. Taxonomy (NCBI): domain Eukaryota; kingdom Metazoa; phylum Chordata; class Mammalia; order Sirenia; family Trichechidae; genus Trichechus; species Trichechus manatus. The sequence goes on from NW_004444040.1 coordinate 3,153,091, forward strand.
GTGAACACAGCCTTTCTTACCCCACCTTGGGCAGGCCTGACTGATAGATAGACAGACAGAAAGAAATACGGATTGAAAATCCTGGATGTTTCCTGTTCTCAATAAAATGGTTTTGAGAAGTCCTTTGAGGAAATTCTCTGTGGCGTTTGTATGTTCAGGGGATGCTCATTGCTAAACAAATATCTATTGTGCACCTGCTGTGTGCCAGGCCCTGCCCTCACCCCTGAGGATATAACAGCAAACAAGAGAGACTCAGTCCCTGCGTACATTCCTGCAACATCTGAGAGAGGACGTTAGCCATTCATTGCAGTCATTTAATTGCTGCAGTGCCCAGTTAGACAAAAAGACCCCAGTTACGCTCTTCCTAACTAGGCATTAAGCTCACCAGACCTCACGGGCCACACATGGCCTCAGATTACTCAGAAGGGCTGCACCAGGGCCCCTCTTCTGTGGAAGTCGTCCTCACAGCAGTTGACCCAGCAGCCAAGGTCTCGTTTCCACCCCTAGCCCCGCAGACAACTGCTCAGGTGCCTGGAAATGAGGTCCATCTTGGTGGATCACGGGTTCCCCTTAGCATAGCAGCCCTGGGCCTGGCAGGAGCTGGTATCCTCTGTGACAGCGGGATAGGCACAGCTTCCAGGGCCCCCACAAGGACGTGCCCTGGTACAAGAACCACTGCTCCAGAGAAGCTCAGAGCTATGGCAGACCCAGCTCTCTGTAGTTCTGCTTACACATGGGGTCACCGTTAGTCAGAATCGACTCTGTGGCAACTGGTTAGGGTTTTTGGTTTCTAGTTCAATGCCAGCAACGTTGCTGGCATTCCACCCTTATCAAGTTTCCAGGGAACAGAGCTAGAAATTAACTTAAGGTCAAATTGGTCCTTAGAGAAGGAGAAGGAGTTTTATTAGCCCTTTACTTACACTTTTGTTGTAAGTGCTGCCCAGGAGAAGCAGAGTGTGAAGAGCACTTATGACTGAGGAAGCAATGCCATCGCTATTCATTCATTTATTCATTCATTCGTTCATTATGCAGCAAGTGCTGAGTGGTTCCAAAAGAGATCTAGAATACTGACATCCTCTTCATTTTTCAGACCAGTCATCATGGTGAAAAGCGGCTTGGGCTGCTGGATCCTGGTTCTCTTTGTGGCCACATGGAGTGATGTGGGCGTCTGCAAGAAGCGACCAAAGCCAGGAGGAGGATGGAACACTGGGGGGAGCCGATACCCAGGGCAGGGGAGTCCTGGAGGTAACCGCTACCCACCCCAGGGTGGCGGTGGCTGGGGTCAGCCTCACGGTGGCGGCTGGGGACAGCCTCATGGTGGTGGCTGGGGACAGCCCCATGGTGGCGGTGGCTGGGGTCAGCCCCACGGTGGTGGCTGGGGACAGCCCCATGGTGGCGGTGGCTGGGGTCAAGGTGGCACCCACAGTCAGTGGAGCAAGCCCAGTAAGCCGAAAACCAACATGAAGCATGTGGCAGGGGCTGCTGCGGCTGGGGCAGTAGTGGGGGGCCTTGGTGGCTACATGCTGGGGAGCGCCATGAGCAGGCCTCTCATACATTTTGGTAACGACTATGAGGACCGTTACTACCGTGAAAACATGAACCGTTACCCCAACCAAGTGTACTATAGGCCGGTGAATGAGTACAGCAGCCAGAACAACTTCGTGCACGACTGCGTCAACATCACAGTCAAGCAGCACACAGTCACCACCACCACCAAAGGGGAGAACTTCACTGAGACCGACGTTAAGATAATGGAGCGCGTGGTCGAGCAGATGTGCATAACCCAGTACGAGAAAGAATTCCAGGCTTATCAGAGAGGGTCGAGCGTGGTCCTCTTCTCCTCCCCTCCTGTGATCCTCCTCATCTCTTTCCTCATTTCCCTGATAGTGGGATGAGGAGATCTTCCCGATGATACCATCTTGTTCATCTTTTACCAGGTGGGGAGGGGGTATCTACCTGCAGCCCTTTTAGTGGTGGTGTCTCATTCTTGCTTCTCTCGTTAGTCACCCGTAAGTTAATACCCTTGGCACTGATGGGCAGTGGGAAATGTAGAGTGGGCCCAGGAGGCTATTTCTTCAAGCCCCCTTGGATTGAGTTCTTCATGGGTGGCCAGTGCTAATGCTGGGCTGGTAAGAGAGTAACCGCAAATGATCATTTGTTAATCTAGGCTTATTTGTCTCGTGCAGTAGGGTGGGGCTAGAACAAGTCTCAAAACAGTCTTCAAATGGCTTTACCTAAATAACTCCAGCTGTCTCCCCAGCTAGAGCCCCATACACAAATGCCCCATCGGAGAACCCTTTCGTGGCCCACGTGCCGTGGCACGCCCAGTTATGTTTTCGGCCTCTCGGGTTTCTTGGGAAGTTGCTTTCTCAGTGACAGTGCATGCTGCCACCAAGTCGGGCCCTGCATAACAGTTTGAAACCAAAAAAAAATGCGCATGTGCCACAAATGACTGTGTTTACAGGATGTTGTAAGAGGTGTGTGCGTTTTTGGTAGGAAAAATAGACATTCTGAAAATTTTTCTTTGGGACTCATGTCACTGCCGACTGGGTGGGTGGAGGGACTCTGGGGGTACACTATATGGGACAAGTCTGTCCCTCAGGATTCTAAGGGTATGCTTGTGGGATGAGGCAAGAAAAAAAAAATCCATACTACCTACCAAAAATTCAGACACACACAGTGATTCAGCATGCTTCCATTAATGAAAACACATGGCATCAATAAAAAATTCAAAGTAGAAAAGAATAAGGTCATGAAAGGGTTAGCAGTGATTTCATAGAAATTTGGAGACACTTTTTCATCCATTTTAAGAAAACCTCCCTGCATTTCCCTGTTCAAGCAGCATTTCTGCCAAACCTGGAAGGAGACAACGTGGTACTCAACTCCAAAACTAGAAATCCTTAGCTCTGGGCCATGGGCTCAGCCCGCTGGACAGTAGATGCCCTTTGCCTGCAGAGAACTCTGACAGTGCTTTTGCATTTTGCAGCACTGGCTGCACAGGCACCTTTGCATTAAGAGTAAATATTCATGCAACACTAGAACCCTGGCCAGGGGATGTTTTCACAGGGAGTGAGCCTACCTGTGATATATGTATGAAAGGCTTCTGGGACTGAAACAACATTTGGGAGTAGCGCTGTGAGAGGCAATCTTTTTTTTTTTTGAATGCTTAAAACACCTACCGGAAACCCTGGTGGCATAGTGGTTAAGGGCTACAGCTGCTAATCAAAAGATCAGCAGTTCAAATCTACCCGGCACTCCTTGGAAACCCTACGGGGCAGTTCTAGTCTGTCCTATAGTGTCACTATGAATCAGAATCAACTCGACGGCAGTGGGTTTTTGGTTTTGCTAAAGCACCTACGTGTGGCATTCCCTTCTTTAGCAACATAATAAACTGTAGATAATTAAGGCAGCCAAAATTAAATTACATTCTGGATACTGAAAGCAAGTCTTTGTTCATTTACCTGGAAACCTGAGTAAGTTTAGCATTGTTTGGGTGAAGCCAAGAGATTTTAACATAGAGGAAGCTGCAGCTGTAAAAGCACGATTATCATAGAGGATTGTGGAATGAGGAAAATGGATAGTGTTTAAAGAAATGCTTGCGTTTCTTTATTGCTGTCTCATAATTGTCAAAAATCAGAATTAGACTGAGTCCTTAGTTTCTGTAATTGACTTTTGAATCAGAATAGGGGGACAATCCCAAAAAAAGCTTAGATTGGAGATGACACGGGTATGATCCATTCAAAGTGGAAAAGGAATTTCTGTTAATGTTACTTAAGGCAAAATTATTCCCTTAATTGTTCAATATTGTCACCTAGCAGATATGTATTCCTATTCTGCAATGTTACTGGCTTGCAGTGTGTGGGTATTCTATGTTAAAAAAAAAAAAAAAAAAAGTATATATATATATTGCATATGATAAACTTAGAAGTTTTGCTCAGTGCAGTTAAACGTCTGAAGTATCTAAGGTGTTAACTGATTTTGTAAGATACTAAATACTTAATATGTGGGAAACCCTTTTGAGTAGTCCTTGGGCTTAATGTGCATTGAATAGTTTTGTATAAGAATCCAAAATGGACACCATTAACTGCTCTTTGAAATGTGCATGTACTTTATATTTTCTATATTTGTAACTTTGCATGTACTTGTTTTGATGTATAGAAAATTTATAAATGTTTACTATGACTAAAATTAAACGGGAGCTAAGGTGAGTGTTTTCTGGGCTGTTTGCAGTGATCCTCACTAGTGATCAGCTTGTGTTGGCAGGAGCGTTTGGAGAGTTAATCTGAGCAAAGTGCCATCACACCTTGGGTGATGGCCAGTGTTTCATGTACCTGCTCCTGGTCTTGCCCTTATCCTTACTTCCCAGTCACATACCAGTTTATCTCCACTGCCTTTTCATTTTCCCACATGTACCTAAGTTTGCCTAAAAACAAATCTGTTGCCATCAAGTTGATTCTGACTCACGGCAACCCCATGTGTTACACAGTAATACTACTAAGTAGGGTTTTCTTGGCTGCATCTTTAAGGAGATCACCAGGCCTTTCTTCCACCAACGCCACTGGGTGGGTTCAAACTACCAACCTTTAGGTTAATGTCATTAGGTGCCGTCGAGTCAGTTGCAACTCCTAGTGACCTTATGTACAGCAGAACAAGATGCTACCCTGTCCTGCACTTGCACACCCAGGGACCTGGGAAAATGACAATGGTACTGTTGCAGCAGAAGGGACACAGTCCTTGCATTCCAGAAGTTTTTTTCTGTCCTGGATTTAGAAATAGAGAATTTTCTTGATTAAAATGAAATTTTAAGTTCTAAATACCAGGCGGGGCCAAGATGGCAGAGTAGTTAGATGCTTCCGGTGGACCCTCTTACAACAAAGACCCAAAAAAACAAGTGACTCGGTTATGTATGGCAGTCTGGGAGCCCTGAACATCAAAGGCAGAGCTGAGGAACTGGACTGAGTGGCAGGGGGAGGGACAGATGGTTCGGAAGCAGCGAGGAGTTGCCAGTCCTGACCCGGTGAGAGCCTGAGCCCTTCAGACCTGATCAGCTCGGGGGTGAGCGGTGAGGCAGGCAAGCGGTGGTCCTCAGGATGTGTGTTTTCCACACCAGGACAGACCCAGCGCCAAAGAGTCTGCACGGCCACCCAGAACCAGTGAGAAGCAGCCCTGGATCGGCAAAAGATAAGTACTTGTTTGTGCCTACCACACGGATCAGAAACACCCCCCTTAGAGAAAAACCTCTCTCCCATTTACCTCCCCGCTCCCTGCTCTGCACTGGGTCCCAGACCAGCTTCAGCAATTGCTGAGTCCCCTGGGCCAGAAGTAGGATCCATCACATGCCCGGAGCCATTCTCCCTGCCTTGGAGAGTGAACAAATGAACGAGAAAAAATAAACTGCCGGCTCCCCTAAGCCAGAAACCCGGGTAGGCACAGCTCCTTTGCCTAGGAACAGGCATAAGGGATCCACGGACTTTGAGTGCCTTTCCCCCTGCATAGACTTGTGTGGGCCCATTTCACAGTGTAGGCCCTCATTACCAGGGTACAACAGGGTATATACCAGAAGTCTAACTTCAACTGTTTCAGCTATGAAATGGCAGGTTCTTGACATTTGACACTGCTCTGCCTATTAAGCAGGGTCTTCACCTAGCCACATCAGGGGCCTGAGGACTGGTGGCTCCACCCAGACCACCTAGCCACCTGCAGTGGGGGCCCATGAAAAAGCAGTGCCCCCTAGTCCTTACAGCCAATAGCATTAGGTGCTCATAGTCTGGCTGCAAAACCCACCCACCTATGCACTCTAGGGAACAGGGACACTCCTTCCTCCTGGACACGGGGGTGGCCATCAGCCCCCTGCCTTGCTCAGAGTGTGTCCCCCTGCTGCAGCCAGATGCCTGTGCCTATGCCAATCACCCATACCTGTCTAGAACTTTAAGTGAGAGTCTACACCATACACTTTGTGGCTACCTACCTGGGCACCTGAGCTGAACCCATACAGGAGGAGTGGGCGTACTCCTGAGTCACATACCTAGTAACAGAGCTAACCACCTGGTGACAGGACATTAGAGCTTCACGGTGCCAATAATCAAACTAGCTCATACGAGCAGCCTGTTTAGGCATATCAAAACAAAACAAGAAGCTAGGACACAGTAAGAAAACATAAAATAAATAAATATAATAACTTATTGATGGCTTGGAGGCAACAGTCAATATCAAATCACATGAAGAGGCAATCCATGATGGCTTCAGCAAGCTTCCAAAATAATCTAGAAATTTTCCAGAGGAGGAAAATTTCTTGGAGTTACCAGAGGCAGAATACAAAAGATTAATATAGAGAACTCTTCAAGAAATTTGGAAGGAAATTAAGCAAAACACAGAAGACGCAATAGAGGAAATTAAAAAGATTAGAGAAGAGCATAATGACAAATTTAACAGGCTACAAGAATCCATAGAGAGACAGCAATCAGAAATCCAGAAGATTAACAATAAAATTTCAGAATTAAACAACTCAATAGAAAGTCATAGGAGCAGAACTGAGGCAACGGAAGTCAGAATTGGTGAGATTGAAGATAAAGCACTTGACACCAACTTATCTGAGGAAAACTCAGATAAAAGGATTTTAAAAGATGAAGAAACCCCGAGAATTCTGTGGGACTCTATCAAGAGGAATAACCTACGAGTGATTGGAGTACCAGAACGGGGGGGTGGGGGGATAACAGAAAATACACAGAGAATTGTTGAAGATTTGTTGGCAGAAAACTTCCCTTATATCATGAAAGATGACAAGATATCTATCCAAGATGCTCATCGAACCCCACATAAGAAAGATCCCAAAAGAAAGTCACCAAGACATATTATAATTGAACTTGCCAAAACCAAAGACAGAGAATTTTAAGAGCAGCTAGGGATAAATGAAAAGTCATCTACAAAGGAGAGTCAATAAGAATAAGCTCAGACTACTCAGCAAAAACCATACAGGCAAGAAGGCAATGGGATGACATATACAAAGCCTAGAAGGAAAAAAACTGCCAGCCAAGAATTATGTATCCAGCAAAACTGTCTCTCAAATATGATGGCGAAATTAGGGCATTTCCAGATAAACAGAAGTTCAGGGAATTTGCAAACACCAAACAAAAATTACAAGAAATACTAAAGGGAGTCGTCCGGTTAGAAAATCCATAACATCAGGTAACAACCCAAGACTAGAACACAGGACAGAGTGACCAGATATCAACCCAGATAGAGAAGTCACAAAAGTAAATCAAAGCTAAAACCCTGAAAACAGGGAAACAGATGTCAATATGTAAAAGATGACAACATTAAAACGAAAAAGAGGGACTTAAAAATGTAGACATAGATTTTTCTTATGGAGAGGAAGTCAAGGTGATATAAAGAAATAAAAGACTGGTATAAACTTAGAAAAATAGGAGTAAATATTAAGGTAACCACAAAGGAAACTAACAATCCTACAAGTCAAAATAAAAAACTAGAAAAATATAAAGACTCAGCAAACACAAAATCAACAACAATGAAAAAGATGAAAAGAAAATACAGAAAGAAAAACAACTCAGCACAGAAAATTAAGTGGAACAAAGAAGCTGTGAACAACACAAAAAAAGACATCGGAATGACAACACTAAACTCATACCTATGAATAATTACACTGAATGTAAATGGACTAAATGCATCAATAAAGAGACAGAGTAGCAGATTGGATAAAAAAAAAAAAAAACACGATCCATTCATATGCTGCCTACAAGAGACATACCTTAGACTTAAAGACAAAAACTAAAACTCAAAGGATGGAAAAAATATATCAAGCAAACAACACTCAAAAAAGAGCAGGAGTGGCAATATTAATCTCTGACAAAACAGACTTTCAAATCCACCACAAAGGATAAGGAAGGACACTATATAATGATTAAAGG
>NW_004444040.1:3164404-3194320 GCF_000243295.1 Trichechus manatus latirostris
GCCATTAGAGAAATGCAAATCAAAACTACAATGAGATACCGTCTCACCACAACAAGGCTAGCATTAATCCAAAAACCACAAAATAATTGCTGGAGAGATTGTGGAGAGCCTGGAACACTTACACACTGTTGGTGGGAATGTAAAATGGTACAACCACTTTGGAAATCGATTCAGCACTTCACCAATGACCTTAAAAGGAAGATCCAGCTATCCCGCTCCTTGGAATATATCCTAGAGAAATAAGAGCCATCACACGAATAGATATATGCACACCCATGTTCCTTGCAGCACTGTTCACAATAGCAAAAAGATGGAAACATCCTAGATGCCCATCAACGGACGAATGGATAAACAAATTATGGTGTATCCACACCATGGAATACTACACAACAATAAAGAACAATGAAGCAGTGAACCATCTTATAACATGGAGGAATCTGGAGGTCATTATGCTGAGTGAATTTATTCAGTCACAGAAGGACAAATATTGTATAAGACCACTAGTATAAGAAATCAAGAAAAGGTTTAAACATAAAAGAAAACATTCTTTGATGGTTACGAGGCTGGGGACGGAGGGTGAGGGTTATTTACTAACTAGATAGTAGATAAGAATTATCTTAGGTGAGGGGAAGGACAGCACACACTACAGGGGAAGCCAGCACAACTGGACTAAACCAAAGCTAAGAAGTTTCCTCAATACAATCAAATAGTTTGAGAGACAGAGTAGCAGGGATGTGGGGTCTGGGGACCATGCTTTCAGATGACATCTATGTCAATTGGCATAACAAAGCTTGTTAAGAAAATGTTCTGCATCCTACTTTGGTGAGTGGCATCTGGGGTCTTAAAAGCTTGCAAGCGGCCATCTAAGATGCATCAATTTGTCCCAACCACTTGGAGAAAAGGAGAATGAAGAACACCAAAGACTCAAGGAAAGTATTAACCCAAGAGACAGAATGGGCCACATAAACCAGAGACTTCATCAGCCTGAGACCAGAAAAACTAGATGGTGCCCGGCTACCACCAATGAACGTCCTGACAGGGAACACAACAGAGGGTCCCTGATGGAGCAGTAGAATGAGGGGTTGCAGAACTCAAATTCTAGTAAGAAGACCAGACTTAATGGTTGGACTGAGACTAGAGGCACCCTGGAAAGCATGGCCCCTGGATTCTCTATCAGCCCAGAACTAAAACAATTTCCAAGGCCAACTCTTCAGACAGGGAATGGACTGGACTTTGGGACGTAAAGTGATACTTGTGAAGAATGTGCCTCTTAGTCAGGTAGATACAAGAGACCAAAGGGGCAGCTTCTGTCCAGAGGTGAGATGGGAAGGCAGAGAGTGTTAGGAGCTGGTTGAATGTTCATGGGGAGTCAGGGGCGGAGGGGAGGAGTATGCTGTCGCAGAATGGGGTGAGCGGTTGGGGTCTCCTAACAATGTATGTAAAAAAAAATATTCTGTATGTGAAACTAACTTGAAATGTAAACTTCATTTAATTAGAACAATAAAAACAAAAAAAAACAAAGCTTATTAAGAAAGTGTTCTGCATCCTACTTCGGTGAGTTGTGTCTGGGGTGTTAAAAGCTTGCAAGCAGCCATCTAAGATGCATCAATTGGTCCCAACCACCTGGAGTAAAGGAGAATGAAGAACACCAAAGACATAAGGAAAGTATTAACCCAAGAGACAGAAGGGGCCACAGAAACCAGAGACTTCATCTGCCTGAGACCAGAAGAACTCGATGGTGCCCGGCTACCACCAATGACCGCCCTGATAGAGAACGCAACAGAGAGTCCCTGATGGAGCAGGAGAAAGGTGGGGTCTTCTAGTAAGGAGACCAGACTTAATGGTCTGACTGAGACTGGAGGATCCCCGGAAAGCATGGCCCCTAGATTCTTTATCAGCCCAGAACTAAAACAATTTCCAAGGCCAACTCTTCAGACAGGGATTGGACTGGACTTTGGGACATAAAGTGATACTCGTGAGAAGCGTGCTTCTTAGCTCAAGTAGATACAAGAGACTAAACGCACAGCTTCTGTCCGGAGGTGAGATGGGACGGCAGAGAGTTAGGAGCTGGTTGAATGGACACGGGGAATCCGGGGTGGAAAGGAGGAGGGTGCTGTCACAGTATAGGGAGAGCAATTTAGGGTCACATAACAGTGTATGTATAAACTTTTGTATGTGAGAATGACTTGAAATGTAAACTTCATTTAAACTACAACAATAAAAAAAAAAGTTCTAAATACCTCCTTTACGCTCCCCCAACTCTAAGTCTAGGAGCCCTGGTGGTACAGTGGTTAAAGCACTTGGCTGCTAACCAAAAGGTCGGCAGTTCGAACCCATCAGCCGCTCCAAGGCAGAAAGATGTGGCACTCTGCTTCTGTAAAGATTACAGCCTTGGAAACCCTATGGGGCAGTTCTGTCCTGTCCTATGGGGTTGCTATGAGTCGGAATTGACTCGATGGCAGTGGGTTTGGTTTTTGGTTTAACTCAGTCTATAAAATATTCCCAGGTCCTGTGAGCCTCCAGTGACAATCTTTTAGGTACAAAAGGCCATTTTCATTTGTCACAATCTTCCAACTCATTCTACACACGTTTCCTGCCTTCTTACTGAGTGGTGTGATGATCTGATGATACTCAGAAGTACTTACTCTTCTGCAACTGTAATTTATTAAAGACAAGAAGTGACAATGATTAGAGTATTGATTTATTAATATCTCGGCAAACACCAATACCCTGCAGTGATCAGAGGATCAATTTTATTAAAAATGGAAAGACAGAAATCAACACCTTGAAATCCCATCATTCACAAAACTATTGAAACAAATGACATACAAATTCTCAAAAGCATCATTTATAAATTGACCTCAAAGTTGATCCTTACCATAAATATTTCTAGAACTATTATCACTTTTTTTTGCAATTCTAATTACTTAAATATAAACTCTCCATTATCTACCAATTATAATTTCTCAAAAATAGCCCACTGAGAAGACTTCAATTGTTCAAAGCATAGGTATTTGGAGGTCAGAACGCATAATATCCATTTTATCTTTCCCAGGCTGCTATGTTTTTTTTTCCTGTTACTTCCAACTCCTGTGAGTTGAAGTTGTGCAAAAGGAATTTTTAATTTTTACTAAGAAACAAAGAAAAAAGTCAAATCAAGTTTAGAAAGCACATGTAACGGACATAAATGTAACTGAGTCTAACTCCAGAGAACGCTCTTCCAAAGAGCCATCAGCCAATGCCTTGGTTTTCCCTCCCTCTTTCTGAGGCTGGAGTCAAATGAGCATCCTCTGCCTTTGGAGGGACGCTGGGTCTGTACGGCTTCTCACTCTAGTGGGAACCTTAATCCCAGCCAGAACCTGTGCTTTCTGATCGCTCCACCAGGCTCATGCCCTAAACCTTGCCAAATGACCTTGGCATTCTGTGATTCACTACCACCTAATAAATCTGCTCCACTAGGATTCAGCTCTTCCTGCAGTAACCTTGTATTTCCACCCGTTACCCCACTGCTGAGTCCTACCCATGTTCTTCAGGGAAGCCACACCTCCATTGCACACACCTAGCCCTGTGCTTCACCTCTGCTTTGTAGAATTTCCCCTTCCCCGGGAGCCAGCGCTCCTTTCTTGTCTTGGAGCAGTGCTCCTCAAACTTTAATGTGCACTTGAATCTGCAGATTCTGACTCTGGGGTGGGGCTCAAAATTCCACATTTCTAACAAGCTCCTAGGTGATGCTGATGCAGCTGGACAGAGGATCAGACCGTGAGTAACAAGGATCCAGTGGTTCTTCAAATTTGAGCGTCATCACAATTCCCTGGAGGACCTGGTCATTTAAGCACAGCTTGTTGGGCCCACCTGCAGAGTTGCTGAGTCAGGAGGTCTGGGGTGGGGCGTAGGAATTTGCATTTCTAACAAATTCCCAAGTGATGCTGTTGCTCCTGGTTTGGAGATTATACTATTGCTCTACAGGAAGATGCCGAAGAAATAAACAGCTGCTCCAGCTCTGAAATACCCACAAAACCCGTGGTGAGACCAAACACTTGCCTGTGAAATCAGAACCTGGGAACTCTCCCTGAAAGGAGGAAAGAGCGGAATGCTGTAGAGGTGAATGACAGCAAGGTGGAAGGAGGTGAGAACTCCTCCCCTCTGAGAAGCAGGAAGGCACCAGCTGGGCCCTCAGGGTCCACCATTTGTCGTTGTTAGCTGCCTTCAAGTCAATTCCAACTCATGGTGACCCCATGTGTGTAGAGTAGAACTGCTCTACAGGGTTTTCAAGGCTGTGACCTTTCAGAAGCTGATTGCCAGGCCTTTTTTCAGAGGTGCCTCTGGGTGGCTTGAACCACCAACCTTTTGGCTAGTAGTTGAGAGCTTAACTGTTTGCACCACGCAGAGACTTCGGTGCCCACCATTAGCAAGAGATTTAGCAAAAATACATAAACGGTACCCAGGGAGCTAAGGCAGCGGCACTTCTCAGACTCTCACGTGCACATGAATCGGCTCTGATACGGCAGGTCTGGGATGGATTCCCAGAGTCTGCGTTTCTGCAAGCTCCCAGATGATGCCACGCTGCTGGTGCAAGGACCACACCGTGAGAAACAAGGACCTAGAGGCCAAAGTAGTCTCAGACAGCGCTTGTAACCCTGACAAGAGTTTGAGGAGCGCTGTGGGCTCAGGAGCCCAGGGCTGGGATCTTCACCAGCAGAATGGCCTTCTCTGATGTTAGCTCTAACCACTGCCTCTCCTGCACTCAGGGCCCAAGTTTCCTGAGGCAAGTCCACAAACATCCTACCTCCTACCCACCACCCTGCAGGTGGCTTTCCTCCAGCAGGCAGTGAAGCCGAGGCTGGTACCCTTGTCCCGAGCCACCCCTGGGAGAACTCTCTCTGACGAAGTCTCAAACCCCCTGCACCCGCTGGACATGTACAGGGCACCAGCTTCAGGAGACTCTGCTAGCCCAAAGTGGTACCTGGTAGAAGGGACAGCAATCCTGAAATCAAGGTCAACTCACAATGCTGCCCAACCCAGGAGACCCTCCATCATTCACTGTCCCTCACATGTTCCCTTGCACTATTTCAATGGTGAGCTTCATCTAGGGCTCAAAGGTATTCACAGATAATGGCCCCCTAATCAAACCATGGTCCCCTAGAGTCCTAGAGGTTGGGTTACCCTTGCTGGAGCCCCCAGACTAATGGCCACATGGGTGCTTAGGACTGGGGTCCTTTGCTCCCTAATTATCCCAGCAAATCTGCCACTTTCTTCCCTCCTTCTCTAAAAAACAAAGCCATTATTTTAATGTTTGTGATAGGCAAAGATACCAGTTTTCAGTAAACCCATCTCTTGGCACCATTACTAGACCCAATCACTTGAGAAAAGCATATAGGACTCCATTTTCATTGTTCTTCCTTGCTGATGATGCCATCTTTCTATAAATATCCTAGCAGTATGTCAGTGTTACTCTCAACACAGTTCAAAGGCATTCCCAGAACTGTAAGGGCCTTGTGGGACCCCACGTTGACACACTCCCTCAGGCTCCTCATAATAGATATCATTGTCTAGATCATCCTGGACCCTCACACAGACTAGGAGTCTGCCAGCCACTTCACCTCAGTATTGCCAAGGGTGCCTACCTAGTAGTGCCCATTACAGGCCAAATAGAATTGCTTCCATTCTGGATACAGCCTCCAAAATCCAAACACCATGGCCCCATGGCTGGCACGAAGTGAAGAGTTTCAGGACCAACCAAAATTGTTGAGCTTGGGTCATACCTATGAAGTTAGTTGGGCCACACCTATGAACATCCAAAATTCTATACAAGATAATGTTCCTCCCACACCCAAACGCATTACAAACACACGTGACTTAGAGTTGTGCATATTAGGAGTTAATTAACATAAAGGTGAGCATTCACTGTAATTCAGTGGGTGCTATAGAAAGCTGGCAAATCTCCTTCCCTCATGCTGTCAAATTGTTGTCGAACCCAGGAAGGTGGGTTCTTGTCCGGTGTGCTCAGACTTGTCCATGATCTGGACACCAGTCTCTGAGAAAGAGAAAGTAACTTTATTGCCATGCACAGAGCAAGGAGCCCAGAAGAAGTTCCTCAGATTGGACTCCGCGAGCTATGGGAAAGCAGGGCTTATACAGGACTTGGGCAGCAAGATGGCAGCCATGCAGGTGTACTGAGGAGGGAAAATTCCAGAAGGAAGACATTGCAGGAATTATGGCAGCCAGGAAACAGGAGGTAACGTGGTTCTTGTCGCACCTCTCCTTCAGAATAGGGTCTGGGTGATGATTTTCCCTCTGATTCGTTCCATCTGTTTCTGCATCCTCTGTTGAGGTCAATTAACTGTCACAGCTGGCCCTTCTGTGCCTGCGGGGCAGGCCAAATCTGGCTTGAGCTAGTTTAAGGCAGTCTTTTCTGACTAATGGGAATTCACTGGCGTTCACAGGGTCAGGTTACAAAATGTATAATTCTGGGTGTGCCCATCACTTTCTTATCAGTGGCTGCCCACATATGGTATGTGACCATTCATGTTTCTTTAGGGCCCAAATTCACCTTCCCAAGGCCCCAACTCTAACATGAAGGGGGAACCCCACAAAGGGGGCCTCCAAGATTCCAGCCCTCACAGCTGTATGCCAGCTAGCTTTGCCCGTTGTCCAGACTCAGAGACCAGAGAACTCAATGAGGAGTGAGACTGTATTTTGTTTAACTAGCCAATGTCATATTTTTTTCCCTTTTCCCTGAATGTCTCTTTTTATTCTAATCTTCTAAGGAGGCCTTTTCTCCCCAGTATGAAGACCCCTTTATCTACACCACCTCGCATGAGGCAACTGACCCACAGTGGGTTTGCTATTGACATGGCATCATGCAGATAGTGAGGCTATTGTATTGTGGACCAGACTAGCCCAGAACAAGGGTTTCCCTCCTCCAGTTGGGGCCATCAGGCAGGGCTAATGTTCCCTCCCAGCCCGTCTGTCAGTTTGTCCTATGGTGGTAGAATGCATGTGGCTATGATGGGTATTTCAAATTTCAAATACTAGCAGGGTCACCCAAGGTGGATAGGTTTCAACAGAGCTTCCAGAGTAAGATAGACTAGGAAGAGCGCCTGGCGATCTACTTCTGAAAAGTAGCCAGTGAAAACCCTATGGATCACAACAGCATATTTTCTGATATAGTTCTGGAAGATGAGCTCCCAGGTTGGAAGGCACTCAAAATACACAGCGGCCTCAACAATGGACTCGAGCATACCGACGATCGTGAAGATGGTGTGGGACAAGGCAATTTCATTCTGTTGTACATGGGGTCGCATTGAGTCGGCGCTGACTCTACGGCAACTAACAATAACGTTCCCTCAAGAAATAGCTCTGGGTCTTTGACAACTGAAGAAAGGAATGAATAACTCAATAATTACATGATTAATCAAGCCCAGATTCCCCACCGCATAAATTCTATCAGAGATCACTCTTCGCTTTGAGAATTTTAAGAGTAAGATTTTTTGCTCCATTCATGGAAGAGGTCCACTGTGGCTCTGCTGCATGTATGATTTTGACCAGCTTCGCCTGCGACACTCTCTGGAGCCTTTTAGGACTTGAACTCAGCATATAAACAGGGACAACCTCTTTGACTATGTGCAGCCCAACTATGGAAAATGCCCACTGAAAGCCACCATCTTGCTTTTGGCATAATTACAATAAAACACTGAAACATTTGCTTCATTAGGCACTCACCAGTTTGCAATAGTAAAACCACAACCATTTCTGTCCTGCAAGCTCTTCTGTTCGACTCAGCCTTGTTGTCCAGAGGAAGAGCTAATATTTACTGAATAAATCATTCTCCTTTCCAGCCCTGGATAATGGTCGCCACAGGGCGAACCATCAGTTTAGCCCAAGTACACATCCACTAGCAGTGCACAGACCACATTCGTCTCCACCGCAAATGTCCTTGCTTTGAAGGGTGGACTGGGTCTCTTCTCCCCTTCACATTACTGCCACATGGAAACATTTTGGATTATCCAAATGGACTCAAACATTGTTTCACTGCCACCCCACACTCCACCTTCTCTGGTTTCCTGATCCCAAGTAGAAGCAACATATAGGTGTGCGAGATGACGCACAGGGAAGGAAGATCAGACATAAATACAGGTCAATGGAGGGAGAGCCAAAGTGCCTCATGCGTGACTCAAAAGGATGTCCAGTTGTAAAAATATCCAGAGAGGCCTCTAAACAGGTACACGAAGGTCCAGGTGAATAGGTAAGAAATGTAATTCGTATAGTTACAGAAGCTAAGGCTCACAGAGGGCCTCTATTTCCCAAGGCCTGGCATTCACGCCACACCCAGGGTTGCCAAAGAAGCTGAGGGCATGACAAGGGCATGTACACACTCATCTGCATGACTTCCTTAAGAGATGGAGAAGGGACAGCTGGGTCTACCTCCATTCTTCAGGGAGGAGATGCTATAATTCAGGTACAGTTTAGTTAAAATAAAGATACGATTTTTTTTTTTCCTATCCAACTTCAGTTACCTCCAAGATTCTATCCATGGAAAGCCTCCTTCCAGATGAAGAATTCCCGCCACTAGTGGAACAAAAGTTAGACTAATACCCTCTAAGCACCACTGTACTTTGTTCTTAGCTCTATTATAACAATTACCAAGCTGTTGCCATTGTTTGTTTAGACACCACAGCAAAATTTCTCCATCTAACACCTTTCTTCCAGGGTTGTGATGGGAATAAAAGAAACCTCCCTCACAGAGCAGCCAGCATGTAATGGTGTTTGAGAGGTTAGGTCCACACGGAGCAACTGGAGTCCCCAGCTGGTGGGAGTCTAAATTGGAAGTCTCTACTAAAGCCAAACAGACACCTATCCTACGACTCAGCATTTTCACTCCTGGGTATTTACCTAACATAAATAAATAATTATGTTCACTAGAAGAAGTGCATGAGAATTTTATAGCAGCTTTATTCATAATAGCCCAAAACTGGGAACAACCCAAATGTCCATCAAGAGGTGAATAGATAAGTCAATTGCGGTCTATTCACACAGCTTAATGGATACAGACATGGGACTTGGAAAACAACTCTCAGCAACAATATCTATGAATCTCACAAACATGACGTTAAGCAAAAGAAGCCAGCCACAGAAGACATATTGCATAATTCCTCTCTGTAAAATACAGAAGACAGGTGAAGTGAACCTGTGGCATTAGAAGTTGGGGCAATGGTTACGCTTGGGAAGGGGGATACTGGAAGGTGACATGAGAGACTTCTGAGCAGTTGGAATAGTCTGGTTCCGTAAGAGTGTCTAGGTTTGCAAATTAGTTGTGCACTTAGGATATGTGCACAACTCCATTTTTGTTTTTTTTTAATCAAAATGAATATTTTTAATTATTGAGACTTCACAGCGGTTATTTAATACACAGCACAATTAGTTTAGGGAGCAGCGGTGGTTCAGTGGTAGAATTCTCAACTTCCATGCAAGAGAATCAAGTTCGATTCCCAGCCAATGCACCACAAGCACAGCCACCACCTGTCCGTCATTGGAGGCTTGCATGTTGCTATGATGCTGAACAGGTTTCAGCAGAGCTTCCAGGCTAAATTGGACTAGGAAGAAAGGCCTGGCAACCTACTTCCAAAAATCTGGCAATGAAAACCATATGGATCACAACAGTCCCATCTGTAGGTGATCATGGGGATAGCGCAGGACTGGCCGCTGTTTTGGTCTGTTGTATATGGGGTCACCATGAGTGGGAGGCCACAACATAACACCATAACAACAATTAGTTTTGTTTTGTGAAAGATGACCTATTCACTAATACTCTAAGACTCTTTAATTTTTGCATACGAGGTCCATAAAGAATAACATTTAAGAAAGAGCAACCAAGATGGAAATGTATTTTTAAAGAAATTATTATAGAATCTGTTCATGGGTGCATAAGTGTGTGTATATGTATGTTCTAATTATTATTATTTTTTAATTTAAGCATCTTGTGATACATAAAGAACAAGGAAGGATGAGCTTTAATATTCTTTAGCAGTGTTTTCTGTATGTATGGTTATACTTCAATAAAAACATTTTTTAAATTCCCATTCCCATCTCCTACAGGAAGTAGTCCCTGCAGCCACCACTACCTGGACGGTAGCCTCCCCGAAGTTTCCAGTTTGATTGGCTCTGCGGCTGTGCCACTATTTTCCCACCGAACGCGACCTATCTTGATGGCGCTTTCATCTGTCTCCTGACTGAAGGCAATCTCAGTGTCAGCCTCTGGCACAAACCCCGGCAGCCTTTGCCAGCCGCCTTCACAAACTTAAGCCCTTCATTAGTATTTCTGGCAGGCCAGTAATTAACATGTTAGTACATGGCTGTGTATTCAAAGCAGCTTTTAGACCTTAGCTCACTACTCCTTATATTTCAGGGGAAGGATCTTTGTTGACTTCTGCGTTTCCAACAGCGCCAGGAGGCGTTCTGTAAGACTTGATGGGCAGCAGCCATAACAATGGTGGGAGGGAACGCTCCGATGAGAAAACTGCTTCTAGGTGTGAGCTTCCGCCTCCTCCAAAGACGCCCAGAAAATATACCTTTTACTGTCTGAGATGGCGGACCCCTTACCTACTAGCATGAAGGCCTTGGTGCCCTCCTAACCCACTTGAGGCAGAGTAGCGGGATGGGGATTAGAACCTGGGACTCCTCTTCCCGTCTCTTTGTAGCATCCTGAGGGCCTCCCCTGAGGGTGAGAACCACCCACGGGTCATGGGTGACAAAGAGATTTCTGCTCCGACACAGTAGCTGGGCCTTCTCACCTGTTCCAGGTAACTTCCCTGTCCTGGGGAAGGCCTTTCTCCTTTGGGGTGTTTTCCTACTTATAAGGGAAAAAAGATTAACTGCAGCTCCAACTGTCAGGTTTGTTTTGTTTTTTAAAGAAAACATCGGAGACAAAAAGTGGCTGGGAGGATGAATGCGGAACTTTAAAATGGCGGCCCAGCCTGGCATACTCAGCCCTTCTCTGGATCGTGTAACTTCTGGCCTGAGTTTCTGCCCCACCGTAGTCCTCTCTTTTCTGAACAATCCTGACGGATGTATCATCCTGAAACAGAGCTTTCATCGTGCTACCCCTGTTGTAAACCTTCAGTGGCCTTCTGTCTTCTCGCTTACAGACTTCTACTCCACAAACACTTGGTGATATCTGAGGTGACTAACTGCCTTCAGGGGTCTCTGATGTGCCCATGACGAGATTCCTAATCTCCCTACTCTTACCTCTCTCTCCCCTGCTCCCCACACACTCCATCCCTGCCTCTCTGCCCAGAATCATTCCTGCACAGCCAAGCTGCAAACACCAGCTGTGTCTGACCAGGGAGGGGCAGAGGAGTGCGAGGACATTTTTACCCTTTGATGAGTGCAGCATTTGTTTTTCAAGCTGTGCCTGTGGTCGCCCTTTGGGCTCATGTTACACTTCTAGACAACTGTATGTCACAGAATGGCAATGACATGACGAGTCTTCACCAAGCTGTCCTTGATTTTTAAGAAAAACTAATTGTAAAACGTTTGCAATTATCCCTGTTAAATTTTGTCTTGCTGCTTTTATAAATTCTGACCAGCTGAGATTTGGGGTGTTGGGCCTGCCCTCCGGCACACGCAGCCTACCTTGGCAGCTTGACCCAGAAGCAGCTCTGATAATGCTGTCCTCATCCGAGTCGTGGATAAAGAAGGGGATAAAGAGGCAACGTGAGCTGCCTGGTTTCCGACTCAAGAAGCATGGCAGGTACTGTGCTAGGTGCAGGGCCAACAAGTGGGAATGAAGCACAGTCCTTCAGCTTCTGGGAGCTCAGCCAACACGTGACACCCACTGACAACTATAATAGTCTATGTGCTTAGTGCTCCGGGAACCCAGATGAGAGACTTCCTGAATTGTGCTTGGGAAGAGTGGGGAAGCTATAGAGAGAGGTGACATTAAGATCTGCACAAAGAGATTTTGCATAATCAAAATTCCCTGAACATAAGTATAGTCCATGACCCAGCAAGTCTACTCTTTAGTATACGCCCAACAGAAATGTGATCAGTTGTCTACCAAAAGGCAGTTGCAAGAATGTTTATGGCTCATGACGGCAAGATTCCTAAGGACCTAAGCCAGAAGCCACACAAATGTCTACCAACAGGGGAATGGATAAATAAATTGTGGAATACTCTCGGAATGAACAATCTATAACCACATACAGTATGGACGACTCTCACAGATGTAATCTGAGCAAAAGAAGACAGACACAAAAGATTACATTCTGTATAATTCTATTTATACGAGTACAAAACAGGCAGAACTAATCTATAGAGTAAGCAGTTAGGGCAGTGATTACTCTTGGGGACAGGGTAGTGACCTGAAGGGGACAAGAGGAGGCCTTGGGCGCGCTGTAGTGCTCGGTTTCTTGATCATGGGTGTGTTCGGTTTATGAGAATGTATCGCACTGTACCCTTAGCTATATCCGCCCTTCCTTGTGTACATTACATTTCAACGTAAAGAAAAAATTGACTCTAGCTCTTTCCACAGCTACACAACTCAGGATAATTTTCCAAAACATATTCCAGTGATTTCTCTACTATTAGACCAGGAGCTCCGTTAGCAGTGGAATCTGGCTGATCCATCTTTAGACCACTCCTTCCTTGGTGCAAGGAAGGTGATGGTTTTGAGTACCTAACAGACACTTGATGAATCTTCAAGAAGCAAAGATGTGGTGGGTGATCTTCCAACACAGTAACCCTTCGGTATACGGCTAGATTGGCATGATATGTTGTATCCTAACGATCACTGCATTTCTTTATAAATGCTCTCAAGCTGGTCCAAGATCTAATCAAAGTGAAAACAAACAAGCAAACCCACTGCTGTCAAGTCAATTCCAACTCATAGTGACCCTATAGGGTAGAATAGAAATGCCCCATAGAGTTTCCAGGAAGCGACCGGTGGATTCAAACTGCTGACCTTTTGGTTGGCCGCTATAGCTCTTAACCACTACACCACCAGGGTTTCCAATCAGGAGTGCTATAATAATGACCCATTCATGCGTCCTAGAACCCAGCCTTGTTTTTAAATCCACATGATATTTGATTGTTCATGCATTCAACAGAAATACGTCATCATCCTTTGCACCACAGAGCACACAGCCCTGTGGTATCGACTTCATTCTCTGTGTGTTCTCGAAGATGATCTACATACAATTAAACGCCTAATGTAATTGTCAGTCCTAGAAAATATAGGTCACTCTTCCCTGGCCTCTCAGCTACTGTGGTGAAACCAATGTTCTCTAATTCCTTGGGTGTTTGTGTTTACAGGCGGGGGAGCCAGTGCCAGGCAGGATTGGAGCAGGTCTTCCCTCTCAGCGGGTTAGCAGTTGCCTTGCCTCGTTTGCAGCTTCCAGGGCTCTGGATTGTCTTGCTTGTTTTCACCGTCTTCCACACTCCTCTGTGCCTTTGAGAACAGCCTTTTGTTCGCTGCCGCCGCTGACAGGAGGAATCTGCAGTCTCATCAGCTCTAAACCAACCTCCCACCCCCGCTGGGCAAAGCGCTGCTCTGAAAGGGAATCGAGAAAAGGGATGGAGGGGGCTGTGGGGATGGGGACAGGCAGGGTGGACGGGTACACAACGTTCTGAACAGGGGGAAGGACCCGCAGGGGCTGCTCTGCTCCACTGGCTCAGTGACCTTGGGCCTATCTGGGCCCCATGACCTCACAGTTTGAAGGAGCTGGACTAAAGGATTCTGAGTCTTCTCCAGCTATAAATATCCTGAACCCTAATTATGACCCAAAACATCTATAAAATGAACAAAATTGTACTGACTTTTGCCTCTGAGTAGCGAAATATTGGAAGATTTTTTCTTCTTTCTTCTCTTCTGCATTTTGCAACTTGCCTGCAGATAAGTTTACATTACTGCTATGTGTGTACGTGTATATTCAACAAGCACAAAAAGTCTGTGATTCTAGAAAGAAAATGGAAAAATTACCATAAAAAGGAAAAATGAAACAAACTTTTAAAATAAAGGCAGAGGACAAATAAAAGCCCAACTGGAGGCCCTAAATCCAAAAAGAGCACAGAAACTCTCCAGGGTCTAGGTGAGCTGCCTGGTTTCCCACATCCGGGCTGAAAAAAGTCTTTGTTGGCTCATCTCGCGCCATCTGCTGGTCATCCCAGAATCAACCGCTCAATTTGGTTCGCAAAAGGGTTTCAAAGTAATCTGTGGTGAACCTTGATGAGGTCACATTTAGGATAAAGATCACAGTCTTTTTTTTTTTTTTTTTTTACGGGAAGATTTCACCCCATAATTACCTCTAGAATTCACTTTTGATTTTGGTTTGCAGTAATGATGGTGACGGGGACGCCCGCGTCAGTTACTTCCCTATGAGGCCCAGGGTGGTCACCCAAAATATGTGCAGTCCCTCAGGCCATGAAAACCTCTTAGGAACGATTCTTAAGCTGTCCTCCTCACTGCACTCAGGTCTCGTGTAGAGAGGCAGGCACTCCAAGGACACCCCCTTTCAGCTCCACCGTCTTTGAGCAGGTTGGCTTCATCTCCATCTGTCTCTGCCTCCTGCGTTTCCGCAGATCTTAAACCAATTGATCTTTGGCCTAATTTAGTCCTTCGGGGCATTCCCACATGGCCCCAAGCAGCGCTACGTACTGGGATGTCCTCTCCTTCATCTTTCCACCCAGCACTAACCCTGCTTTTCCACCTCCCCAATGGAAGTAAGCCCCTCACTCCCTGTGGGTCCCTTCTGCCAGGCACAGCCTCTTCCCAACGTGACCCTTCTCACAGAAGCTGCCAGGCAAAAGCCCCTGTGCTATCTGGGGCTGGTCTTTGGGTGCAGGACAGTATGCATATCCAGAGAGACTTGTTTAAGCCACTCTCTGTTGTAGACATTCAAGAGAAAGAATTTCCTTCCGTCATTTCTAATGCCAATCCTGAAAAGCACCTCTCAAGCCTTCCTGTACTTCATCATGATCTTCACGTGATCTTTATTAGTAAAGAATAGTAAAGAAAGATCCATCCTTCTGGGGTGAAGGAGCAGCCCAGGAACCTCTGATTGGTCCCGCTAGGGAGGGGAGGTTGGCCATATTTGGAGAACAGCAGGAGTGCCACCTCCCCCTGCAGCTCCTATATAGCTGGCCAGGCCCTGGCCGACAAGAGGCTGTGCTGGAGGACAGCGCCAGCCTGTGGTTCCAGAAGCAAATTCCCAGCAGCAAGCCCAGGTACGTGGGGAGGCCAAGTTTTCGCGCAGATTCCATTTCTGGGCTCAGAGTTTTTCGTTTCTAATCCGGTCTCTACCCCAGACTGCAAATCATGCAGTCATGTCTTTACTCCCGCTTCCTGGGTTGGGTCCCAAGTTGGGGAAGACTTGTGAGAATGTTTAGGTATCACTGGGTTAGTATTTCTATTTTTTGGTGCTACAGTCAAATGTTGTTTTAGGGTTGGCTGATCGGGATTTTGTTTTGCTTTTAAGTCCTTGCCAATAAGAAGCAATTTCTTTCCAAGATCTCTGTGCTTTTTTTTTTTTTAATGTGACTACCCCTAATGAACTATTATGCTATTATTCTTATTTAAGATTTCTTCTACCAAGAGGTGTGGGCTGATGACATGGGGTGTGGTCCCTTATTTAGGAGCTTAATGAATGTCTGCTGCACGCTTGGGTCGCTGGAGAAAGGCAATGTGAGCTCACTGTGATTAGGAGGTGGGGGGCTGGAAGGCTGGGTATGCCCACCCTGGGGCAGAGACTAGGCAATGCCTGCAAGCAAAGGAAGGTCAGGGGAGGCCTCTTTGCATGCTTCCAGAGAAGACCAGACATGGTCTGAGGCTGTGTTTTACCTTTTTTTCTACATAAGAACCAGTGCCACACTATAGCTGAAAATGGGAGCAGAGATGTACTAAACACCCTCAGGAGTGCTGCGGAAGGATGACGGAGAGGGTGCTGGGGGCTAAGCAAGGCAACTTCTAAGCTTCCTTCCAGCCTGAGCATTCCATGGAGTCACAGTCAAGTTTTATCTAGGAGACAGCCTAAGCATGCTCCATATAGTAACTTCCTGTTTCCCAGATCCACGGGACAAAGGTCCAGGTGCTGAAATGCCCTGAAGACTTGACCCTGGGAGGTGGATTTCTACAATAGCTATTGTCGTTTCGGAAGCCAGATGTGACAAACTAAGGCGGCGGGGTGCAGGGGGGTGTCTCTTAGTACTCCCTTCATCTCATTTCCTCTGAAATGCCTCGTGGACCCTGCTCTTTGCCCAGGGGCCATGGGGACTGCCCTTCATGCTCCGTGAGTCAAAAGCACAAAATGTGAGCACAATGCCCCTCCTCAGGCCCAGATAGGCAGCAGCGAGGCCCCGGGGGGGGGGTGGTGGTAGAGGGGTGGGGAGTGGGGACCACGTCACACAGAACTGGATTCAAATCTGCCACCCACTCTTGCACACCCCTGGGCAAGTTACTTAAGTTCTCTGAATCCCAGTAGAACTTTAACTTATAAAATGGTGATAATAATGTACCTACCCCATGTGACAACTAAATTAGACCATGTCAGGAAGGGTTTAACACAATGGTTGACACACAGTAAGTGCTCAGTAAAAAGTTACGGGGACTGGGAGGCATTGTCCCCAGGAGTGAGATTGGAAAGGATGCCTATAACATCCTGGGGAAGGCAAGGGTGCACTAACTACCTCTCTTTCTCTCCCTCTCTCTCTCTCCCTCTCTCTCTCTCCCTCTCTCTCAGCCTCTCTCTCTCACCCTCTCATTACCATAACGCCCTTTAGAATCAGCTAGTGGATAGCAGAATGTGCCTGAGACAGTGCCAGCTTACAGCAATAGACAATACAGAGGGAATATAAAAAACACAATCTAGTATGAAAAATTCATCAAGCTGCACACTTGTAATTTGGGCACTTTTTTGTATGCATATTACTTCATTAAAACTTTTTTTAAAACATTAGTAAAGAACTTAAGACTTGAATAAAAGGAAGGACATTTAAATTAAAAAATATATATATACAATCTATGCCCAGAAGCCTCTGATTCAACTATTCTACTGTATTTTCCTCTGGGAACCCTTGATTTGAAGGACTTGGGAGTACCAAGGAAACCTATAGGTATTCAGTCATTACTTATTTTCCCATGCATATGCAAAGGCATTTATAATTGTCAGTTACAGCTTCTTAACTGCCTGAGAAAACCAGGTTCACCGCCCTGCATGGATGTAATTCCAGGCAAAAGCAGACACTTGATGTCTGAGTTAACCCTGTGCATCTCAAGCCTGGGAAAATTATTATGCTTTTGGGAAACGGTGGTGCAAACAGGTAATGTGCTTGACTGCCAATCAAAAGGTTGGAGGTTGAAATCTACCCAGAGGCACCTCAGAAGAAAGGCCTGGTGATCTACTCCCCAAAAAGCAGCCACTGAAAACCCTATGGAGCACAGTTCTACTCTGACACACATAGGGTTGACTATGAGTCAGAAATCAACTGGCAACTGGTTAGGTTTTTTGGAAAAATGTAAATGGATGAGGAGAGAGAAGACTGGTACCCCACTGGGGAAAGTGACTGCCTCGGCCTTTTCTATTGCAGATTCCCACACAATGAGGAAGCTTCTGGAAGCTTGGTGGCTGGCCATTGCCTTTGTCTTGCTCCTCAGCCATCTCTCTGTGGTCACCGCGAGAGGCATAAAGCACAGAATCAAGTGGAACCGCAAGCCCTTGCCGAATACCCCCCATGTCACGGCGGCCCAAGTCAGCGATGCCCGCCCGGGAGCCTTCATCAGGCACGGCCGAAAGCTCGATATCGACTTCGGAGCGGAGGGCAACAGGTACTATGAGGCCAACTATTGGCAGTTCCCTGATGGAATCCACTTCGACGGCTGCTCTGAGGCCAACATGACCAAGGAGATGTTTGTCACCAGCTGCATCAACACCACGCAGGCCGCGAACCAGGAGGAGTTCTCGCGGGAGAAACAGGACAACAAGCTTTACCAGCGCATCCTGTGGAGACTGATCAGGGAGCTCTGCTCGGTCAAGCACTGCGATTTTTGGCTGGAACGGGGAGGAGGACTTCGAGTCAGCCTGGACCAGCCCGTGATGCTCTGTCTGCTGGTTTTCATTTGCTTTATGGTAAAATAAGCTTGCAAAGAGGTGGTAGCCCCAGAGATGAAGCAGGTGAGCAAAACTCGGGGTGAGTTATCCCGGCTCCCCGGCCCCCAAACCCACTTCTGTCTGAAGGTACAGAGAGCAGTGATTCATCAGCACTTCCTAGATTGCCCCCGGGTATTCACTCTGGTATTTGACTGTATTTGTTAAATGTATGTGCACGGATCCCCTCTCTGCTCTACAAGAGAGCAGAGCTATGGCTAATTCATCCCTGATTTCTCAGTGGCACAGTGGTTAAGCATTCAGCTGCTAACCAAAAGGTCGGCAGTTGGAATCCACCAGCCGCTCCTTGGAAACCCTGTAGGGCAGTTCTGCTCTGTCCTGTAGGGTCGCTATGAGTTGGAATCCACTCCACAGCATTGGTTTTTTTTTGGGGGGGGGGAAGGGTGGGGGGGGGTGTTTAATACAGGGCCTGGCACGCGGTATTATGCAATAAACATTCTGGGAACAGATAAAAGAACGTGCCAGGAACTGTGCCAAGCCCTTCACAATACTCCCCAACAAACTTTTGAGGTAGGCGTTATTCCCGTTTTATAGATGAGGAAACTAAGGCTCAGAAAGGTGGGGTGACTCACTCAGAGTCACACAGCTAGAACGTGCCAGAGCCTCAGTTCACCTCTGTCTGGTCTGACACCAGGTTTTCTGCTCTGTCCATCCCCAGAGCTGTCTCATCATCACCTTCTGGTTCACAAGGCCCCGATCCAAACAGGTGTCTCTAAAGAAACTGGTGAATCTCCCCCTACAGAATTGAAGGAAAACACCTGAGCTGATGGCCTTGTTGTACTTGGATCCGTCGTTACATGGAGATTTAGTTTAATTCCTCGAATCAAACCAGAGGGGGCGTGGTGGTTAAAGAGCTTGACTACTAACCAGAAGGTGGGCAGTTCAAATCCACCATTAGCTCCCTGGAAACCCTACGGGGCAGTTCTAGTCTGTCCTATGGGGTTGCTATGAGTTGGAATCAACTCAACGGCAATAGGCTTGTATTTTTTGTTTGTTTTAATTAAACTAAAATATAATTAAGGAATTAAACTAAAACAGAAACAAAGCTAGGCCAAGGGTCAGAAATCATAGTGTAAAGGAATACGGCCAGCCTGAATCCCAGAGTAGACTAGATTTGCAGCAAGATGTTTCCACAGCACAAAGTTTTTTTTCACAAGAAGGGTGTTTGAGGCTTCCACCTCTGTCATATTCCGTGTATTTAAGTAAATATTTTTAAATGACACCTTTGTTTTCTGATGTTCCCCTAACCCTAAGTGCATGCTTTATGTACACACAAATGAGTATCTTTAAATACACCTCTCTTTACACACATGTGGTCACACAATCTCCATCCGTTCTTTTAACAGTACTTTGGTGAGGGGGGCGCCACTTCTGTGAACCACTTAGCTCCACAAAAAAATAATTACTCAGCAAAAAGGTTAGAAAGAAACTAGTGTTTTTAGGGAGATGCAATAAAGAATTTATTCGTGCCATAAGCAAAAGTAGATACATCACCTTGTTAGATTATGTATCTACAATGAAATATGAATATAGTTGAAATAAAAATAATGAATGTAGTGCTCCAAGACGCCCCCCACAGGCACTCTGGGGTATTCTCAGAGTTTCTGAACCATATTTAGACGTAACAGCTGCTGGATATTATCAGTTCTACTTTAAAGAGAGTCTGTAAGAAAAAAACAATGTGTATAGTCAGGCAATTTACCCTAAGTATTTTAAAACATGACTGTTGATAACAGCACCGCTTGTGCTTGAGTTGGCCCACGATCAGTGTTCTTGTCAAAGATACATTTGGAAGGTTTGAACATTCAAAGCGGGGTGGAGGACTTGGGGGTGAGGAAGCCCAGGGAAGCAACCGCCCCCTTGGTTCATGGAGGAGACGCCCGCCCTCTGCTGAAACAGCACAAGAAGAATGCAAGATCGGACTTGGTTCCTCAGGCTGTGAGGACTTCACTCACCTTCCACTCCGCAGTCCTGCTGAATTCTAGATCAAAGACCAGGAAAAAAACACAGAGCACACAGAGGTTCTCGCTTGCCTGCCAATTCTTTATTTTAAAAAATAATCATAACAATAGCGAGCAAGAAAGAAAGAAACGTATTTAAAGGCTGATGTTGAAATTTCAAGCCCTGGCTCTTAAGAGTTTCATTAAAAGGGTGCACGCAGACACAGAAGCAAAATGACTTTCGTTTCTTATGTTAAAATGCTTAGGTCATTGTTTAGCTCATTTTCTATAATTGCTGTCTCTTCTCATTTTGTTAACAGTGGCTCCAGAAACCAGGTTATGTGGGGAGTGAGTTCGTACTTGGTAATTCAAATGCAAAACTTATTTATGGAGCTTTTCCTTGAAACTGCTGTGCTTGAACGTCCTTGCTCACATTTAAAGACTTAGTGGGTCTGATGGTTACTTTAGCAACATTTTACTGAGTGCCTACTATGTGCAAGACATTGTGAGGGGCTTTTGGATTACTCTTTATATAATCATTTTTAAAAGTAAATAATTTCACCAACCATTACTTTCTTGTACCTCCGACTCCTGACTTTGTAAAATATAAACTTATTGTAAAAGTGACGTTAAAATGACCACAGAAATCCAAAACAAAGAATTGCTCATAATCTCATCATCTAATTCTATGTGTTCATTTCCCCTATTGCCCTGGGGGCGCAGTGGTTAAGAGATTGGCTGCTAACCAAAAGGTCAGCAGTTGGAATCCACCAGCTGCTCCTTGGAAACCCTATGGGACGGTCCGATAGGGTTGCTGTGAGTCCGCGGCAGTGGGCTGTAGCCCTCTAGTTCATATCCATTTGCATATACAAATGTATGTATTTGCAATAAATACTATAGGTGAGATCTCATATTTTAAATTTTCAGTTAACTTTATTCTAGGCTTTTATGTTTCATTTTCTATGGTTTTTGCTTTCTTGTCTCCCCCTCTACCTTCCCCAGCCCTGCCCCCCACCCCCAGCCTAAGGTGTAACCACTTTACCTTTATTGTGCTCAGATACATAGGCAAGGGCTTTTTGTCTGATGATTCCTTTGAAAAATACGATACTTATACATATTATACTTATCCTGTACAATTTTTTTCTCTAATGTAACTCTGTATTATGAACCTCTCTCCAGGTCAACAGGTAGCTAGTTAACTAACGCATCCCTTTTAATTACTGTATCATATTCCATAGTACCGGTGTGCCATGGTTTATTTAATCATTTCTTTGTTAAGGGACCTTCAGGTTGTGTCCAGTTTTGCCACTGCAAACAATAAATACCTGTATACATACAACCTCGCCTCTTGTGCTTTTGTTGCTGTGGAGTAGTTTTTATACACATGGAACTTCTGGAACAAAACCTCTGTGTCATTGAAATTTTACTGGATATGACCAGGTTACCTTCCCACATAGCCGCCGGAACAATTTCCATTCCCACCAGTGGTGGATGAGAGAGAGTGGTGTTAACTTTTAAGAGTTGCTATGTCATTGAAGTATGAGAAGCTGCTTTTTCCGCAAACGTTGCTTGAACATCTTCTTTCCTTTGCAGACAACATGCCTAAAGCCTCCCAAGTAATTTCTGACCACAAGGGCCATTTGAAAATCTTTAAACCATTAGCAATTTCCCTTCTAAGCCTGGTCTTTGGCCCAGCCTGTCTGCATTAGAAGCCAAGAAAACAGGCAGTGAATCTGCAGGTTTCCCAATCAGAAGGCAGTGTGTTTGCACAATGCCACACTCCTCGAGCAGCCAGAGGAGGCGGGGGATAAAGAGTCCCATTGCTGCTCCTCCTTCAGGCTTGGGTAGAAAATCAGCACCTCCCAGAGCCCCCTGCAGTCCACCTTGTACCTGACAACATTTAGAAAACAAACTCTCTGGTTTTTTTAAGGTGCATCTCGGGCAGCGACCATGGTTTCTCCCTGAGCAGCTCACACTCTCTATCCGATAACAAGTGACTGGTTTGGGGTGGTGGCCGACCGGGTCAGAGGGGTCTACTTCATACCTGTGGTGTGGTCACGTCTTGCACCTCCACCCTACACTTTTTTTTCATGTGTTGTATGTGTGAGGCTAGGCAGGGATGCCCTATGATGCCCACATGTGGCTGTGGGCGCATTCTGAAGTTTGCCAGCATTTCAGAGATGCTAACTACAAGGCACAGGTGCTCACATGCAGGTAGGTCGGCACAGCGGCACACCACGCCTGCCGAGACAGTGAGCAAGAAGACTTACACAGGGGCAGCATCACGACACCTTTCAGTTTCCCTGGCTGTTCTGTTGAAGACGTCTGGCGATCCAGGCTCATGCCGGAACTGTGTGCTTGCTCTCTCTGCCCCAGGCCATCCACAGGGCTCTCTTGTCTCCTATTCTGCTAGCAGGAGACCCCCATCTCAGGAGGCACCCATCTTCCCTAGCGGAGCCAAACTCCCATGTTACTGGGAATGGCACACCCTTGTCAAGCAGGGATGAGTCGGACACAGGGTACTGTGTCTTTGAGACATCTCTGAGTCCATCCTAGACCTTCCAAAGCTGTCCCAGAAAAAAAGACTCAGCTGTTTCCCTTGGCAAATGGGAGCTGTGTTAGTTCCCGATATCTGCCATAACAGAATACCACAAAGTGGGTGGCTTTAAAGAACAGAAATTTACAGCCTCTCATAGTTCTGGAGGAGCCCTGGTGGCACAGTGGTTAAGAGCTTGGCTGCTAACCAAAAAGTCGGCAGGTCAAATCCACCAGCTGCTCCTTGGAAACCCTATGGGGCAGTTCTACTCTGTCCTATAGGGTCACTATGAGTCAGGATCGACTCGACAGGGACTTTTCTTTTTTAATACTTCTGAAGCTAAAAGTCTGAATTTGTGGCGTTGGCAGGACCATGCTCTCTGAAGTTGCTAAAGGAAAGTCCTTTCTTGTCTCTTCCAGCCTCTGGTAGCCCCAGGCGTCTCTTGGCCATCCCTGACTTATAGATATATCTTCACGTGGTGTCTTCCCCTGTGTGACTCTGTCTCATGTCTATTCTCCCCTTTTATAAGACACCACACAGAAGGGATTAGGACCCATCCTATTCCAATATGACCTCATTAACTTAACTGATAACATCTTTAAAGAAAGACCCTGTTTCCAAACAAGGTCACATTCACAGGTGCAGAGGTTAAGACTTCCGCGTATATTACTGGGGGGCAGAATTCAGTCCATAATGGAAGCCTTCAACTCGGCCTGTGGCTCTAAAGGGCCTCAACTCTGAACAGCAACAAGGAACAGGGAGAATGGAAATTCCACCACCTGGAGCACTAAAGGACCAAGGCCCCCCTCACACAATCAGCCCCAAGACCCCCAGCTGTGAGCATGGAAGACCGTCTCTCTGGAGTCATCTGCAATACTCAGACTGAAATGAGCACCATGGACTGACCACCCTCTTCTAAAGGGAACTTCCTGGTGGCCACACCCAGCACAAAGCTCACCCTCAAAGAGAGTTTATCCCACAATACCCAAGTGTCACTGTCTCCCCCAAGACGCACCCCCCTGCACCCTGGCCTGAACTTCATACCTCCTCCTACAAGTCCTTGGGATTCCCAGAGCATACTTTAATGCAAACCCCTTTGTGGGAAAGCAATACCTTGTTAAACAATAGAGATTGTCTTAACTCCAACAGACTTGGCCATTAAATTGGGAAAGGAAATTGGCAGAAGGCCAAAGAGGAACTAGAGGGGGCTGGAAAGAAGCAGGTCAGGGCCAGAGGAACTAACACAGCTGGTCTCTCTGGATGGGGGAGGGTGGCTGGAGGGGGGGGGGATGAGGGAGGCCATCCATCCACTGTCCAAGAGGAAATTACAAGCTTAAATTCATTAGACCTGACGTCAGCATGCCCCTGGGGCTCCAGGCTCAAAACCCAAAGTTCAGCACCAAGGAGAGGGATCAAGCCCTAAATGGAGGGTAGGGACCATGGTAGGGTCCTTCTAGGCAAAATTCTAATGGTTGTTTTGTGCCAGAATTTCCAAATCCATAATTAAGGTTGCTTTTCTTTTTTTAACAGGCAGCTTTGACTCAGGTCTCATTAGAAATCAAGAACAAAATGTAGGCGCTTAAGCCCCGTAAAACCAAATGAGACTAACGAGGTACAGGAGTCCAGTGACAAGGGCCAGAAGGCAGAAGGGGACAAGGAAGCTGGTGATAGGGAAGCCAAGGTTGAGTAAAGATATTGTTGATGTGTTGTGAGATAGTTAACCACTGTCATAGGGCAACATGTGTAGTAACTGTTAAATGAGAAACTATTTTGTTCTGTAAGCCTTCAACTTAAGTGAGAATAACAGCACAACTGGAAGAGCGTAGTCAATGTCACTGAACCGTGTACGTAGAAATTTTTGAAACGGTATATCTTTGGCTATGTGTATTTTCACCAAAAAAAAAGGTTGAGAAGTTAGAGGGTTAATATGTTGCGGGGTTGTTAACCAATGTCATAAAACAACATGTGTACTACTGTTTCATGAGAAACTATTTGTTCTGTAAGCCTTCACCTGAAGTACAATAAAATATTAAAAAAAAATGTAGGCACTTATGGCATCTCTTAAAATGTACTTTGTACCTCCTTGTGCCTAACCCAACCCCCCACCATCACCTCTGCTCACTTGAGGCACAAAATAGAGGGGAGCAGGAGGCAAAGGGTGCAAGGCTTTTCTTCATCTTTTGGCCCACTTGTCACAGCCGAAGCATGGAGGCCCCCACTGACCTTTTCTGGGCTTGTTGGCCCTCCAGTTACAGACTCCAAGGAGTTCCTCCTGGAATTCCAAATACGGCATGGCGTGCAAACCCACTTCCTCTGAGCTGGGGGAATTCCAACCTGTGCAGACAGATGTTTCCAGAAGTCCAGCTTTTAGATTCTTGCCAGGGCAGGACCCGAGGCTCCCTCGTCTGTCTGTGGGGCCATCACATCTGTAATTCAAGGCCATTGGCCTTCTGCCTTGGCAGATAGTTTGATGGCTTTTACTTAGAATTACAGATAATATTTTCCTCTGATCATATGTCAGCTCCTAACTTACATTTGACATTTTAGCTAACGCCCTTTTGGTCACATTTGGGCATTTTGTGGATTGATTCATGCGTTCATTCAGCAAACATTTATTGGGTTCCTATTATGTGGCCATCTACTCTGTGCTGGAGTTATAATGGTGGACAAAACAATCAATGTCCTTATGGTTACAGTGTTTACATTCTGGGGGTCTACGTACACATGTATATAGCCAGAGGTCTACTGGTACATCAACTCTGAGGAAAAAAATTAAGCTCTGATTTATACCTTTTGCCAATTCCTGTGGTATAAATAGCGGCCTGGCCAATTTCAAGTTACCAATGTGATGCCGCTGAATGCGGAACTGGAAGAGATAGCCAGCTCCAGCACAACTAGTGTAATTGTTTACTTTGTAACATTTACACACATAAATTCTTTCCTATAAACATTTTTATAACACCACCTGTCTGTCAGTTTGTCGTAATGTGGTGGCTTGCATGTTGCTGTGATGCTGGAAGCCATGCCACTGATATTTCAAACACCAGCAAGGTCACCCATGGTGGACAGGTTTCAGCAGACCTTCCAGACTAAGACAAACTAGGAAGAAAGACCTGGTGATCTATTTCTGAAAATTACCCAATGAAAATGTTATGGATCACAACAGAACATTGTCTGACTCATTTGCTTTGGACACAGCTTCAGGAGGATCAGTTGCTAGAGGAGGACATCATGATCAGTGAGGGGAAGGGAGACCCTTAGTAAAATGGATTGCCACAGTGGCTGCAACAGTGGACTCAAATATGCCTGTGATTGTGAGGATGACATAGGACCAGGCAACATTTTGTTCTGTTGTACATAAGGTCACCACGAGTTGGAATCAACTTGATGGCAGCTATCTATCTACAAATATTTTCATAGCCCTCCTAATTAAAGGTGAAGCCATTTCAATTGGGGCTTTTGATGAGATGAAGATCGCCCTTCAGTTCCCTGTCCCCCATCTGAGAAGACCAGTGTCGGCCAAGAAGCGCTGAGGCCAGAGCAGAAGAGAAATGGTACATGCAGATGCAGATGCTGCTGGAGTTCACGGCTATACAGACAGTAAATATTTATTGACTTTGTATTTCATGCCTTACAGTTCATGGGCTCTACATGTACCATGATGAATAAGTCACTATCCCTGCCTTCAAGCTGCTCATGGCCTGCAAGGTGGATAACGACCACCCAGTGTGGGAAAAGTGCTGCGCTGGACCTGGGTGTTATCAGGAAACGTTATCCAGAGAGGGCAAGTCTGAAAAGATGGATGGGAGCATCCAGGTGGAGATGATGGAAAAGAGCAATATCATTGCCAAAAACAAAAGACCATGGTCCATTCAAGGAGCTGCAAGTCACTCAATACAGTGAGGATGCAGGGAGTGTATGGAGGAGAATGAGTGGTTGAAGCTGGAAAACCAGAAGAGCAAGATCAGAAAAGTTCCCCCATGCTGCTTGTCCTGGGTGCTATAGGGCAGCTTATCTAAAACTTTAATGTGCCCACAAATTCCTTGAGGATCTTGGTAAAATGCAAATTCTGCTTCAGCAGGTGTGAAGTGGGGCCCAAGGTTCTGCATTTATAACAAGGTCCCAGGTGATACAGAGACTGCTAGCTCGGGAACCACACTTTGAGTGGCAAGGGTGTAGGTAACAGGGGATGTTGGAAGGTGTTAGGAAGGTGAGTGCCATGAGTGCCATGATCAGACTTGCATTTATAAAGATGACTCTAGTTGCTGGGTGGAGATTGGGCTGCAAGCAGCCGCAGCCGCAGAAGGAATTGACGAGAGGAAGAAGGTCAAGAGTTAAGCTGGGCACTGTTGAGTTTGAGGTGTCCCATTTGGATCCTGCACTGTGTCTGGCTCCCTTGTCCTTACCACCTCCCAAGGGGGATGCTGGAGCCCCCAGACTTCCTCCAACTCCAGGGACATCTCGTCACATCTCTGTGCAGCATCACTTAGCCTTACAGATTAAGGCAAGTCTGTGCTTAATGTCACCCTATCCTATGCACAGTGCTTAGAGTCTTTTATTTAGGGGGAAGAATTTATTTTAGAAACTTTATAAATGGCTGTCCCCAGAGTACATATCAAGACTTAAAGGGTGATCATTTATATTTTCTAATCAAACCTTACCGCATTTTATAGAAGAAATCATCCTAAGATTCACAAAAATCCTAGGATGCAAGGGTGTCCACTCTCACCACTTCTATTCAATATTGTATTAGAAGCCCTAGCCAGAGGAATAAGACAAGAAAAAGAAATAAAAGGTATCCAGATTGGAAAATAATTATTAAAATTATCTCTATTTGCAGATGACATTGATAGGGAGCGCAGCCAGCAGCTGCTCAACCATTATCAAGCAAAATCTGCCCTTCCTGTCCACTGTCCTGAATGCTACATGTGGCTCAGTTCTTGCCTTAAACCAGTCATACCCAGTTTACCAGCCTCAAAAATGTAAGATCTCCGCCCAGGGCAGGACTTTTCCTCCATTTTTGGTACATACTAAGGGGAAAAAAACGCGATTTGTCTTATTGAGCCTGTGCGCCATGATAACCTATGTAGTCCATGATATTTGTATGTACTTCCTTGTGAAGGACAGTATAAAAGGTTCTGCCTCCCTTTGTTCAGGGAGCTTGATTTGAGGTATACACCTCCTTGCTCCTTGCCTTCACACTTGGAATAAACAATCTTCCTCCCTCCTCAGCTCGGTGTGTCTATATTGATGAGAAGCCTCACCCAGCAGGACCTGCTTAGAGTAACAACATGATCCTCTATATAGAAAATCCAAAAGAGTACACAAGAAAACTTTTAGAGCTAATAGAGGAATTTAGCAAATTTGTAGGGTACATGGTCAACAACAAAAATCAGTTAGGTTTCTATACACCAGCAATGAGAAATCTGAAAGAGAAACTAGAGAACTGGTTCCATTTACAATAGTATCTAAGAGAATACCTAGCATCTAATAAAATACCTAGAGATAGATCTAACAAGGGATGTGAAGGACTTATACAATGAAAATTATAAAACACTGCTGAAAGAGATTAAATAAGAACTAAATAAATGGAAAAATGTACCATGTTCATGGAATGGAAGACTTAATTTTGTTAAGATGTCAATACTACCCACCCAAAGTGGTCTATAGATTCAACACAATCCTGATCAAAATCCCAACAGCTTTCTTTACAGAAATGGAAAAAAGCAATCCTCAACTTTATATGGAATGGCAACAGGTCCACATAGCTAAAGCAATGTTGAAAGAGAAGAACAAAGTAGAACTCACACTTCCTGATTTTAAAACAGCTACAGTAATTAAAACTTGTATTAGTAACACCTTAGACACATAGATCAACGGAATAGAACTGGGAGTCCAGAAATAAGTCCACACATCTATGGTCAACCAATTTTTGACAAGGATGCTAAGTCCATTTGATGAAGAAAGAAAACAGTCTTCAATAAATGGTGCCAGAAAAATTGGATTTCCACATGCAGAAAAATGAAACAGGATCCAGGCCTCACACCATACACAAAAACAAATTCAAAATGGATTAAGGACCTAAATGTGCAAACTAAAACCATACAATTCTTAGAAGATAATGCAGGACAAAGCTGTCAGGCCTAGCTTTTAACAATGGATTATCAAATATAATAACAAAAAGCACAAACAGCAAAAGACAAAATAAATAAATGGGACCTCATAAATACTAAAAACTTTAGTTTATCAAAAGACTTCACCAAAAAAGTGAAAAGACAAGCTACAGACTGGGAGAATATCTTTGGAAATCATGTACCCGATAAGAACTTAATAACGAAAATATATATATAAATTTGACAACTTAACAAAAAAAAAGACAAACAACCCAAACATAAAATGGGCAAAGGGCTTGAATAGACATTTCACCAAAGAGGACATTCAAATGGCCACCATACACGTGAAAAGATGCTCAGCATCATTAGCCATCAGAGACAGGCAAATCAAAACCACAAGGAGATACCATTTCACTCCCACTAAGATGACTAAGATTAAAAAAAAAACAGAAAATAACAAAAGTTGGCAAGGATGTCGGGAAATTGGAATCCTTATCCACTGTTGGTGGGAATACAAAAATGGTATAGCCGTTGTGGAAAGCAATGTGGTAGTTCCTCAAAAAACTAAAAATGGAATTAACATATGACCTAGCCATTCCACTCCTAAGTATATACCAAAAGACTTGAAAGTAGAAACTAAAAAAGAAACTTGTACACCAATGTTCATTGCAGCACTATTCACAATAGCTAAAAGGTGGAAATAACCTAAATGCCCATCAGTGGATGAATGGATAAACGAAATGTGGTACATACACAGAACGGAATACTACTCAACCAGTAGGAGAAATGAAGTCTTGATACATGCTACAGTATGGATGAAGCTTGAAGACATTATGCTGAGTGAAATAAGTCAATCACAAAAGGACAAATATTATATGACCTCACTTATATAATAAGACAAGAAAAGGCAAATGTATAGAGACCAAAGTTTATTAGTAGTTATCAGGGGCAGAAGAGAGGAGGGAAAAGGGGGTTATTGCTTACGGACTACTGAGTTTTGGTTTATGGTGATGGAAAATTTACACTGATTAACGAAGGGTATAGAGTTGCACAGCTGATTAATGTAATTGCTGTCAATAAGTTGTACACGTGTAAAAGTTGAATTGGCCAAAGTTGTGTGATAGGTATATTTACAACAATGACAAAAAGAGAGTAGCTGCTGAGGTTGCTTA
>NW_004444040.1:3195133-3200434 GCF_000243295.1 Trichechus manatus latirostris
AAATCTTAGAATGTATTGCTTTGGAATATCCAGAGTCCACAGTGAGGAAGTTTCTCCTTTAGAGGCTTTAAAGGGTACCAGGGGATTATGGGGGGCTGTTATGGGATCTGGAAGGAGGGGCATTTACCTGCTCCAGGGGACGTTAGAGATGAGACTCTGGAGGTGGGCCGTACAGGATACATAGGCAGAGTCTAGCAGAAAGTGAGGGAATGGGGCAGGAAAGGGTACTCCTGTAAAAGGGAACTACATGCACAAAAGCCTAAAGGCTACAAAGAGGTGACAAGCTGTAAACAGCAGAGACTGTAAGTGGGGGAGTGTGAGAGATGAAACAAGGTGATCACCAGGGAACAGAACACAATGAACCCTGTGTGCCCGATCAGAAGGAGGGCAGCTGAGCCAGGGTGTCTGTGCCAGGCCTGGGGGATACAGTTAAGGAGACCATAGTTAAGGAGCTTAGAGCAAATAAACAGCAGAAAAAGACTTTAACAACGAATATGATTCACTTGTTAATTTCACGCGTGATGAGTATCACCAACAAGTAATGGGGATCTGGGTATTAAACAGGAGGGTGTTCACCCAGTCTGGGGGCTCAAGGGAAGACCTCCCTGTGGAAATGATGTCTGAGCTGAGACCTGAAGTCTAGGTGGGAAGGAGGCACATTAAAAACCCGCTTCGAGCTCTCATACCCTGTTGGTGGGAGTACAAAATGGTACGATCACTTTGAAAAACTGTTGGGGGGTTTCTAATAACATATGACCCAGCAATCTTACTCCTAGATATCTTCTCAAGAGAAATAAATACATGTCCACACAAAAACATGTAACCAAATGTTCATAGCAGCTTTCTTTAGAATAACCCCGAAGTGGAAA
The DNA here is from genome assembly GCF_000243295.1 of Trichechus manatus latirostris. Taxonomy (NCBI): domain Eukaryota; kingdom Metazoa; phylum Chordata; class Mammalia; order Sirenia; family Trichechidae; genus Trichechus; species Trichechus manatus. Next base: position 3,196,003 of record NW_004444040.1, read on the forward strand.
AAAACACCCATGTCCATCAACAAGTGAGTGGATAATCAATCATAATCACACTGTGGCATATCTGTACAACTAATAAGCAATAAAAAGGAATGTACTTTTTCAAAAAGTTTTTTTTTTTAAAGGTGGGGATGAACCATCGAAACACAGAACAACATGGATAAATCTCACAGACATTACACTATTAATCAAAAGAAACCAGATGCAGAAGAGTAGACACGTTTCCATCTATGCACAGCTCAAGAACAGACAAAACTTATCTACAGTGATAGAGGACAGAATGGCGATTCTCTTCGGAGTGGCAGGGGCTTTAACTAGCACGAAACATGAGGGAGCTTTGTCAGGGGTGGAAGTTGCTATATTTTAATCTGGGTAGTAGTTACATGGACATACACACATATATCAAGTTTTTCCAGTTTTACACTTAATATCTGTATACTTTACTATGTGTAAATGAAACATCAGTTTTTTAAGAAGTTCCTAAAATCCCAACATACACCATCCTGAAAGCAGGCAGATGGACCCACTCTGAATCCTTGTACTCCTCTTTTCCTAGTGCCTTCCATTTGTCCCCCACCAAGGCCACCCATAGCATCCAGGATTCCAGTCACACATGAATAGGATGGTCTTGATCACTGGCTGCTGATGGTGGGGAGCCCTCTGCTGGTTACACATCTGACAGCTGGAGCCACCAGTCATCCACAGAGGAGATGAGACCTCCTCAGCCCTGGGTGTCTCCTGGATACTGACCAGGCCAGAAGGAAGGAAGGTGAGCAGGTCCTTGTCCTCAGGCTCCTGGAAGGCTCCGAATGGACACCAAGTACCAGAACAGAGTCTTCTGCTTTTGTTACAAAGGTGTTAGAGCTCCTTTGAGGTGGAGGGAACACCAAAGAGAAGGATGCGTGGAGCACCACCTTGATTCCTGGGAGCCAGGATGAGTCCCGCACTCCAGCTGACCAGGTCCCTGCAAGGCCTGGACCAGCCAGGGCAGAGCAAGAAACCAGAGTCAGCTCTCAAGCTCTTCACCCAACCCTGAGCATTGCAAGTAGTGTGGGGTGTAGGTAGCATGGGGGCAAGGGCCAAGAGAGCAGATTCTGAGATGGCTGAGCAGAGAGACAAAGGCCAAGGGAGCAAACACCAGAAGTGGAGCCTGCAGGCAGCTTGGGGTCCAGATAGACCGGTGCAAACAAATAGATGAAGTATGGGAGCTAGAGTCCGAGGGGGCAGGCTGAAACAATTTCTGAACTTCTCTCTGCCATGAACTCCTCTAGATCAACAACAGCACCTAACCTGGACTTGGCATACAGATGGCACTCAATAAGTGCTTTGATTTCTTTTTGACAAGTGTCTCTTACTCAAGGCCCAGGGTCTTGTCTTCTTTATCTCAAACGTGCAGTTACAGAAGTCTCCAAGCTTCATAGCCCTGCCTTACCATTACCTTACCATTACCCCATGCTGAAGAGCAGGGACAGGACAGTGAGCTGGCTAGTTGGGGACTATGATATCAATGTCTTTATAGTCCCTGTACTCAGATGCTCTCACACTCCCCTTGTCAGCAAGAGCTGCACCTTCACCACATCCCTCTGAGAAACCCTGGTGTTCATTTGGACTTTGTGACATTTCCTGTTGTCTTACCCTTCAGGGCTACTTCTGAAGTTAATTGTTCCCAAAAAAGCCAGCACTTGAGATCAAGGATTCTAAACAATCCGACAATCTGGGTTTAAAACTCAATCCTTCAACAACAGCTGTGTGACCTTGGGGGAGTTATGTAACCCCTCATATCCTCAGTTTGTTCATCTGTAAAATGGGAATAATCGTACCTGCTCACAGGTTTGTCACAAATATTCAATAACATAATACATGTAAAATGCTTAACACATTGTCTGACACATAATAAGTGTTTAATAAATGTTAGCTTTTGTCATTGGTTGGGCTCCCTGGAAGCACAGCCTGAGAAGGAAATTCTAATGTATGTGATTTACTGGGGACAGGCTCTCAGGAGAAAACTGAAAGGGTGCAGGGAGGTAGGACAGAGCAAGAGAAGATGCCAAGCAAGGATATGCATTCAGCCGGAGTCAGTCCTCAGCCTGAGCCTGTAGAAGACTCTGGAGTGTGAACTGCACCACAGAGTTGGCCCCACCTTGAGGCAAAGGGGCTGGACTTTTACACCCTGCACACCTGCCACGCGTTAACTTCAGGCCATCCTGGAATGGGGGAGCGTGGCTCCCAAGCACCTCTGGAGAAGCAGTCCTAATTGCGCAGGGTGATCCTCTGCAGAAGGTTGCAGATACGTGTGAGACATTGGCAGCAGCCGATGAAAGAGATCCCCAGGGATCTGGCCTGGGGATCTGCTACAGCTATTTAACCGCAACTACTTTTTTCTTACTTAGGATTTCTCCAATGTCCCCATGTTGAAGAAAAGGGCACTTATACCAATCCTAGATCTATATTCCCCTGGGCTGGCACTAAACCCAGGTCCATGACCCAAGGGCCTTCCTGGCTGTCGTTTTCCCATAATCCTACTCCCTTCCAGGACAGTACCATCGAGGCACCTGAAAACTTCCCAGCCCCTCCACAGTGAGAGAAAGAAGAAAAGGTCAAGGCCCGTCTAGAGACAGGCCTTTGCTCGGCTGTGCTTGAGGAGAAATCAGTTTCTCAATAAAACAAACTTTCTCCATCTGAACAGTCACTGAGGTTCACAGTGCACATCACACTGCCGATCTGGAGATTTCTCCCCTAACTCAGAAAGGTCTTAGGTGGGGTTGCAAAATGGTCTGGCAGTTTCTTACAAAGCTAATCATGGGCTTACCATATGATCCAGCAACCATATTCCCTGTTATTTACCCAAATGGGATTAAAATATGTGTCCACCTGAAAACCTGCACAGGAAATGTTTATAGACGTTTTATTCATAATTGCCAAAAATTGGAAGCAACAAAGATGTCCTTCACTAAGTGAATGGATAAACAAGCTGTGGTACATCCATACAGTGGAGTATTATTCAGCAATAAAAAGAAATTAGCTATTGAGCCATGAAAAGACATGGAGGAGGCTTAAGTGTATATTGCTATGAGAAAGAAACCAGTCCAGAAAAGCTACATATTGTATGATACCAACTACTGTGTATGACATTTGGAAAAGGCAAACAGTGAAAATATGAGTGGTTTCCAGGGGTTCATGGAGAGAGGGAGGGATGAATAGATGGAGCACAGGGCATTTTTAGGGCAGTGAAACTATTCTCCTCTCAGTCATTGAATAGGACTTCCAGAGTGAGTCCTCAATATTTCCACCTGCTATGTGCATGGACTGAGCAGAGTCCAGGGACATCAGACACAGAAGTGAACATTCTGAATCATCCATCTATCTCAAGTTCAAAAAATTGGCAAAAATAATTGATGGTGACAGAAGAGTAATATTTCTCAGGTTTTTCTTCCTGAAAAGGGGCACGAGAGGACCTTCTGGGGTGCTGGAAATATCTAGATCTGGGTGTTGGTTACAAGGGTGATAAAAATTCACTGAAATTAATGCACTTATGCATTAGGCTATAATGTATGTTATAGCTCAAAAATGAGCAAAATACATAGATAAAGGTGTTAGCATCTATTGTAATATTCATCTCTATAGTGTCTTAGCATGTCCCAGAAGCGGAGACCTTTCCCATTTGTCTGTCTCACCTCACAAACACAAATACGTTGCCCCAGCCCCCAGGATATTGCTCAACCCGTCCAACACAGAAACTGATACTAGGACTCATGCCCACAGACCAAGCCATAGAACGATCTACCCACTTGCCACCTCATCAGCTGGCTCTGGACTGCTTTCAATACACCATCCTCTCGAAGCTTGGGCAAGAGTCAAACACTTAAAAAGTATATATTTCTATTCTCTGTCTAGGTGTCCCTCTCCCCTCATTTATCCTTCCAGACCCTTTAAGGCTTCCCATTAATAATCTAGGGTTCCGCTTGGAAACTGTAGACCTTTTGGTTAGCAGCCGAGCTCTTAACCACTGTACCAGCAGGGCTCCAAAATTGAAAATAAGAGGTTTTATTTCTCTCCTCCTCCCCTGTTCTTTCAGAATTAACTTTAGATAACTTGTCATTGTAAGGTCTTTCTCTGCCTCTTTGGAAAGTATGGAAATCAAGGATGTTTCCTCATGGAGGTGAGAACCATCTCTTTTAAAATATAATTATTAAGGAAGATCACACCCCTACCTCCCAGTTTCCTAGAAGGAGATGAGCATAACTTAAGGTATGTTGCCATAAAGATACTAGAAAATTAGCAATTTTATCTTGGACACATGAATGTAATGGGTTGTATCCACTTAGCTATGTAAAGGGTCAGATTCCTTTCTATCTTTGAAATTTCTTTATCAGATTCCCTGTGATGCAGCACATCCTGGTTTAATGCTTATTCGATAATACAACTTTTTCTTTCT
>NW_004444040.1:3201726-3203777 GCF_000243295.1 Trichechus manatus latirostris
GGCCTTGGAAACCCTATGGAGCAGTTCTACTCTGTCCTATAAGGTCACTGTGAGTAGGAATTGACTTGACAGCAGTGGGTTTGGTTTGGTTTTTTGGTGTTACATGGCAAAAAATAACTGATATACACACTCATGATGAATTTTATAGCCAAAAATAAACCTACCCACTCTAGTCTCATCTTCTAATAATGAGAGTTAGAGGCACAGAAAGAAGCCAACAAATGGTAAAGACACTTTAACACATGAGAAAATGAGCTCAATCTGACCTTTAACCTTTCTGGGTGGCCCCACCCACTCCTGTGTGCTGGGTGGGTTACTAATTGTCATTTTTCCATTTCATCTGCCTTTACAAAGAAAAGACAATTCCACCAAGCCAAACCTGGCAAATACATCATATTAGCCTGTATACTGAAAGCAATGGAGGACTTTCCACCTCTAGCTGAAACCAGAAACTATAGAAATGTCTCTACATATTTTGGATATTCATTTTCCTAGTTGCAAATGTTATAGCATAGTTTAGCTTGAACACCTTGCGATGACTATGTCAGAAACCTTTAATACAGGATTTAACATAAAAATTAGGGCAATCGTCTTTAAAAAAAAGTGTTATTGTTTAACAGAAGTGTGTGCATCTGATAACCAAAAGATGTGCTGAGAGTAGCTTCAACTTCTAATTATAGAGCCTTGTCTAATTATAGAGATTTTTCACAAAAGAGGTGCTTTATCGGCTCTTCTTGAGTGAGTGTTAAAGATGACGAAGATATGGCTATTAGCTCCGGAGCTCAGGATCTCAGAGATTCAGGACAAATTCCCAAGGCCTGAGTACCTTGAGGCTGGGAATAAAATGTAACAGGGTCTCAGGACTTGCTGGAAGTGATGGACTGCTATGCGGTTCCTACAGTAGCAAAGGTTCTCTGTTCATGTTCTCAGAGTTCCTGGATTTGAGGTGCCTATCCTGACGGCTTCTTCATGAGACCATCCATCTGCACTTCACCCTTCCCCAGGCCTGGGACTCACCTCACTTATAGTCCACCGATTTATGTCTATCCCCGTTAAACCCGTTGCTGCCAAGTCGATTCCGACTCAGTGACCCTATCAGTTCCTTCAAAACCAGCAAAACTCATCTCTGAACCCACAAAGATCCCCCATGTTCCGCTGAAATGTCCTTAGCACCTTTCTACAGTTCATACTACACTAACAGCCACAGGAGAAATCAGTATTTCCAACTAGAAGGTGGGTTCCTCAGGACAAGGACTGGAATTTCTCTTCTTTTGTATCCCGCACAGCACCTAGCACAGAGCTGAGCACATCAGCCAAATGAATAAATGCACTCCATCTTGCCCACAGAAGCCCAGTTATCTCCTTCTTACTACTCCCACACCCACGTAGGAGATACTATCATGTCTTAAAAACACTCCTTACATCTCCATCACTGTCAAGGCACGGCATTATACAAGTGGTTCAAACTACTCTGGGATAAATTTCTCTGCCTTCCCACTCACATGAAAGTTTAAGTACTCCAGAAATTACCTGCATCTTAAAAAAGGCAAAGTACAAAATTGTTGAAAAGAGATATGGCAGATTTATGAGAACATCCTTCAGATGTTGCAAACACTTCTGATCTTCAAGGAAAACAGTCATCTCCACAGTCTGTTTTGGATCTACAGTTCTTTGTTTCTGAGGGTCCTCCAAATCTATTCAAAATCCGTTAAGAGCATTCCACCCTGAACAGGAGAAGGTCATGCTTCTTCAACTAAGTGCACAAGGTCTCTCACACTCTGGACCCTGCCTAGTTCTCTGAGCTCAGTTTCCATAATCCCCAGCATGTGCTTTACAGCCCAACCATATTGCCAAATCCTTCATGCCCTTCCACCATCTCCTGGAGAATTCCTACTTACACCTCATGGCCCGTTCAGACATGACCTCCAGTAGAACTTGCCTAAGATCCTAGGCAAGGTAACTGCCCTCTTGTCACATTGTGACATAATTATTCATTTACATATGTGTCATGGATTGAATTGTGTCCCCCCAAAATATCTGTCAACTTGGCT
>NW_004444040.1:3204705-3206249 GCF_000243295.1 Trichechus manatus latirostris
AGGAATCAGTGTTCTAGTATCAACCAGCAGGGGGCAGTGCAGAAGCACAAAGTAGGCCCTCTTCCAAGCATGGTCTTCCCTGACAGTGTCTCTCCCCGACTCTATGATTCATGGCTTGAGCCACCTCAAATCCAATGTCCAACTGGATTCTTCTCTTACCCTTTATGGTGGATAAATTAAAAAATCCTAATTCACTTACTGAATTGTTTGAAAAGGTAGCAAGCTCTGCTTGATAGTTCTGGATATTTGAATCAAACATGAACCAGAAATTATGGAGCTATCTTTCAGTGCTATCAGATCTGAGTCAACAAGCCTGTTACACTCAAAAGTGAGTATTTCATGAGCTGGAAGATGGAGACAAGGGGATTTCTAAATCCTCTCTGATACCTTCTATTCTATTAGAGCATTTAAATGTGGTTTTTAACTATGATTTTTAAAGGTACCATCGATTTCTTTCCCAGGGAAAGAGTCAAATTCTCCATGTTTAACCATTTGCACCACAGTGTAGATTTCTTAAGAAATCTTGTTGTCTAATCCACAGAATTTAAAATCATGTTATTTTGGCCCTGATTTCATAACTTCAAGCTATTCTGGATATCGAGTGTATTTCTGAGATACATTTAAGCAAGCCACTCAAAACCATATCACCAGTCACCACGTGCCATCTGGGGGATTCCAGCTCACGGCAACCCCATGTGTGTCAGAGTAGAACTATGCTCCATAAGATTTTCCATGGCTGACCTTTCCGAAGTAGATCACCAAGGCTTTCTTCCCAGACGCCTCTGGGTAGACTTGAACCTCCAGCCTTTTGGTTAGCAGCCAGTGTGTTAACTGTTTGCATCACTCAGGGACTCCCAGCAAATATGAACTGCTACTATTACTGCTGCTATTTCGTCTACACTCTAGGTAATCTCCTTCGAATGCCATGTACATACTCACCATCTTTTTCCCTTTCTCCCCTCTGGAGCTCCAGGGATGGATTTTCAGAGAGGAAAAATCACATACACATTCTATATTGCATTGTCAGTATCACGAAGAAATGTTTTTTATCTCATCCTTCACGCAAGAAACCTGTGTGAACACCTTTCTTCTTGACAACCATCTCGAAAAAGCAGAACTGCAATTTCACTGCCCATTGCTTCTCACTAGAGGCTGAAACTACGGTGGCTCTCACTGGTGTTAGTCATCCTTTTCACTGTTCTTTCAATGCTGTATCAAGACGCAGACGTGTCTATTGGGACAGCCACAGCCTTCCTGGCCGGCTGCACACGGGGCTGGGGCTGGGGCTGGGGCTGCCAGGACTCTCCCAGCACAAAGTCATTATTAACTGCACGGAATTGGCTAAACTCTCTCTGCTCCTGCAGCATGGTCTTTTCAGATATGAAAGAAGTGAGAGTCGTGATAGCAATTTCCCCAGGTCAAATAATTGGAGGAGAAGAGAAAAATCTCCCATGTAGAAGAATTCCAAAATTTTATGTAATACTCTACCCTTAAGTAGGGGGAAAATAATTCCCCACTCCTTACGTTGGACTGTGCATAACTTG
>NW_004444040.1:3207796-3209198 GCF_000243295.1 Trichechus manatus latirostris
TTCTCTTTGTTAAAGCCATTTACTTGTGGTATTTCTGTTATAGCAGCACTAGACGACTAAGACATCCGCTTCAGAGAGGAACACATGCAAGACTGCTTTTTTGTTTTAGGTTTTCATTAAATTGTGCAATATCTGTGTACCCACCCACCTTCTTACGCACTTTACTCCCTCTCCAACTGAATCTGTGACGGTTTTAACAAAACCTGACCTGGTACCAAGGAACAAGGAAGTAAGTCTTCAGGGGGTGTTGAAAACATATTCTGACCCAAGTGGTGGCTACTCAGGCATGAACGTATGCAAAACTTCACTGACTTGACTTGGACATTTAAGATCTGTGTGATACCTCAAAAAAAATGTTTAAAAACAAAAGGCAGGCTGTGATGTTGGGGCTACAAACTGTTGCACGTTTTTTTTTCAGCCTTAAGAAGAATCTCCTTGATGTTTGACTTGTCTCATCCCTTGAAACAACAGTTCCCTGCTCTCTGTAAATACAATTAAAAGCCAAAGCTCTCTGATAGCACTTACCCAAGTTGGGATCCCCCAGAAGCAGAGCCTGAGACAAGAATTCGAATGCAAGTGGTTAATAAGAAGGCCATATTAACCCGGAAGCACCTGTAAGGGAGGGGAAGTAAACCAGGGAAGTGTGTTAATAAGCGTTAGCTGCCGTAAGGCCCCTTTGAGAGACTGTTGGGACCACACCTCATAATTGGCCCACCAAGGCCAGGGGAAACTGGAGCACTAATCCACCAACTCCCTTCCCCCAGGCGAGGTTGCTCTGGGGAGTTAACCTGGGGTCAGCACACCAGAGAGAACTCAGTCAGAAACCTTATGCAGTGACCCCCAGAGGGAGCTGAACGCATATGGGATGGGGTGGCGGGGGGTGGGGCGGGGGGAGTTGGAAAGGTCCATTGACACCTGGGAGGGAAAAACGAGACTTGGCTGGCCTTGAGCCGGGTCCTAACAACCTGATAATTCAAGCTCACAGACTTCCTTCCCCTTTGCACGTCCTCAGAGCTTCTCTCCATAGGCTGCCTTGGTGCAGAGGGACCTCACCCACCACAGCACAGCTTTCCACGTCCGTCACCTTTCCCTGAGGACAGAGTGAGGCCACTTCAGAAAAAAAATGGCAGGGGAGGATGAAGACTGCCAGAGGAAGCCGACCCCACAGGCTCCCCAGAGCCCCGGGAGGGCGCCATTGTTTCTGGGAGTCTCAGAGCTATGTGGCATGGCTGGAGCAGCTGAAGGAAGCTTTAGCTCCGGGGTTTGTCATTGCTTCCTGCTAGTGGGATGAATGGGAGCTGGTGGGAAAGGAAACCGACTGCACAAAGAGACAGAGGAAAACCAGAGGCCCCCTGGGGAGAGGTTACAGATGCCCCAGGAGCTCACCATACTGGGGGGCGGG
>NW_004444040.1:3210375-3211272 GCF_000243295.1 Trichechus manatus latirostris
AAATTGTTCAGTGACATTAGTTACATTTTTCACAATGTGTGAACATTCTCTTTAATTGCATTCTGGTTGTTCCATTTCCAGTGCTCTAGTTTCCCTACCCCTTATCTTCTCATCTCTGCTTTAGAGTGATTGTTGACCTTTTGTTCTCATACAGATGGTTGTTTAACGGAGCACTGTACTCATGAGTAATAGCCTTCATTTTGTGTGCCATTCTGTCATTTACTAAAAGTGACCTCAGGGGATAGTTTTGGTTCAAGATTTAAAGAGTATCTCAGGGCAATAGTCTCAGGGAGTCCTCTAGTCTCAACTGGTCCAGTATATTTGGACTTTTTAAGAATTTGAGTTCTGTTCCACATTTTTCTCCCATTCTATTAGGGTCCATCTACTCTGGCCCTGATCAGAACTGTCAATAGTGGTAGCTAGGAAACATCTAGTTCTTCCGGACGCAGGGTAGATGAGATCATGGCTCATGTAGGCTATTAGCCCTGTAGATTGGTCTCTTCTCTGAGACTTTGGTTTCTTTCTTTCTTTTTTGCTCCTGATGAGTAGAGCCCAATTGTTGTATCTTAGATGGCTGCTAGCAAGCTTTTAAGACCCTAGATGCTACTCACCTCACCAGGATGCAGAACATGAACTTTGTAAACTATATTATTAAGCCAATTGACTATGCTGGCCTATAAGACTAAGGTCCTAAGCCTTCAAACCCAGAAAGCCAATCTCGCAAGGTGTATGGTTATGTCTGAGAAGTATCTGTAACTGTGTCCTCTGTGAATATATATGCATGCATGCACATATATATACATACATGTACATATAGATACTTCTATCTCCGCACACATATGTACACATCTGTAACTAACCATACACATATATGCCTATGCACTTACATATGTGACC
>NW_004444040.1:3213212-3214243 GCF_000243295.1 Trichechus manatus latirostris
ACAGGAGCTAACAACCATAACAACGAGACTGTTAAAGGGCTATTAAGAGCTATCAAGAATTGCTCAGGATCTTTTATGGTCGTTTAAAACCAAACCAAAAAACCAAGCCCATTACCATTGAGTCTATTTCAACTCATAGAGACCATTTGAAATTCATGTAGGCTCATTTAGGGGTTATTAAGGATTTAGGTTTTAAACTTTTCAAGTTTTATAGTTGGTTAGGGCTGTTGGCGTAGTAGTTAAGAGCTCCGCTGCTAACCAAAAGGTCAGTGGTTCAAATCCACCACCCGCTCCTTGGAAACCCTAAGGGGCAGTTCTACTTTGTCCTGTAGGATCTCTATGAGTTAGAACCGATTCAACAGTACCTAACAACAACAACAACAGGGCTGTTTAGAGTTATTTAGCATTTGGTGTCATTTATAGTTTTTATTATATCTTGATCTCATTTAAAGTTATTTAGAATCTTCTTCAATTGTCATGGTCTTTTACATTTTTTTTTTTTAGTTTTTGGTCACTAAGAGTTGTTTAGGACCATTTAGGGTCCTTAAGGATCATTTAGAGGTGGTTAGTAGCTGTCTTAGTCATCTCATGCTGCTCTAACAGAAATACCACAAGTGACTGGCTTTAACAAAGAGAAGTCTATTCTCTCACAATCCAGTAGGCTACAAGTCTAAATTCAGGGCATCAGCTCCAGGGGAATGCTTTCTCCATCAGCTCTGGAGAAAGGTCCATGTCATCAATCTTCCCTAGGTCTGGGAGCATCTCAGTGCAGGAGCCTCAGATCCAAAGGACGCGCTCTACTCCCGGCACTGCTTTCTCGGTGGTATGAGGTCTCCTAGTGTCTCTGCTCACTTTTCTCTTTTATATCTCAAAAGAGATTGGTTTAAGATACTATCTAATCTTGTAGACCTCATTAGTATAACTGCTGCTAATCCATCTTATTACATCACAGTGATAGAGTTTACAACACATAAGGAAATCACAACAGATTACAAAATGGTACACAATTGTATAATACTGGAAATCATGAC
>NW_004444040.1:3216288-3218124 GCF_000243295.1 Trichechus manatus latirostris
GATTTCGAAGCAGTTATTGGAAAAACTTACCCCATCAGGGAAGCAAGTGCCTAGCTGGTTTTAATCCTCTAGTCATTGTTTGTGTGTGTGTGTGTGTGTGTGTGTGTGTTTGGGGTTTTTAGGTTTTTTCTTGGTTTGGGGTTTTTTTGACCCTTAATATTTTTGCATTTATTGAGCAGGGAGTTTTAATGAAAAAGCCAATGTAATAGAAGCATGAAGAAAACGTAATTCCGCTGCTCTAAGCAACTGTTTTCATAGGTTTTATATGTAGACCTGCAATCATGTTATACATGCTATTTTATTAACGTTACATAGTATTTTCCACGTTTCTACATACATTTTATATTCATACTTTCTATGGCTAAATAATATTCCATCATGTCTATTGATTTTATGTTACCTGTACCATTATTGGAGCACTTGTAGCCCTGGTGGCACGGTGGTTAAGAGCTTTGCTGCTAACCAAAAGGCAGCAGTTCGAATCCACCAGCTGCTCCTGGGAAACCCTATGTCCTATAGGGTTGCTGTGAGTGGAAATCAACTCAATGACAATGAGTTTTTTGGGTTTTTTGCACCATTATTACAGAAGGAAGAAAGGGAGAGAGGGAGGGAGGGAGGGAGGAAGGAAGGAAGGAAGGAAAAACACTGCTTGGCTTTTTATTAGGATTACTTGACTGTATACATCAATTTGGGGAGAACTGCTATTTTTCCAATCCGTAAACGTGGTATATCTTTCCATTTTTAATTTCATTTTCTATTTTATGGCTGGCACATAGATATACAATAGATTTTTATATATTGACATTGTTTTCAGCAACCTGACAAATTAACTTATTTCTAATAATTGTAGATTCTTCTGACCATTTTTAACTCAAGTTTTACTTGTTGGTTTCTTTTTAATATGTCAAAGATATTGTCATTTATTTTATAGTTTGCTCTTTTTGCTTATATAGCACAAGTGCTTTTGGGCAAACTACCTTGATTTTTTTTTAGTGTATTTTTTAATTATTTTTTTATTGTGGTGAAGTATTTTAAAAAAATCCTGTTGAGGTTAAGTCGATTCTGACTCATAGGTGGTGAAGTATATGTAACATAAAATTTGACATTTTAACCATTTTTAAGGGTACAATTCAACGGCATTAATTACATTCACCATGTTCTACAACTACCACCACTAACTATTTCCAAAACGTTTCATCACCCCAAGCAGAAACTCTTACTCACTGAGCAAGAACGCTCTCTCATTCATCCCTCCCCCTCCAGCCCCTGGGAACCTCTCATCTACCTTCTGTCTCCATGAATTTGCCTATTCAAGGTATTTCACGTAAGTGGAATCATACAATATTTGTCCTTTTGTGCTTGGTCTATTTCACGGAGCATGCTTTCAAGGTTCATCCATGTTGTAGCATGTATCAGAACTTCATTACTTTTTATGGCTGAATAATATTCCATTGTATGTACGTACCGCATTCTGTTTATTCTTTCATCTGTTGGTTGACATTTGGGTTGTTTCCACCTTTTGGCTATTGTGAATAGTGTTGCTGTGAACGCTGGCATATAAATATCTGCTTGAATCTCCCTTTTCAAGTCTTTTGGGTATATACTTAGGAGTGGAATTGCTGGTCATACGGTTATCCTGTTCAACTTTTTGAGCAACGACAAAACTGTTTTCCATAGTGGCTGCAGCATTTTACACCCCTACCAGCCCTGCAGAGGCATAACTAGCGGGTGGCAGGTATGGCAGGTATTGCACCAGCCCTGGGCACGTGGCGGCACTGAGCAGTTTCTATTAACCCAGTACAGCCAATGGCGTATCTAAGAAAAATGGTACCTAGG
>NW_004444040.1:3221006-3221798 GCF_000243295.1 Trichechus manatus latirostris
ACTCATGGCGAGTCCATGCGCAGTGGAATGAAACGCTGCCTGGTCCTGCGCCATCCCCATGATCTGTTTTGGATCTGACCATTGTAATACATAGGGTTTTCACTGGCCAGGTCTGTATGGAAGACCACCACTGCCCCCAGGTGATACTAAAAAAAAAAAAAAATTGCCATTGAGTCGATTCCGACTCATAGTGACCCTATAGGACAGAGTAGAACTGCCTCGTAGGGTTTCCAAGGAGGTAAATCTTTATGGAAGCAGACTGCCACATTGTTCTCCTACGGAGCCACTGGTGTGTCAAACCACCGACTTGTCAGTTCACAGCCGAGTGCTTTAACCACTGCACCACCAGGGATCCTGGATGATATTGGGTACTCTAATTTCTATAAAGTTTACTGCCTGATTTGAGGATCTTGGCGGGGCCCCAGACTGACCGGTTGTTTTTGGTCTACATTGCCTATATCCCCGTGATGTGCAGTACGAGAAGACTCATTGTCTGGAAGCGTTAACTGCCTGCTCATCTGTTTCACCCAACTTAATTAATGCAACAACAAAAAACCCACAGCTTGGAGCAAAAACTCTAAATATAGGAAACTGAAACTACACTTAAAGGAACAGTGATTTATTCAAATTTTGCTTTTTGGTTTTTTCCTAATTTACAAGTATTGTTTTGGGGGCTTCCCGTCTTGGTTGCTCCCTTTTTCTAGAGGTCAAACTATGTGGGTCATTATTCCTGCTCCAAGACCAGCTATCTAAGGAAGATAACCATCAATCACATTCAAGCTTTGTGAACCA
>NW_004444040.1:3221898-3232327 GCF_000243295.1 Trichechus manatus latirostris
GTCCCCATGCTGATGCAGACCAGCTCGGTCGTTTTACAGGTGAGGAAACCAAGTCCTTGAAAAAGGTTCAGGGAGATAGTCCTAGGCTCATAACCAGCCAGGGTGGAATCAGGATGAAAATCCACTGAACACTAGTTTCCATGACTTCCCACCACAACTCACTAGCTCCACCAGGAACGAAACTTGAGACTCAGCAGCGGACGTTCTCATTTCGCTTCCTATTTGGAACATTATAGCCAGGTGTGAGCCTGCTGTGTCCAAGCCCATTCAAACCACAAGCTCGGGGGGAAGAAAAGCAACTGATTTCTTGATGTCCCTTCATATTCCTGTCTCCAACCTTACAACCACCCTCTCACAATGCATAGCTCCTCACCCAATGGACACACACAAACTCATCCAGAGGGACTTCTCTCTGAAGAGTGTTTTATTTCAATTACGTCTAAGACATGTGCATTAAAACATACCAAAATATTACAAAAATTTATGGCTCCCTATTGAGACCTTGTCAAATTATGGTAAGATGCCTAAAAGCATCGTTTAGAAGTTCAGAACCAAACATTAAACCAGGTCATGTACCATTGCTGAAAGACTAGTAATGGTTAAGAAAAGAACACTTCACAAAGCTAAAGTTAAGTGGGGAAACCCTTAAGAAACACTAGAATTACACCCAGAAACCATCAGCCCAGGAAACACGTCTGCCTGCAGCCTGGCTGGCGACCTTCAGGGGTCTAAGGGCAAATGGAGGGCTTTCCCTTCACAGCTTGTCTGTCTCTTACGCATGGTTAAAACACAAGGAATGCTTTAACCTTCCATGACAGGGCAAACACTGCCACATCTGAAAGAGGCGCCACATTCATTTTTATTTTTACCTCTGTAGGAGGTAATTTTTCATCTCATCTGACTCAAGGAAGGCTTTGTGTAAAACAATTTAAACAGAGACTTGAACATGCTTACTGCCACATCAGCGAAGTTCAAGGTGATCTCTCCTGTCTCCTATCTCTACCCTCCATGTCACGGTTTGGCCACCATGAGACACTGAAATTCCCTTGTTCATCCAGAAATTTCTGAGATCTATGACACCATGTTCTCCATGCTATGGAGTGCTGAAAGAAAATTCTTTTTTTATTTTTCTGAACGAAAATTCTGTTTTTTTTACTTATTTAAATTTTTTAGGAGAGCTTCTCTTTTCTCAGGAGAGCTTGTTGCTCTTCTGGCCTATTTCTCCTTCTCCCCTGTAATGCCCTGAAATAACCACTCAACTCCACAGGAAAGAATTATTGCCAAGATGTTTTTGCACTGGGAACAGTTTCTTTTTGTAATTTTATGCCAAAGTTTTATCTACACTGATGATAAAACATCATTATCTGAAGATTTCTAGGCCAGAATATTGGTTTCTTTTTAGTAGGAAGGAGACCAAACCCAACTCATGGCCGTCGAGTCGATTCAGACTCATAGCAATCCCATTGGTCTTCCAAGGCTGTAAATCTCTACCGAAGCAGACTGCCACATATTTCTCCCACGGAGCAGCTGGTGGTTTTGAACTGCAAATCTTTCAGTTAGCAGTCGATTGCTTTAACCACTGTGCCACCAAGGCTCCTTGTAGGAAGAGGGAAGGGTGAAAATCTCTCTCCTTGAAGCATCAGCAAGTCTCAGACCAAAATCTCGACTTCAAATCCAGGCACATTTCACTCGGGTGGGCAGCTAATCTCCTGAGATCCTCTCGCCTCAACTTCAACTCAAAGTTCATCCAGCCTGGGGACCATCGCGGACAAGACTCTAGACCAAGCAGGCAAGGACATGTCTAGTTTGTGCTTTTTAATTTCTCACCCAGCTACCCTTTCCCCCACCCCCTTCTTCACTCAATATAACCTTCTCACTAATGTGATCCCGTGAACGTGACCTTGTGCTTAATTCCACCATCACCCAGGGAGACTGAGCCCCTTGCCAGCCAGGTGGACTCGAGTTTCCTTCATTTGATCACCAACCTTGTAACATAAGTCTCTGGAAAAAGAAAGCCAGATGAGGCTAGTCTGTTTTCACGAGTTAGGGAAAACCCTATAAACTGGCCTTTTGTGCTGGTCACGATTTCAGGTCCATTGAACATAATTACATAAACCCCCACAAATCGGTTGGCGTTCAAAACTGCAAGGCCATGTGATACCAGTGAGAAAAACTGGCTCCACGCAGAGATGAAGCGTCTCTGTTTCATCTGCTGCTATTTAAGAGAACCCTTCCAGAATTCCTGATCAGGGTATTAGCACGTGAGAAATGATCTCTAAACAGGGCAGGTTGAAATGGAAAGGAGTGGCCTGAATTAGGTGGAAGCGTGTTGTGTAAGGAGTGATTTGCCTTCACGTCCACACCCTGGTCCTCCATCCTTAAAAAGCAAGTCTACCTTAGTAACACTTTCTCGGAAAGTGACCTGGCAGACTTGACATGTTGCAACATTTCCATATTTAACACCATCACAGTGTTAGTGCAAATTACAGAGGATTTTTATAAACCAGAAACAGACGCCCAATAAAATAACTGGGAGAGAAATTCTCCAAGTCATTTTCTGAAATGCAAAACTCAGGAGTTGGGTTTGCATTCCCAAAACTGCCCTTTCCCATCTGTAACTTGGGAAGCTGTCCTCATCCCCTTTATTTTTTGTTTGTTTGGCCTAATTCTGTGCACTTGGCAGAAGCCCTCTGAGGTGTATGACTGAGACCAATCACCTCTGGGTTTCCACTCCACATCCCACAGGGCCAATGGTGCTATCCCCTTGGAGGAGGTAGGTCAGCTAAGAAAGCCCTGGCAAAATGTCAGGTGGCGGCACGCCACCATTTTCAAAGTCAACAATGAGACCACGGCTATGAGCTTTCCAAAGAGGCCATGGAGAAGTTCACAGGGGAGGGCAGGAGGGTGTCCAGGGAAGGAGCGGCTCTGCTGCAAAGGCCCAACTCCTTTAAAGCACTGACCAGTGGCTCTCCATCCCTCAACTGCCCGGCCCTCCTATCCCTCCTTGAAGAGGAGGTGGGGGAGATGAGGGGTGCTCCCACCTTCACGCTGCTCAGAGCTGCCTGCTGCTAGGAGCTCCTAGTCTTGCTGGGTTGACCTCAACAGCCAGGCCCCCTGCTCCAAGTATCTCTCAGTCCTTCCTCAAATTATATCAGCCACACTGGCCTACGGCTATGTGGCAAGCTCCCTGACCGGGGCCATAGGGGACAGACTCTGTTCCTGCCTTATCTTCCCAGTGGTGTCTGCTCTGTCCCTCTCTATACATCTTTACAGGGAAGCCCAAAGAACACCCCCTTCTGCCACATTCAGTCAGTAGCAGGACAGGTCCTTATTCTCGAAGTCCATCTCCACGCACAAGGGGGAGGGTGAGTTGCAAGAATCCAGAGGTTGGAAAGAATAAAGTCTTCACTTCAAACATGGCCACAGCTCAAGAGCAGAAGATCCTAGATGATGTGAAGATGGGCTGGGCTCGCAGGCACCTGTCATTTCTGCCACAAGCCTCCACACTTCCTTTTAGCCCTAAGGAGGGAATGCGGAAACTTCCTGGCCACTACCTCAGAGCAAGGCTGGGTTCTGGCCACGCTACCCAGTCAGTGCCATGAGCAAATCAGTCAGACCTTGACTTCACAAGACCTTCCCTTCAGCTTCAGGAAGCATCAAAGCAATGCGGTTGACGGCTTGACATGCAGAGAGAAATGCTCAGGATACCTCCTGTCTTCTAGAGGTGGCCATGGGGACAAGGATGGAGGCAGATTCTTCTTTACAAGCATCCACAGAGAACATTCCATATAGTGTCATTATTTAACATGAGCAGTTTCCAGTGTAAGAAATTGTGGACTTATTGCAACTACCCCACCAATGGTTTCTCTTCTTCTTTCATTAAACCTGCCCCAAGTGTATGTGGCTGTTATGTTATTAATTTCCAAGGATCTCACATTCAGTGATCCTTCTAAGCATACAGGGAGAATCTCTACTAGCATATAAATATCCTAAATGGTGAGTGACCCCACCTAAGCTTGCTGAGCCCCTTTCCCCTTCTAAACATGGGCAGAAATGTGTGGCTGCTCCCCAGCACTTGAGGTGAGAAAACTCTTCAGCCTAAATCCCCTCAGGTCAGGAACCCCTTTCCTGCCCACAAGCAGCACATCCGCCAGCCTCACGGCACCTGCGCTGGCTGCTTGGACTGTAATTGCATGTGAAAATTATCAGGTAGGCACATGTCTGTGGACACACACACATAGATGCACACTGGGTCCTCCCTAGAACAAAAATCAAAAACCCTGTGAGTAAAAGAAAAGAGACTGGGGATCCAAGGATAGGGATTTGTCTGCTGACTGCTCCATCCTGCTCCAGGTAGCAAATCGGGGCTTGGAGGGAGCTGGAGAAGTTTGCATTTCAACATTTCAGTGGAAAGAAAGCTTCTGGCTTCCTGTGGGTCTTCTCATGTACATGGAGGTCCCTGTGGGGTCTGGATTCCCTCGTTCTTATGGCTCACATTGTTTCTGGGGTCTCGGCTATCTCCTCCAGCCGCTGACGAATCATTAGCCGGAGTACGGTGTACCTGGGGACAAAAAAACAGCTTGGGGTGGACACAGTCAGCAGTATACACCTCCTCTGGACCCCTCCCTGCCACCCAGGCAACCATGGGCTGGCTCTCCTGTCCCTTTGCTTCTGTCTTTGGCCTACTCTTCAACCTAGTAAGTCTGGCAAAAGAAAGATGAGAAGGTCAAATACCAACAACAACATCAACAATAAGGTCTCCACTAACGGAGTGCTTCCTATGCCCGAGGAGGCAATAGGCATAGTGCTTTATACGCACAGTCCCTGGGTGGTACAAATGGTTAATGCCCTCAGCTGCTAACCTAAAGGTTGGCAGTTCAAGTCCACTCAGAGGCATCTCGGAAGAAAGACCTGGTGATCTGTTACTACACTAGTTACATCATCAGTACAGTAAATATACCAGTAAAGCAGTTGCTGTCGAGTCGATTCCCACTCATGGTGACCCCATGTGTGTCAGAGTAGAGCTGTGCCCCATAGGGTTTTCAATGGCTGATTTTTCAGTAGATCACCAGGCCTTTGTTCATAGGTACCTCTGGGTGGACTCGAACCTCCAACCTTTCAGTTAGCAGCAGAGCACATGAACTGTTTGCACCAGCTAAGGCCTCCATAACAAATATAGTATTGGCTTTATTCACTAATGGCAAAAATCAATCAATTGTTGTACCATATCTTTGAAACACAGTCTACTCTAGGACTAAACATGGCAGAGAAATCACAAAACTCTCTTCAGAGAGAAGCTTTACTGGACCTTTCAAACCAAGTGAAATTTCAAGAAGAGAAATGTTAAAAAGGGAGGAAGGGTGCGAAGAAAGGCTTTGAGAGGTAGGTAACTTAGACTACTTCCCACTGCTGAGAAAATCTTCCTGGAATCCCAGGATCCTCTGGGTCTTGGCTACCACATCTTGCCCTTGCCCCTGAGGCATGGGGTGCTAATACTGAGTACAGCCCCGGGGACTGCACTGTCCCTGTGGTTACCCCAGGTCCTGCCAGCACCTTTGTAAACAGTCCTTCATCAAAGGCTCCTTAAAGGACGCTCAGTTGAGTGGGCATCTCTTCCCTGCTGGGAGCCTGATAAAACACTGGGAAATGAGGATAAAGGCACCTCCCTTGTTTCTGAATCTAGACTCCAAACATGTTTTAAATCAACACTGTCTTGGTTTCAGAGTCCTTTCACGAAAGGAGAAAATAAGACATTTGGATGTCCCACATCAAAATGAGAAGGTGACACGAAAAGCAGAGAGACCAAGACATTTCAGTCTCACATCCCCATCCAAGATTCAGGTTTGTCAAAGGGCAGCCCCCGAAGACGGCCCCTAAGACCCAGGCCCACACAGCAGCTCGACAGAGTCCCTGCAAAGCACCTGCACCAAGGCCCCAGGAGAAACCCAACCAGCCACCTGGGAGGCCATGCTTACTTGCGCATTAGCTTCTTTACTTCCCGATCTTCCTCCTCTTGGAGCTTCTGAATGAAGCTTTTAAGGACAGGCATCTCGAACTTTATATACTGGGCCACCTGGGGAGGGAGAAGAAGTCTGGGTGAATGCCCCCTCCCAGCACCAGTCCAAATCCCTTAGGCTTCTCCCTCATGCAAGGGTACAAAGCCTTGGGGAATCTACTTCCCCACTAACCCAGGGTTTCCTTAAAGGCCGGAGCCGAGCCTCATTCTTCTGGAGGCTGGCACAGAGTCTGCAATGAAGATGGCTTCATTTACATGACACCATCTCGTACCTCCTCATTTTTCATCTTATGTAGCCAATCCTCTCGATTCAGTGACACAGAGGAGGACTGAAACCTGTGATATTTAATAAGCCTTTCTGCCCTCCTCTAAGGGAATTTAGGGAACCATACGTTCAGAACGATGGTTTGTGTCTCGAGTCTCAAACGGACATCCAAATGTGAATTTGCTTCTAAGAGGTTGTCAGAGTAGAGAGAGTCGGGGATGTGGCTCCCTGGTGAACTAAACTTAAAAAACTGCCCCCCACCAGAATCCTCACTCTACTCTATCAACTCCCCTTCATGGGAGGAAAATCTTTCCCAATCCTACTGATATTGGGTTTGGCTGTTAGACTTGCTTTGGCCAGTGGGATGTGTGTGGACATGACATACACCAATTCCATGCAAATGAGCTTGCATGGTTTGGCTTGGTTTCTTGCACTCCACCATCTACCATGAGAAGCATACCCTAGTCAAGCAGCCACTAACCCTTAAACTTGGGTCTCTGGATGTGACACACAATAGAGATCTGAACCCAACCTACAGCCAAGAGTAGAGCCACTGCAACCAGCCCACAGAAATGTGAATGAAAAAATAAATGGTTTCTACTGTAAGCCAGTAAGATTTGGGGATGTTTGTTACTGTAGCAAAAGCTGACTAATATACAAGATAAGGCAGAATTACTGCTAGCTTCTTGAAGTTGCTAAGAGATGGTTTGCAGAAATTTCTCAGCTCTCTTAGTGTACTCAAGAAAGGCTCAGAAAATTTATTCCTTCTATAGAAATCACTTTCTGCCTGAACATTTCTCTAACTCTCAGAGGGCACGCCCTCACCCTGGCCTCCATCTTCATTCTACTGGCTCACGGCCATTCCTGCTTCAAGAAAACCTGGTATTGAGGAACTGCACCTAAAGGAGGGCATGGTATTATTCATTCTCTTCTAGCCATGGAGAGAAATGAAGTCCTGATGTGGGCCACAATGTGTATAAACCTTGAAAACATCAGCTGAGTGAAATAAGTCAGTCACAAAAGGACAAATACTGTATGCTCTCACTTACATGAGATATACAAATACATAGAAACCAAACAGTATTAGTGCAATAATTTTGTAAAGGATAGCAAGAATGGTTGGACAACTTGAAGAACGTAATTCACTGAATTATACATGTAGAAATTATTGAATTGGCGAGTGTTTTATTGTGCATATTTTCACTACAACAAAAAAGGGAGGGCATGGTCCTTGGCCAAAAAGTCATGCTACACCCTAGTTGCTGGAAACCCAACCTAACGCCCATCCCCCTGAGAACAGACCACCCAACCGAAAGAAGACTCACGTCATAGGTGACTTCCTCCACCTGGTCCTTCTCCATGAGGAACACTTTGGAGACCTGCTCACACGGGCCCTGGAGGATTCGGGCAATCAGAGGGTAGTCGGTGTTCTTCAGCTTCTGTTTCTCTGGAACCACATACAGCCAGGAGCAGCCCTGAGTTCGGCCCAAGGTCTTTCTCACCTTAAGTAATGGTCAACTCAGAGGCCCAAATGGACCAGGCACCTTAGAAGATGCGGCCATAAAAGTCAGGGGACTGATTTGGATAATATTCAACAACTGTTGTTAAAAGCAACATCCCTCCACTCTACTCTCCCCGCAACATACTACCCCACCTCCAACCCGTTGGGAGGTGCTGCTTTGGAGGAATTGCTTTTATCGGTCTCTCAAGAAAACCCAGCTCCTTTTTAAATAATCAGTCGGGTTTGGGGGTATGATTACCGACCATATATGGGATCCCCCAGTGGACGCATCCAGCAAGCCCACCAGCCTTAGAGGCAAACAACATTTGAAAGTTTCCAAAACACAAACAACAAGCAAATGAGCCTGAGGATTTTCTTAACTTGCTATTTGGAGTTAATTAAAAGTTTTAAAGTACACTGTGTCCTTCAAACTTACCACCGCTGGTATGGACAACGTACAAAGCGAACTCCTCCGGGGAATTCTCAATCTGAATTAGGAGCAAAAGATACTTGTTTAAAGCATGTATGTCAGCATCCTAACTGTGACCAATTCTCTCTTCTGCAATACTGCATCACAAAATAGATTTTAGGCTCTTTTGGGGGGAGGGCTACTATCCACAGCTCTCAGAAGTGATGAGGAGATGGGGCAGGCAGATAACTTAATCAATAATAATAGACGATAAGAGCGCACATTTGTTGCAACCCGCCAGGCACGGTCTGACATACTTTACGCATTTTAATTCATGTAATACAACAATATTAGCCCCTTTTTTCTGGTGAGGAAGTAGAAGTACGAGGAGGTTAAGTAACTTGCCCAACTCATCCAAATAGTAGGTGGTGAAGCGGGGATTCGAACCCAGGCAATCTGATTGACAGCTTATGCTCTTAGGCCACTAGGCCACACGGGCTTCCATTAAAAACAGAAATACTGGTCCCCGAAAGAAATATAAGGGGCTTGTAGAAAACATATAGAGTAACAGGACTTTAAAAGTGCTCATGCACTAAAACGTATACATCTATTTAAATATCATTTTTCAAAGTAGATTCCCTAACTGTATTGCAGACCTTCATCTGTGCACTGAGCCCAAGACAGACTTCGAGGCCCAGGGTCCTTCTGTTGTCGTTAGCTGCTGTCGAGTCGATTCTGACTTATGGCGACCTCATGTGTGCCTAATAGAACTGCTCCATAGGGTTTTTTTTAACTAATTTATTTATTTTTATTGTGTTTTAGGTGAAAGTTTACAGAGCAAATTAGTTTCTCATTCAACAAATTGTACACAGAGTGTTCCATGACATCGATCGCAATCCCCACACTGTGTCAGCACTCTCCTCGTTTCTGCCCTGGATTCCCCGTTTCCTTTCCTCTGGTTTTCCTACCCCTTCCTGCTTTCTCGTCTTTACTTTTGGGCAAATGTTGCCCTTTCGGTCTCGTATAATTGTTTGTTCTACGGAGCATGTTCTTTTCGGGTGTTGCTGTTTATTTTAAAGGCCTGTCTATTGCTTGGCTGGAAGGTGGTTTCCGGGAATGGCTGCAGTTCCAAGTCAGAGGGGTATCTTAGGGCCATAGTCTCTATCAGTTCCTCTAACCTCTACCAGGCCAGTAAGTCTGGTCTTTTTTTTATGAATTTGATTTTTTGTTCTACATTTTTCTCCCGCTCTATCTGGAACCCTCTATTGTGATTCCAGTCAGAACGAGCCATAAGGTTTTTAAGGCTGTGAACTTTCAGAAGCAGATTGGCAGGCCTATCTTCCGAGGAGCTTCTGGATGGCTCGAATCACCAACCCTTTGTCTAGTAGCCAAGCACTTAACCCGTTGCACCACCCAGGAACTCCTAGAAGTCCCTGAGGGAGAATACCTCTCCAACTTTTAGGGGGCATCAGATCCGGTTAAAACAGACTCCTTGGCCTTACCCTCAGGGGGTCTGACTCAGCAGGTCTGGGGTGAGGCCTGAGAATCTGCTTTTCTAACAAGCTTCCAGGTGAGGTCGATGCTACAGGTTTGGGCACCGGGCCTTGAGCAGTGAGGATCTGAACAATCCAGACCCTCCGCCTGGGCGCCCCTCACCCACACTCTCCACAGCCTCCCCCACTACCCTGCTGGGGGCCACCAAGGCATACAAGCAACCACTTATGGCCGACCAACACAGGACACTTGCCTTAAATTTGTTGAGCAGCAGCTTCAGGACCTGAGGGGTGGTCATGGTGCTATTGATGCGGACGTTGGTGACGGAGCCATAGGCTGGAGTGAACACCGACGTCTGTCAACAGAGGGTCCAGCTCAGGTGGGAGGGGGACAGGAAGGGGTGCCAGAACCTAGGTGTTCCCGCTCTGTACCTGACCAGAGTCACTCAGCAAGTGCCCGGAGGCACGTTAGCTGGGCCTGGAAAATCGGGTGAGAAGCCCAGTGACAATATCCTCCAAATGTGCTCCTGGGAGCCCCACGCTGCTGACAGCCTGGCAAACATCAGACTTTGATATAAACAAAGTCACCTTCAGCATCACCTTGCCCAGGAGCTCATGTCCCCATGGAAGCTCAAGGGGTCTGAGCTCGCCAAGTGGCAGAGTTGGGGGTGGGGTAGGAACAGGTCAAATAAAACGCTCACAAGGACTCCTCCACTGTGCCTTCAAAATCAGGAGGTCTCTGAGC
>NW_004444040.1:3234901-3252420 GCF_000243295.1 Trichechus manatus latirostris
CCCTCGTCATTCACCCCCGTGAAGTCCTAACACTCTGAGGGCCCCTCTTCATCCCACTACTTTCTGAGCCTCAAGACTTGGTGACCTGAGAGCACCTTAAGAGTAGGAGGAGAAAGAGTGCGGTATAGGGAGAGGGGGCTGGGCCGAAAGGGAAGGGGCGGGAAACTCCTTCACACACAAGCTGGGATGGCCTCCTTCCATCTAACCAGTGGAACTGATTCCCGGGCCAGCAGGAAATGGTCCTGGGTGATGGTGTGGATGAAGCAAGGGAAGGGGCATTTTGCTACAGGTGAGTGGGTACAGAACATACCTGGACAGAGAGTGTTTCTCATTCACCACCCCCCACACATGGCTTAGGGGACCTCCAAGCAAACTTCCTTCTCTCATCACGAGGTCCACCTTGGCTCTGACCCCACCCTCTAACCACTGCCTCAAAAAAACCATATTTTATCAAACGGTATTTGCCGCTGAGAATACTATAATGTATAATTTAGTAAGAGACGATACAGTGAGGAGGTTAAGGGCAGACTTCAGGGCCAGATTCCTGGGTTCAAATCCCATCTCCATCACTGTCATATACACTTACCTCTCTGTGCCTCAGTTTGCTCATCTATGAAACGGGGATAATAACAGCACCTGCCTCACAGGATTTTTGTGAAGGGTTACATGAGTTAATACTTGGAAAGCACTTGGAACAGTGGCTGGCCTGGATTAGCAGCATATAAAGTCTTGCTACTATTAGAATGAAGTGGAACAAACAAACAGGCACTACTTCACAGAGGTATCGATGCCCGAAGCCTCACACCCAGCAATTCCACTTGAAAGACTCCTACAGACACTGATGGCTGTGTGAAATGGTATGTGTCCCAGGCCAGTGACTGCAACTTGGTTAGTTATAGCAAATGACTGAAAACAACTTAAATGTCTATCAACAGGGAGTGATTAAATTGCTCATGGTTTTCCATACAATGGAGTATAAAGAATGAGGACGTTCTCTAGGGATTTATGTGGACCAATTCCCAAGTTACACTGGTAAATAAAAAGTGACGTGCAGAAATGTTTTGTTATATATATTTTTACCACAGTTAAAAAAAATGCTTATGTAAAATGTTACCACTTGGCTATACACAGACAATGAAATATTATTTAGTCATAGAGAGAAATGAAGTCCTGATACACGCTACCACATGGATGACCCTTGAAAACATTACGCTGAGTAATAAGTCAGATACAAAAGAACAAATACTGATGGATTCTACTTATATGAAATACCTAGAATAGGCAAATACATAAAGACAAAAGTTTATTAGTGGTTACCAGGGGCTAGAGAGAGAGGAGAATGGGGAGTTATTTGATTCATGAGTGCGGAGTTTCTGCTGGAGGTGATGAAAACCTTTTGGAAAAGGATAGTGGTCATGGTTGCTCAACACGGTGAATGAAATTACGGTCACTGAATTGTACACTTAAAAATGATTAAAATGGCAAATTTTTTATATATGTATTTTACCACACTAATTTTTTTTTAAATGCTACCACTTGTATTTAAAAAAGGAAGAAAAGAAACTACACTCAGCCATCAAAACATGTTGGTGTTCTACAAGTACCACAGCCTCCACCAGACTGAGTCCGGCACAACTAGATGGTGCCCAGCTACCACCACCAGCTGCCCTGACAGGGATCACTGTAGAGGGTCCTGAACAGAGCTGGAGAAAAATGTAGAACAAAATTCTAACTCACAAAAAAAAAAAAAGACCAGACTTACTGGTCTGACAGAGACTGGAGAAACCCCGAGAGTATGGCCCCTGGACACCCATATAGCTCAATCATGAAGTCACTCCTGAGGTACTCCCTTCAGCCAAAGATTAGACAGGCCCATAAAACAAAATGAGACCAAATGGGCACACCAGCCTAGGGGCAAGGACAAGAAGGCAGGAGGGGACAGGGAAGCTGGTAATTGGGAACCCAAGGTCAACAAGAGGAGAGTGTTGATATGTCATGGGGTTGGCAACCAATGCCACAAAACAAGATGTGTATTAATTGTCTCATGAGAAACTAGTTTGCTCTGTAAACCTTCACCTAAAGTACAATAAAAAAAATATGTTAGTGTTGTATCAAACACAACTACAAATGCACAAACAACAGAAGACAAATTAGATAACTGGGACTTCCTAAAAATTAAATACTTACGCTCATCAAAAGACTTTACCAAAAGAGTAAAAAGAGAACCTACAGACTGGAAAAAAAAATCTTTGGCAACGGCATATCTGATGAGGGTCTAATCTCTAAAATATATAGAAAACTTCAACAACTCAACAACAAAATGACAAACAATCCAGTCAAAAAACAGACACTTCACCAAAGAGGATATTCAGGCGGCCAACAAATACTTGAAAAAATGCTCGTGATCAATAACCATTAAACCAACAAAACAACCAACCTGTTGCCATCGAGTCATTACGACTCGTAGCGACCCTATGGGACAGAGTTGAACTGCCCCACACGGTTTCCAAGGAACGCCTGGTGGCTTCGAACTGCTGACCTTTTGATTAGCAGCCATAGCTCTTAACCACCATGCCACCAGGGTTTCCCAATAGCCATTAGAGAGATGCAAATCAAAACAACGAGATACCATCTCGGCCCTGCAAAAACGGCACTGATCAAAAAAAACAGAAAACAACAAATGCTGGCGAGGTTGTGGGGAGACTGGAATGTAATAGTACAACCACTATGGAAAACAGTATGGCACTTCCTCCAAAAGCTAGAAATAGAAATACCATATGATCCAGCAATCCCACTCCTAGGTATATACCCTCGAGATATGAGAGCCGTGATACTAACAGACATATGCACACCCATGTTCATCGCAGCATTATTCACAATAGCAAAAAGATGGAAACAACCTAAGTGTCCATCAACGGATGAATGGATAAACAAATTGTGGCATATACATACAATGGAATACTACACAATCATAAAGAATAATGAGGAGTCTGTGAAACGTCTTACAACATGGATGAATCTGAAGGACATTATGCTAAATGAAACAAGCCAAACACAAAAGGACAAATATTGTATGGTCTCACTTTTATAAAAAGTCAAGAATATGTATATACACAGGAAGCTACATTCTTCAATGGTTAGCAGGGACAGGAGTGGGAGGAAGGGGGAGTAACTTTCTAGATAGTAGACACTTCTTATTTTTGGTGATAGAAAAGGCAATACCCAATATGGATGAAGTCCGAACAACCTGTCCAAGGTAAACAAAGACACTAAGAAGTACAAAAGAATAAAGGCCAATTTAGGTAAATGCTATAACATATACAATTTTGCAACAATAGTAGTAACAACCAAAATATATGTGTGTGGTTACATAGATAGATATGTGTGCACATATGTGTATAGAAAGGCATATGTGAGTACATGCACATGCATGTATAGGTGTATCTGTCCGATAAACCCATTGCTGTCAAGTCAATTCTGACTCATAGCAATCCCGAAGGACGAAGTAGAACTGCCCCATAGTGTTTCCAAGGCTATAAATCTTTACGGAAGCAGACTGCCACATCTTTCTCCCACGAAGCAGCTGGTGGGTTCAAACCACTGACCTTTTGGTTAGCAGCCAAGTGCTTAACCAGTATGCCACCAAGGCTCCTGGTTTATCTGTAGGCATATGTATATACATGTTTGTGTGTGTTGACTATATTCATATATATAAAATATAGCACACAGCAGACACACCTCATATCCAAACACCTCGTGGGATTGGTTTACTGGTTTAAAAGGCTTAGGATCATAGTCTCATGGGACAATTCAGTCAATTGGTATAACACAGATCATAACGACAATGTTCTACATCCTAGATGAGCAGCATCTGGGGTCTTCAAAGCTTGTGAGCAGCCATCTAAGATACAACTATCAGTCCCTACTCATCTGGAGCAAAAGAGACGGAAGGAAACCAAAGACTCAGAGCGGAAACTAACCCACAAGACTAACAGCCCACACAAAGCACAGCCTCATCTAATCTAAGACCACAAGACTACTGACCATTGTGACCAGGGACACAATAGAAGGTCCCAGACTGAATGGGAGAAAAATGTAGACAAAACTCAAATTCCTAAAAAAGGCCAGACTTACTGGACCAATAGAGACTAGAGGAACCTCAGAGACTATTGCCCTAAGATAACCTTTGAACTTGGAACTGAAGCTACTCCCAGAGGTCACCTTCCAACCAAATAATAGAAAGCCTTATAAAGTAAACAATATCACCCATGAGTACTGTGTTCCCTTAAATAATCAACTACATGAGACAAAATGGTCAACGTTTGCCCTAAAGCAAAGATGAGAAGGTAAGGAGGGGCAGGGAAGCTAGATTAATGGAAACAGAACAAACAGAATGGAAATAATGAGAATGCTGACACATTGTGGAAAATGTATCCAATGTCACAGAACAATTTGTATAAAAATTGTTAGATGGGAACCCAATTTGCTGTGTAAACTTTCACCTAAAACACAATAAAATTTCATTTTTTAAAAAAAAAGATACATTGGTGTGTATTTGCATGTATTTGCAGAGAGTATCTTGGGAAGGAGGCACTCTAGAAACCCAATGGTGGGTGAATGAGGTGAGAGACTTTGAATTTTTTCTTGTTAATACCTTCTGAATCTTGAACCATGTGAATTTTGTTTTTTCAAAAAATATTTCACAATACTTCACACATCTATCTTCACACAGTCCCAAACCAAAGGTTCCCCGCCACCCTCTCGCATAGCTACCTGTGGGGCTCAGCGTCTGGTCACTCTCGGGCGGCTCGTCCGCATCTGAGATCTGGATGTTAGGTATGGTGAGGGGCTTCAGGATGGTACTGGGAATAGAAAACAACCAAAAGGGAGGCTAGCTCAGCCCCTGCAGGGTCGCAGCTCCCCCTTCACTCCGAAGCACGTGGCTTGTGCTTGGGCTGGGGACCAGCCCACATCAGGCAACGAAGGATGCGGTGGGCTGCGCTGAGCATCCCGTGAGGCTGGCCCAGCTCCCAGGCTGAGCACGGAGGGTGGAGTTAGGGGGCTCTGGAGAGAGAAGATGCTCTTTTCCAGCATCTGTGACAACACAAGCACCCAATTCATCCAACTCAGTACGGAAAGCCCCAAAGAACAAAACCCACGTGTTGTCTGTGCTGACTTTCTAAGCACGTACGGGTTCCATGGCTTATTGGAAAAACCCTAATAATGGTTATTTGTTCCTCAGGACAGGATTCCAGTTCAGATTCATTTCTTTTGGAGGAAAACTCAGAAAGAGCTTCTGGCATCTAGAGGAAAAGTAGAAGGTAACACGTTGGCTGCTATGAGGGTGAGGCAGCTTTGGAAGGGACACTGATGACAGTGTTCTCAGAGGCACAGGGACAGAGTCCTCAGCCAGGTGGAGAAAGGACCACAAGGAGGCAGTCTGAGCCGAGACGTGCAAATACCTCCTCAAAGCCAAAAAGAACAATGGAGGAAGCCCAGAGAAACACACCCAATGTCAACAGAGGACTCAGCCAGACAGGAAAACACACATTTGATCAATTAAGACCATCCTATGGTGAGAAGCCACCACCCATCTGTTAGTCTGTCATACTGTGGTGGCTTGTGTGTTGCTGTGATGCTGGAAGCTATGCCACTGGTATTTCAAATACCAGCAGGATCACGCATGGTGGACAGGTCTCAGCAGAGCTTCCAGACTAAGACAGACTAGGAAGAAAGGACTGGTGATCTAATTTTCGGTACTTCTGAAAACTAGCCAATGAAAACCTCATGGATCACAGCAGAATATTGTCTAACATCCTTGCTTTGGACACATCATCAGGAGGGATCAATGGCTAGAGGAGGACATCATGTTTGGTGAAGCAGAGGGCCAGAAATGGCACGGGAGACCCTCAGTGAGTTGCCCTTATGGACTGAACTGTGTCCTCCAAAAATATGTGCTGTAAATCCTAACCTCTGTGCCTGTGATTATAACCCCATTAGACAATGGGTTATCTTTGTTACATTAATGAGACAGGATTAGCGTAGGGTGTATCTTGAGTCAATCTCTTACAAAATATAAAAAGAGCAGATTAGACAAGCAGAGATGGGGAAGAGAGATGCCAAACCACATGAAGATCGCCTAGGAGCAGAAGCTCAAACAGACAAGGACCTTCCTCCGGAGCCGACAGAGAGAGGCTTCTCCTAGAGCCAGCACCCTGAATTAGGACTTCTAGCCTCCTAAACTGTGAGGAAATAAATATCTGTTTGTTAAAGCCACCCATATGTGGTATTTCTGTTAAAGCTGCACTAGAGAACTAGGACAGATGGATTAGCACAAGAGCCACAAGGATGGACTCAAACATGTTGGTGACTGTGAGGATGATGCAGGGGCTGGCAATGTTTCTGTCGTAGGTAAGGTCACCATGAGTCAGAGTAGACTCCAGAGCAGCTAACGACACAAAGTAAGAAGAGCATGTGTTCACTGGAACACAGTCGGGATAGACCTCGTGTTAGCTGCCTGGTTGACAGTTTTGAGGGAAGACAATTAAAATAGAAAATCTGAAGGGACTTCTTATTGCAGTAGAACTTGTAGACTTCTGAGCCTCAGAATAGAACTGGTCAGATCCTCTCAGGAATGGGGAGTATGGGCCCCACAGAAGTCACTCCCCACCTCCTTGCCCAAGACCTTGTCTTGCTGCAACAGAAACTGGTGTTAGCATCCCTTCTTTACCACCATGGCCCTGGCATTCACGTTACTGAAGCCGGCATCCGGGATGAGATTATTGACCATGCCTGAAAGTCAATCAATGTACGCGGAAGTTTCAAGAGCAAACAAAGACCAGCTTGATGCCACAGGGAAGCGAGAAGAAACAGTCACGCAGAGTGAAGGACCCCTGACAGGCCCAATCAAAGGGCACATGGTCAAACAGAATTAAAAAAAAAAAAAAGCTCACTTGGGGAATGGAATGTAACCTGGTTTGGGGTCGGGGTAGGGCCATGGAAAGAGTTTAGTTCGTTTGAAATAAATACGGTGAAAGTGCAGACAGCGAAAGCAAAGAGTGTGAAATCCAGCAAAGCGAGGTGAAACCAAGAACCTTGACCCAAAGTCCCAGCGCCCGATGGGATGGGCAAGGACTTTTCTCCTGAAATTGCCCTGGATAGAAACCAGATCAGCTCCAGGGCTTGGCCACATTGTAGGCTTCTCTCCACATCAGAGAAAGAGATTTGGCTGTGGAGTTTAACAAAACATTCGATGGGGCCAGCAGCGAGGGTTTGGTTCTCATTTAAAATAGCAAAAACATCCCTGTGGTTTTGGCCAAGAGATCGGCTCCCTCCACCCAGGTCCTGGGCCAAAGGCAGTCGGCATCAGCAGCATCAGCAAGTTTCAGGCTGGAGCAAAGCTCGTCACTTGATCCTAAACACTGACGTCCCAGAAAGACATACAATGGGTGTGCCTTCGAGACCCACTTGGCTACTGCATTTGGCTGAGAAGAGAGGGGAGGACCAGACTCAGTGTCCATGGACATTCCAGTGGGACCGGGAGGAGGGGCCTCCCAGGCTCCTGAACATCACCTGGTCCAAGCGCAGCCCGAAAAGAGTAGACACGTGGCTGACCTAAGTTGGCTGACTCAGAAAGATCTGGCATTCCTTTTCCTCTTCCAGATGCCCTCAAGACAAGGACAGCTTTGGTCGGAATGTTCAAGCCCTAAACATTTCCAGAGTGGGGCCGTTCTATAAGGAGCCAGTTCTGTGAGCATCCCAGTAGGGAAGATGCTGGGGCACCAGGTGTCCTATTAGAAATCTGCAGCCTGGGCTTGGCTGGCTCTTAGCAACAGCCCTGAGACTCCGGAACTCTCCATGAGGGCGGACACTCGGCTCACCCAAGCTGTCGCACTTCCTCTCTCTGACTCAGCATCTCCCCTCCTCACTGTGACTCTCATGTGTTGGAGACACACCACTGTCTGCCCCTCTCTCCTTGTCATGGATTGAATTATGTCCCCCAAAATATCTGTCAATTTAGCTGGGTCATGATTCCCAGTATTGTATAATTGTGTACCGTTTTGTAATCTGATGTGATTTCCTTATGTGTTGTAAATTCAATCGCTATGATCTAATAAGATGGATTAGTGGCAGCTATACTGATGAGGTATACAAGACTGGATAGTGTCTTAAGCGAGCACAGACACATGGGAACCTCATACTGCCAAGAAAGCAGTGCCGGGAGCAGAGTGCATCCTTTGGAGCTGAGGTTCCTGCGCAGAGAAGCTCCCAGACCAAGGGAAGAATGATGACACGGACCTTCCTCCAGAACCCACGGAGAAAGCCTTCCCCTGGAGCTGATGCCCTGAATCTGGACTTGTAGCCTACTGGACTGTGAGAGAATAAACTTCTCTTTGCTAAAGCCATCCACTTGTGGTGTTTCTGTTAGAGCAGCACTAGATGACTAAGACACTCCTCATCCCAAGCCTCAAGCAGGTGGCAGTGGAGGCAGTGGAGGCAGTGGAACAGAGGCCGGGCCCAGGGCTGGCTGGAAGAAGGTGGTGTTTATCAACTTGAGAGCACACAGAACCCTCCCCCACCACAACGATTCCCCAGACACCCCCAACCCCATCCTTCTCACTCACCCCTGAGCCCCCAGGTTGCAGCCGGAGTGCCAGGAAGAGGAGGAGGGCGGGGGGCGGATACGCTCATTGTCATCCTGCATCTGCAGACGGATAGGCCGGCGCAGCCCCCAGGAGATGTTCAGCAGCCCCTCCACGATGAATTCGTCTTCCTCCTGCCCACAAAGCAATTGGCGCTGTGAGCCCAGAAAAGAGCCACAGAGGCCAGCGCCACGGCTGGGGACAAGTGGCAGCAAAATGGATGTATCCTAGCTGGGCAGCCTGAGTTACACTCCCCAGCTCCAAGACATGCTCTTTTTGTCTCTTTTATCAGCACAAAAGTTGCCATGGAATGCACATTTGCTTGTTCAAATTAAAAAAAAAAAAATTTTTCTTTTTTTGTTTTTATAGTAATGCCTTTAAAGAAAGCAGAACATATCTTCTAAAATAAGTAACACTAGCCTTGCCAACAGAAGCAAGAACTGAAATCTTTAATTCATTATTTCTCCCTCCCCTACTATGGAAAGTGATGTGTCTTTAGCTAGGATGTACGTTTAGCCATCTGACCCACACACTGAGGGCAGATTTAAAGCAGCATTTCCCCAAATTTACTCTGCACGGCACTAGCTCCTCTAGCAGATCAACTGTTACCTTGAAAAAGGTGTCATGAGTGATCATGAGTTGGGAGATGTTGGGTTAAACATCATTAATCAGATGTCTTTCCAGCAGGACTTCCCAGAGCCTGTAATAAGCTAATGTGCTATATTACGACTCTCCAAGAGGTGAATAAATCCTGCAAAAGTTCCAAATTTATACTCAAGGGTTACTGACCGATAAGAAGCTAAGTGTGAAATCCTTCTAAGGGCATTTACAGGTTCTATCCCCAAAGAAATGGATCTCACTTATGACCATAAAACCCTTTCATCATGGAGCATTCTAACTTGTTCTATAGGACACACCCAAGGAGAGCTGTTCAAGGACCACAATCTTGCTCATGACCCAGCCACTAACTAACAGAATCTTTGAGAACAGGGCCTTTCCGAACCCACGTTTTATGGGCAAGGTCCACAGTGTCTGACCTGGGCCATGACTACATCTTCAAGATAAGGCCAATGGGTGAAGATGACAGTTGTCCAATCAGCAACTACCCTGAGTCCCAGGATCATCCTGAGAGAGACAGTGGGGAAGAAATCAGGGCAGGAGAGGAGCGGAGCAACTTTAGGACACTTTGGGATCTTGGGGACAAAGACAATACTTACCCACAAGCTATTTATGTCATCTTCCAGCTAGATAATGCTGACATCACCACTTTATATTACATGAACGTAGGACAGAATTTAACCCAAAGCAGGACTCGGCCTAAGTGGAGTGGTTTGAGGGGCATAAAAAAGGCCACTGTATCCCAAACACTATCCCCAACCAGCCTGCATTAGTTGGAAGTCCACCATTTGATATCCATTTCTATAGATTAAATCTCCATGACTTGATAACCTGAAAATGTGTTTAGAAAGGTATTACACATGCCTTCTTATCAGTCAAGAACTCTTGAGTATAAATTACTCTCCCAGGCTCCTTTATAACTTGCCGTCTATCTGATAACAGTCTCTATAGAGACGGATACAGGACAAGTAAGCTTAGATTCTGGATGGGGGCTGGGGAAAG
The DNA here is from genome assembly GCF_000243295.1 of Trichechus manatus latirostris. Taxonomy (NCBI): domain Eukaryota; kingdom Metazoa; phylum Chordata; class Mammalia; order Sirenia; family Trichechidae; genus Trichechus; species Trichechus manatus. The sequence goes on from NW_004444040.1 coordinate 3,245,164, forward strand.
ATAGATGGATAACAAACGGAGCTCCAAAGAAGGGCACCTGTGAAGAAGGCTGCAGTGTGGGGAAGAACTAAGAGTTACCACCCAGAGCTTACGAAACTTGGCCAGGTCACCAAAGTGATATAACTTAGGCCCAGATGTGTAAACGTAGAGGACTGGGCAGGGTTCCTGGGTTGCCCAAGAAGAGGAAGCCTGTTTGGAAGCCATCTGAAAGGGTCCTTTCATGAGTGCCTCCCTTTGGAGAATCCCCCCTCTGAGGCTGGTGCTGGCCCAGCACACAGCCACACACGTGTCTCTAGAGCAGAAAAGCTTGTCCTTTTTATAAAGAAGCAGGACACCTGGGGTTCCCTTCCACAGAACCCCAGGAATGCCCAATAACTTCCTAAATGAGAGGCCATACACTGTGACAGGAGGAGCAGGGGTATCCTGGGACCTCAGGATCCCCTCATACCCAGGACACATGGAGACAAAGAATGGGCTAGCCCACCAGGGAAGAAGCCACAGAGACTGCCCTGCCTGGGGCCTCCTTACCTCTCGGTGCCGCAGCTGCAAATTCTGGCCTTCGTAGTACAAGTTGTAGGTCTTCAGGTGCAGGAGGAGTTCATTCCTTAGAGTAAAAATACAAGCATGTAACATTCTTGGCTGACGCCACTTATACTGCAGCTGTGGCCTCTTGTTCTCACTTCCAACCCGGCCTTTAGTCACTGCACTTGGGTGCTTGTGGGTGAACACATGTGTACATGTGCACGCACACACACACATGCAGAGTTCCACCACCACTACCCCAACACCATCTTCCTCCAGGACCGGGGTCAAGTGTAACCTCCACTCTAGAACACACTGAGCTTAAGCAGCTCTAAAAAACCAAGGCAGGCCTGAACTGCTGACAAAGGTGGGCAACCCTGACAACACTCTCCAGGCCCAAGTTAAACAAGCAGGCAGTGTTGATAAGTCACAGGCGCACAGAGGCAAATACAAGCCAAAGCCCTGCCTCTCCCCAGCCTTTACTCCCTCGTGCGTACTGTGAGTTAGGAGAGGATTATCGTTACAGGCCTTTACAAGATCAGAAATTTCCAGGCTTTTCCAAACACTAGAAGGGTTAGATCTGGGCCCCACTGACTTATGCTTCATAGACATGACCCTATTGTGTGCTCAGAAACTTGCAAATTCCCATCAACCGTGGAACGGATAAATAAAGGGAGTATCATAGATTGAACTATGTCTCCCAAAACATGTGTGTATCAATTTGGCTGGGCCATGATTCCTGGTATTGTGTGATTTTCCTATACATTGTAAATCCTGCCTCTAGGATGTTAAAGAGGGAGGATGGCTGGCAGTTGTGTTAGTAAGGCAGGACTCAGTCTACAAGATTGGATTACGTCCTGAGGCAATCTCTTGAGATATAAAAGGCAGAAGTGAGCAGAGAGACAGGGGGACCTCATACCACCAAGAAAGCAGTGCCAGGAGCAGAGTGTGTGCTTTGGACCCGGGGTCCTTGCACAAGGAAGCTTCTAGTCCAGGGGAGCATTGATGAGAAGGCCAACAGAGTAAGAAAGCCTTCCCCTGGAGCTGACGCCCTGAATTTGGACTTTTAGCCTACTTTATGGTGAAGAAATAAATTTCTCTTTGTTAAAGCCATCCACTTATGGTATTTCTCTTGTAGCAGCACTAGATGACTAAGATAGGGAGGTACAGTCACACAAAGGAGCCCTGGTTGCACAGTGGTTAAAGCGTTCGGCTACTAACTGAAAGGTTGGCTGTTGGAACTCACCAGCCGCTCTGCAGGAGAAAGATGTGGCAGTCTGCTTCCGTCAAGATTTACGGCCTTGGAAGCCCTATGGAGCAGTTCTACTCTGTCCTTCAGGGTCACTAGGAGTTGGAATCAACTCCATGGCAATGGGTTTTGTTTTGGTACAGTCACACAATCAAATATTAGACCATGATGAGGATATGAATAACTACACACAAGATTGATGAGCCCCAAAGATACTATGTTGCATGAAAGAAGCCGGACACAAAAGAGCACATATTGCATGAGTCCATTTGTATAAAGTTGGAAATTCAGGATGTTAAAATTTAGTACGTAGCTCAGTTGCAGGGTAATGACCAGAAGTGGGCATGAGGGGGTTCTGGGCGTTGGCAATATTCTACTCTTGATCTAGGTGCTGGTTCCACAGGTGGGCTCAGTTTGTGGAAATTCACAAAAACTTACAAACTGCCCCTGAAGCCTGGTATCAGGCCTCCTTAGCTGCCAACTACTGGTTCCCAAGTGGCCAGCCAGGAAGCACAGCTCCAGGAGATGGCGAGAGATGGATTTCACCCTTTGTTATCAGAGTGAATCTTTGCCAAACCCCACCCCACAGGGAGATACCACTCCAGCAGGGACTCCCCCCGGGGGACACCCCAGACAGGACATGAGCAGCCACCAGCCACCTCCTCCTCCAGGAAGCCCTCCAGGACCCCACCACTTCTGAGGTCCCAAGGGTGACATGTCTTGAAGCCCCCTTCACTTCACTCTCTATGGCCAGGCTCTGGGGGCTAGCTGTTATCTGTAGCAGTGCCTTGCTGATGTTCTTTCTCCCTAGTCCAAACCCATCTGCTTAGCTCCTTCTCTCACACAGGAGCCCCAGCTCTCTGATGCACAGAGAAGCCGCCTGCTTCTACTTCCATCCACCCACAACGTGCCCAACTCAGGACTGGCCCCTGGGGACACAACGCTCAAGCAAAACCTCTTACTTGGAAATGTATTTATCTTGTCCGCAAGGGACCAGGGCCGTTTGGCTGCTGTAGTCCATTCTTCCTTTCTCTTTTCATCAGAAGGATCGGCCTACATTTGAAAGAAGACAGAGGTTAGCGTCAGGTTACGTCCTTAGGAGCTCCGTGGAACTTGCAGACAGGTACGGGGGATACGGGAAGGCACAAAATCAGACGGTATGGCTCTCCATCCCCCTGATTCACACTTGCGCTGCCCATGCTGACCCAGGGCTGTCAAGACAACTACCTGCTTGCCGCTGCCCCGGCCTGCACAGTCTCTGAGAGCAAACACCCAAGGAGAGAGGATGACCCCAGGACAGTCAGATTACGACCCGAGGCAGTCCGAGAACAAATGCCGCAGTCCAGGGAGGCTTTCTGGAGGAAGGGACCTCTAAACTGAGACCTCGAGGATGAGATGGAGTTGAAAAAGGGGAGGGCAATGCTCTAGGCAGAAGGAACACGCACCTCCAGAATTGTACAAGATGGAATGGCGAGTGCGGGCCACAACCATGTTGAGGCGGCTGGACTTTATCTGGAGGGTCCTGAGGTGCCATGGAGGGATCTAAAGGGGAGGGGTGTGATCTGGCTTGAATTTTGGAAAGATTACCTCACCCTACTTCCCATTTTATGGAGAACGGATTGGGGAAGAAAACAGAAGAGGGGAGAGAGTTCACAGGAAAATAAATACAAATAGCTATGAGAACAGGCTCAACCTCCCTCGTTACGATGTTTCACTTACCAGATTGATACAAATCAAGCAGTCCAGCGGCCCCAAATTCTCCAGGGCTCAGTCACTCTCTACCTACTGGGTGATCTTACCAAGGCCACAGCTATAAATCCGATGTATCTGCTGATGTTGCCCAATCTTCATTTTATAAGCTTGACTTCTCATCTTTTTTCTTACTTTTACACTTCTTAGGGAAGGAGTGTTAGGAAAATGCCTAGGTAGCTATCATATTGTTGATTTGAAAGTACAGGTAACTGATTCTATAACCCACTCCCTCCTTTGTCTGCCTCCAGGACAACATCTGCATCTCTCTTCACAACTTTGCAACCATCACCACAAATCACTGGCTGCCTCCAGCCAGCTGGAAAAAAAAAAAACAGGCTAAATTTATATACACTCTAAGGCAAACAGCAGAGCTAACAAAGAGCCGGAAAGTTAGAGTTGAGTTTGATATTCCTTAAACAGAGCATTGTTCCTCACACAAGGAAGGGTCAGAGAAAGACTGTTTATGGGGCTAGAATGTGAATTCAATTGGATATTTCCTCTGAGGGTGCCTGCCAATATCTCCAGCCTTGGAGAGAGGGATATGCTCAGCTGGTTGGCTGCAACTCCTCCACCTTCCATGTTATTATTTAGAAATTCGTGGAGCCCTCCTAGATTCCAAAAGGCCTTATAAGACTCTTTTACAAGCATCGTTTCCCACAATGCCTTGGGAGAATACAAACTGATCCTTACCATCTCTTTGCAGAAGGGAATGCAAGGCAGGCAGGAAGAAGGGGTTTCCCACACCAGCCAGCATCTTAGGCACAGAATTGAAACAGCTCTTATCACTCAGAGAAAGGAAAAGAAAGAAATAAAGAGAGTAGGGAAGAAAGGGAAGATTTTATACAAATAATTTTTAACGTGGAGGCACTTTTTGAGAGTCTAAAAACTATTTAAATCTACTGAACTCCTTCTACCAGTTTGCTAGCTGCCATCATGTCAACTCTGACCCATGGCAACTCCATGTGTGTCAGAGTAGACCCATGTGTGTCACAGTAGAACTGTGCTCCATAGGGTTTTAAATGGCCAATTTTGGGGTAGTAGATTGCCAGGCCTTTCTTCTGAGGTGCCTCAGGGTGGAATCAAACCACCAACCTTTCGTTTAGCAGCCGAGCATGTTAACTGTTTGCACCACCCAGAGACTCTGAAATTCCATCTACAAACATGGTCATTTACCCCTTAACTGTTCTAAATGAGTACACCTCTTTTTGGGAAAACCACTTTGAAACATAAAATGTATATTGAATGTTTAGTGACTACAGAGCATGTCTGTTAGAATGTTTCAAAGTAAATATTGTTGGGCTTGCCAAGCGGGACACAAACATCCCAGGCTTCAGTCATGTTGGAGGCCTGTTTGGGTCACCAACCAGCAAGTCCTCCTTCTGGCACTGGCTTCAGGCTTTGGCAGAATGTTCTGTATTGTCCCCCTTGGCACCATCAAATGCCTGGGTGATGCCACCCAGTTTGCCAGTGGAACCTAGTATGTCCCACGTGAAGACCCAACTATTACTTCCTGCCTGCTTCAAAGGCAACTTGGGATTATGCCCTTCCCAGCCACAGAGAACTTTCTGGGCCTGCTTTTCACGTTATGTGAGTGTGTCCGGGCCCCTCTCCCAGGTCCAAGCAAACTCAAAGGTTTCTTAGACCCTGACCCAAAACTTACCTCTCCCTACAAACTGTCTCCACAGGTCCTGGGCAGTGTTGAGTGGACAGGACCTCATACTTCAGCCTTCCCTTCCTTACAGCACTAACCACCATAGAAATCATCTGTCTGGTGTCTCTTTCCCCTACTGGACTCAGAGCTTCCTCTCTCTGGCCCCTAGCTCCTAACCTGTGGCTCTCTCCTACAATTGTTTCCAATTTTTACCTCCTCAAGTGAAGGAGTAGATTCAACAGCCAGCCCAAGGAAAGCTAACTTGTTGTCATAGGTCAGGGCCGCTAGAAACAGAGCCTGAGACAAGGATTCCAGTGCACAGGACTTACTGAGGGAGGCTCCCGGGAGTAAGCTGTAGGGGAGTAAATGACGCAGGATAGGGCAGGGGAAGGAGCTAAGAAGGTTTGCGGGTTCAGCTAAAATCTAGATTCAACCTGATCACATGGGGGCTCTGGAGTGTGAATGGACCACAGAGTTGTCCCTCCTGAAGGGCAGGCAGGCCTGGCTTCTGTAGCCCTATATCAGTCAGTCCCTGGGTGGTGCAAATGGTTAACACCGAAAGGTTGGCAGTCCAAATCCACACAGAGATACCTTGGAAGAAAGGCCTGGCAATCTACTTCCGAAGAATTGGCCTTTGAAAACCCTATGGAGCACAGTTCTACTCTAACACAGAGAGGGTCACCATGAGTTGTAATCAACTCCACAGCAAATGGTTTGGGGTTTTGTTGGTCAGTCAGTCAAGGGCTGAAGAGTAGGGGGTGACCTCCCAGGCATTTCCCAACACTCACAACAGGGATGGATAAAGGGGATCTGGGTGAGACCTCACAGCATCTGCTACACGTGCCTGCTCGTTTGGACTTGAAGTAACTGCAACTCCTTCCAGATGGGAGGAAGCAGCTGCCCACGCAGGAGCTGCCGCTGCTGTGCAAGGCTGACCTCCCAACCTCTCAGCCAGTCAGAATCCTGCAGCTGCTGCACAAAGGGCCTTTTCCTCTCCTTCTCATAGCCCCCCACTCACAGGTGCTTCCAGCCCCCACAGGCGGCCTCCCCAGAATAAATGAGGGGCCATCAAAACCCTAGAAATTTTCAGACTTAGCTTTCCACTAGGAGAGCAAACACAAAAGTCCTCAAGGAGCTCTAAGAGTTGGAAAATGCATCCACAGTTCTCTCCAAAGACAGCAGAATTCCCTCTGCCCTTAGCTCTTGGTTCCTCCAAACTCTGGTGCCCTCACACCATGTCGTCAGGTTAACCTGGTCTCAGGGCATCCTAGGACGCTGGCTCATCCCTACAGTTTCCCTTCCAGCCTAGAGACAAGCATCATTCATTTTATTTATCCACTAGGAAGTCCTCAGAGACAGAGAGGGACAAGTGCAGAATAGAAAGGTGGGCAGCCCTGGGGGAGGGTGGGGAAGTCCAGGTGGATGAAGAATCCCCCTCAGTAGTTTTTTATTGCTTTCCTGGTTGGAGAGCAGGAGACAGGCCCCACCCTACTGCTCACTTAAGATGAGGGACAGGGGGAACCGGCAATTTTTTGGACCCAGGCAGCTACAGCAGGGGGAGAAGAGGGGCGGGGACAGGCTCAGGGCTTTCCACAGAGAATGCCCAAGGTGGCAAAGCCCGCAGAGCTGGTGAGAGGGCCAGGCCTCAGCTTAAACCAAGGTGGGGGCGGGGGGGCAGCCGGCCTGAGACACAGGACATCTCAGAGGTTCTCAACCCTGGATGCTAATTAAAATCTTCCTGAGCAAGGGCAGGGCAGGAAAACTAAAACTCCTGATGTCCAGGCTGCAAGCCAGAACAATTACATCAGACCTACAGGCAAGGCCCAGCCATCAACACTTTTTTTTTTTTAATTGTACTTTAGATGAAGGTTTACAGAGCAAACCAGTTTCTCATTAATACACATATTGTTTTATGACATTGGTTGCCAACCCCACGACATGTCAACATCCTTCCCTTCTCGACCCTGGATTGCCCATTACCGGCTTGCCTGTCCTCTCCTGCCTTCTCGTCCTTGCCCCTGGGCTTGTGTGCCCATTTAGTCTTGTTTTGTTTTATGGGCCTGTCTAATCTTTGGCTGAAGGG
>NW_004444040.1:3253672-3255035 GCF_000243295.1 Trichechus manatus latirostris
ATTACTCTGGCAGTTCAAACCCACCCAGAGGTGTCTCAGAAGAAAGGCCTGGCAACCTGCTTCCAGAAGATCACAGCCATGAAACCCCTATGGGGGGTAAGTAGTTCTACTCTGAAACACATGGGGTCACCATGAGTCGATGGCAATGGGTTTGGGTTTTCTAATATTTGAAAGGGGAAAGGGGACAGTGCAGAGAGTCCCAGAGGGCCAGTGTTTGCAGGCACAGAGCTGATGCAAAGGGCCACTTCTCACAAATCACACCACAGAAGCCAGGAAGCCAGCCCTGGGCCCCAGACCTGATGCAAGGGAAACACCCGCGGGAGGCCTGCAACTTCCCCTTTCCAGGCCTGTCCCCACCTCTTCTCTGAGCCCCTCCCTCTGAGGACAATCTGGGTCCCTGGGTTGGAGGAGAAAGTTATCTGACATGGCACTTCATACTACAGCGTTAAAGACTGACCCCACTGGTCTCTTGAGGAAACCTGCTTTGTTACTGAGCAACAGAGGAGGCAGTCCTGAGTCCTCTACACTTCAGTCCCCTGGAACGGGAGCAGAAAGAAGCATCGATGGCAAACAGGAAACCCCAGCCTGATTGCACCACTCGAGGAAGGAGACTTGAGCTGCGAGCTGGGGCCCTGCCAACATCTGGAGATTACAAGAGATTCCACAAATTCGGGCTGCCTCGGAAGGAAACAAACACACTTCGCTTCCACCGCCATGCTTCATTCAATACAAGGCCCATTTACGGCCAGGCCTTTGTACCCCCTGGGACCGACTCTCCTCTCCCAGAACTTACTTCCTTTTCCCACCCAGGTGTCCAGCTCCCAGTGACCCACCCACATCACCCACACAGCTCTCCCAGTCACTCTGTCCAGGACAGGACCAAGCACCAAATACCATCCAAGGAGAACTAAGGGCAAGTGTCCTGGGGGTGTTTACTCCACTTCCTCAGCTTTGTTAGACTGTGAATAAAAGGCTTTGCCCCCATGCACTCCAAAGAATTTCAGCATCAGGGAAGAGGGGGAGGAAGGTATTTGGGAGGACGGAAGAATCTCTAGTTGGCTTGCCTGGTCTGAGCAGGGACAAGACTCACCTACAGGCAGGTACAAGAGGGCTTCTAAAACCAAAAACCAAACCCAATGCCATCGAGTAGATTCCAACTCATAGCAACCTTGTAGGACAGAGTAGAACCGTCCCATAGGGTTTCCAAGGAGAGGCCAGTGGATTCCAACTGCTGACCTTTTGGTTAGCAGCGGAGCTCTTAACCACTGCGCCACCTGGGCTTCAGAAGAGGGCTTAGCTCAAGAGAACTAGCAAAAGACTAGACACAGATGGCCCTCGACAGCTGTTTCCCCCACAAATCTGG
>NW_004444040.1:3255460-3268330 GCF_000243295.1 Trichechus manatus latirostris
GCCTGTTATTTGTGGTGATGGGAAAGGTAACACCGAATGAGGGTGAAGTATACACAGCTTGATGAAGGTAAACCATGTCACTAAAAAGTATACAAGAAAAAAGGACTTGTTGGTAATTGCTATGGCATATATAATTTTGAAACAACAGCAAAAATAAACAAAAAATATATGTGCAAGTATATATGTATATATGTAGGCATATATGTGTAAAAAAAACCCATTGCCGTCGAGTCGATTCCAACTCATAGCAACCCTATAGGACAGAGCAAGAGCAGAACTGCCCCACAGGGTTTCCAAGGAGCGGCTGGTGGATCCAAACTGCTAATCTTTTGGTTAGCAGGTAAGCTCTTAAGCACTGCGCCACCAGCGCCCCATATATGTGTATAGTTATGTACATATGTGTGCATATATAGGTATATGCATATGTACATGCATATGTAACTGTATGGAGCCCTGGTGGCGTAGTGGTTAAGAGCTTCACTACTAACCAAAAAGTTGACAGATCAAATCCACCAGCGGCTCCTTGGAAACCCTATGAGGCAGTTCTACTCTGTCCTGTAGGGTCACTATGAGTTGGAACTGACTCAATGGCACCTAACAACAACAACAGTGTAACCATATGCACATATATTCATATATATAATAAATCACATGGGGGCACAATTATGGAGACTTCTTAGACATAACCAAACACCTTGTAGGATCGGATTTCTAGATTTCAAGGATTAGGGCCATAGTCTTATGGGACATCGTGGTCAACGGGCATAATATAGTTCATAAAGTTATGTTCTACATCCTAGTTTGGTGAGTAGTGTCTGAGGTCTTAAAAGCTTGCAAGTAGCCATCTAAGACACAATTATTGGTCTCTACTCATCCAGAGCAAAAGAGATAGTCTACACAAACCACGGCCTCATCTACCCTGAGACCAGAAGACCTAGATGGTGCCCGGCTACCACTACTGACCATTCTAATCAGGGCCACAATAGATGGACCCTGATAGAATGGGAGAAAAACGTGGAACAGAACCTCAAATTCCTTAAAAAAAAAAAAAAAAAAAGCCAGACTTACCGGACTAGTTAAGACTGGAGGACTCCCCAAGACTATTGCCCTGAGATAGTCTTCAAACCTTGAACCGAAACTAACTCCTGAGATCAACCTGTAGCTAAATAACGAATTGCCTCAAAAAATAATGAACATCACCCTTAACGTACTATGCTCCTTTAAAAAATTACCTAATTACCAAACGGTCAACAATTACTTTAAAACAAAGATGAGAATGTAAGGGGGCAGGGAAACTAGATGAATGAAAGAAATAATGAGAATGTTCACACATTGTGAAGAACGTAACCAATGTCACTGAACAACTTGTATGGAAATTGTTGAATGGGAACCTAAACTGCCGTGTAAACCTTCACCAAAAACACAATAAAATATTATTTAAAAAAAAAAAAAAAAAGAATCCCCTGGAGATCTCATTAAAATTCCTCGGTTCCACCCCCAAGTTTCCGATTCAGTAATTCTGGGGTGGAGTCTGAGAATTTGCATTTCCAACGAGCTCCTAGGTGATGTTAATGCTGCTAGTAGCCAGGCTCTAGATACCTTATCTGTTTCTCATAAGAACTCCATTAAACTCCCAAACCCGTTGCAACCCTACAGGACAGAACAGGACTGCCCCATAGGGTTTCCAAGGCTGAAATCTTTATGGAAGCAGACCACCAAATCTTTCTCCCGCAAAGCAGCTAGTGAGTTTGAACCGCCAACCTTTAGGTTAGCAGCCAAGTGCTCAACCACTGCACCACCAGGGCTCCTTAAGAACCCCACAGGGAAGGTTTTATTTCTGCCATTTTTACAGATGAGAAAATAGAAGGTCAGAGAAGTTAGGTGACTCCTCTCAGGTCACACAGCTAAGCCACAGGGCTCCTGACATGAAGCTCAGTGCTCCCTCTGTGTTGTCCGGCTAAGAGCTGGATATGAAGCACTCGGTACAGGGAAAGGTGGGTGCATGGGAGCTCAAGTTACTCTGTGGACTGAGCAAGGGAGCTAAGTGGGTGACAATCTGTAGGAAAAGCAGATCCTGCAGGGGACCCAGGATGGAAACCAGAAAACACAGGTCCTTGCCCAGGGACCTGATCACTTGCAATGACACAGAGCTATGACCCTAAGCCACATCTCATCCTCTGTCAAAAGAATGAATTATCCCTCACACTCACAGGCCGGCAAACTGCTTCCCCAGAAAAATCTTTGGAGCCTAAAAAACAAAGGCACAAGGCCCTCCTGACAAGCTATCTCGCTTCCATCCCAGGAGACGGCCCCTGCCTAGGCCCACTCAGATGAGGAACTGAGAATCAGCAGGTGGCCAAGCTGGGGTTCCCCTAAGCAGGCTGGTCTGGGAAGCCCCTGCTGTTTCACTGCCAGTTAGGGCCCAGCCCAGTCCTTCCATAAGACCTTCCCGCACACAGGCCTGAATTCCTGAATGCAAGCGGGGAAGATGGGAGGAAACCGTCCTGGGATTCCTGCCTGATGGACCTGCCTTCCCATGCAGCCAGCAGGCTGGTGGCCAAGTTAGCAACTGAGAAAACCACCCCGGGACTCACTCAATCACCTCACAGGCCCCAGGAGCAAGTGACTTGTTTACAAGCAGTCCTACCAGCGTCCACAAGCTTTTGACCCTTTGGATGGAAGTTTGAAGGAAGCCTTTAATCTCTTAGCAGAGAATCAGGGTGTTGGAGCGGGGCAAAAAAACACATAAAGGAAGTAAAAACTCCAGACAAAGCTGTGTGTGTAAGTATGTGTGTGAATGAATGTGTAGGTGTGTGTGTGAGTGAATGTTTGTGTATGAGTATATATGTGAATGTGAACGTGAGTGAATGTGTAGGTGTGCGTGTGTTGGTGAATGTGAGTGAATGTGTGTGTGAGTGTATGTGTGAATGTGTGAGTGAACGTGTGTATGTGTGAGTGTATGTGTGAATGTGAATGAATGTGTGTGTGTGTGTGAATGTAAGTGTGAGTGAATGTGTGTGAGTGTGTGTGCGTGCGTACACATGTGCACGCATGCATGCATGTAGCGCTTAGACTCTGGCTCAGAGAAACCAAAGGCCTACCCTACAGGATCTACTGACCCCCGGGAGGGGCCTGCTCATGTCTGCCTCTCTGAAGCAGCCCTTCTATCATCTTCAACCAGAGGGGCCCTGCCAAGACATACCCCTTCATAGGCTAAAACTCAACAAAGTGAGAAATTTCCTGAGACTGGGTGGACCCAATGGGACCCAATGGGAGAACGGGAATTTGTTGGAAGCAATACTGGCCCCAATACAACAAATAAAGCTAAATGTCCCCGACCTGCATTCCTCAAAACCTAAGGAAGCGAGATGGATAAGACAAATTCAGCTCCACCTGCGGGTTACGATCTCAGCTCTTCAGAGACTGCAGACGTATCCAGGCAGGTAAGGAGGGGCTGCTTCCAGCTCCCCATTTCCTACAACCCCAGGTTTCTTTGGTAGCCACACTTCCTGTTTATTGAGTGGTTTCCAAGTCACAGGCCTCTCTGAGACTCATCTCTGACCTCACATCCCCTTCCTACAGGGAAACCCAGCACTTCTTCCTTTTTTGGTGCTATAGGCTGAGAGTCTGGGTTTGGTCTGCAGAGATCTTGGGGTTTCCTCCACGAGCTACCTGGGGCCCAGGTTAGAAACCCCAAATCCAGCAATGCTGGCCTCCTCCCCACCCAGAGCTGGACAGTACTTGGACTTGAGAAGCAGTGAGGCGGGACAGTTAGTGAAGGAAGGATCTAGTACCGGCTGAGCCCCCCTCTGTGGCAGCTGTTATGTGAGAATCTTGTATCCACACCATTTGATCCTCATCAACACACTCAGCAATGTGTGAGGGGAAATTCACCTCACACAGCAGATCTCAGACCCTTCATAGTGCCAGGAGAGGCACCTTATACGGGGGTTTTCTGAACATTTCCAGAAGGCTGAGGGGAAGATCTCCTCAACACCACATCCACACCCTCCTCTGTGCCCGCCCTGCTACCAGCTGACTCACCCTAAAGAAAAGTCAGCACGAAGAAAAACAGAACTTCTCCTCAATGGTCTTCAAAGGCCCATCCTAGAAAATTTTCTTTATACTTCCCTAACTCCGTAGGATTAAAAGGGCAACCTCCCACTGGGCAGATGGGAAACTGAGGCAGAGCCGGGTAAGCAGACTGCCCCGAGAGCCCAACGGGCAAGTCTGTCTCTCCCACATCTCACCAGCTGTCACTCGCTGGATTACAGGGCAGCCCTTCAGGGAGCTCACAAGGAATTTACAGCATTTGCCACAGAACAAGGTGTCGCAGTGAAAAGCCACTTGACCTACTCCCATGACCCCTGGAAGAGAGCCTGGCAACCTGGTTTTCTGATTCTGGGTCCTGCAGCTTCGAGACCTCCTCTCACCTCAGAGGCAACCTGAAGTGGACACCACCTTCCCTGCCTCTCCCCCCACTGCACAAGGGCCCCATTACCGCTCCACATACACTCCAGTGATCAACTTTCAGATCCTACATGGAGCTTCAGGAAGAGGACAATGATTATCTGAGGCTACCGCCCATTTCCCCCAGAGAACTTGGGGTTCTGGGGTCCCCACCAGCTGAAAGTCGTCCTGCACCCCCAGCCAGACTGACCCTGTCTGTGGACAAGGCACTCCACTACCACATACACAGCTGCCATGGGATTTAGAAGACAAAGAGTTGAACGCAGGGTTTGGAAAACTCAAAGATTGCTTAACATGGAAAGGCTGAGGCTCTTACTCAACTGCTTCCAAGAAGCTGGTCTCAGCAACCCTACTTCAGCCTGGGCTTGGATCTGACTCACTGCAGAGCAGCTGATAGGTCAGAGGCTCAGGGAACCACACCCACCCTCCCAAGCCCACCACCACATGCAGAAAACCTGGGATAAGCCGATTCAGCAATAGCGGGCCTGGAGCCCAAAGCTCAGCTGCCAGCAACCAGCAGGCCTCAACTCTGGCCACCTCTTAGGCCAGCAGGGCTGCACTCCTCAACTCCTGGCCGCCTGCCCCTGTCCTACCGGGCTGACATGTAGATCAAATCCAGGTGATGGCAGCATGGGCAGGAAGGATGGCCAGGACCTTGTGGCCTGGCCTTAGAGTCCCTGGGTGGTACAAACACTTAACGTACTCAGCTGCTAATCAAAAGGTTGGAGATTAGAGTCCAACCCAGAGGCATCTCAGAAAAAAAGGCCTGGCAATCAACTTCCAAAAAATCACCCATAGAAATCCTATGGACCTTGAGTGTATGTTAATGGTGATGGAATAATTTGGAAAAAGATAGCAAGAATAGCTGCACAACTTGAAGAATATAATCAATGTCACTGAATTATTCATGTAGAAATTGTTTAATTGGCATGTATTTTGTTGTGTATATTTTCACCACAATTAAAAAAAAAAAAAAAAGCCCCATGGAGCACAGTTCTACTCTGACACACACGAGGTCCCCATGAGTCAGAGTCAACTCAGTGGCCACTGGTTTTTTTTGTGGCCTGGCTTGAAACGACACCACCAAAGGCCAAATATCACAACTCTCTCCCAGGGTTTTCTCTTTTCATTTCAAGTAAAACAAACCCTTTAAAGATATGGATAAGCAAAAAGATTGAGATCAAAATCTTCCCAAATTCCACCACCCAGAGACAATCACTATTAACATTTTTCCATACATCCTTCCAGATGCAAATACAAATTGATAAATATATTTTACAAAAATAGCACGCTGCTTGGTAAGCTGCTTTTTAAAAATACATTGCGTTCTTCCGTGTTAATAAATATACGTGTACATCCTCACATTTTTTGTAGCCACATGGTATTTCAGTGTATAAAAAAACCAAACCAAACCCACTGTCACAGAGTCAATTCTGACTCATAGCAACCCCATGTGTAACAGAGGAAAACTGCTATAATCTGGCTATAATCTTTATGGAAGTGGAGTGCCAGGCCTTTCTTCCTCAGTGCCACTAGGAGGTTTAAACCACCAACATTTAGGTTAGTAGCTGAGAGAACCTTATTATAGGTATACCATAAGGAACCAATTCACTACTGTTGGGCATTTAGACTGTTGTCATTTTTTTTTTTGTTATTATACATACTGCTGCAAGGGATATCTCCGTACACATATTTTTCTACACATGTCCAATTATCTCCTTAGGATAAGATTATTGTGGGTGGAATTGCTGAGTCAGGGATTCCCTTGGGAGGAATTTCAACACAACATTACGAGTAAAGCTGCACCATCGATCTTGATTTCTTTCTCCACATGGACCTTTCTTGGATTCCAGTTGGTATCTATGACATTGCATAATGGTCCAGAAAGATAGGGGCGGTCCTCTCATAAGAAACCAGTGCTTCTCTCCCCTCCAAGCCTCCTCTAGGAACAAACCATGCCCACGCCATGCAGTCGAACAGTGGTATACAAGGAGGCAGAACTAAACTGGGTCAATGTCTACCGAATTCCCTTGTGCCAGCAAAACTCTAGGATGAGCCAGTGCTGGGTGTCTCCTGGTGATCACCACAAGTATGGACACATGAAAGATTTTCTTTTGTTAAAGGTTCTGTTCTGTGCATGGACAGAAGGAAGACTCCAGGGATCCTTCCTAAAAGACCAAGGATGTTAGAGCTAGAAAAGATCTGTGGAGTCATCTGATCCCTTGCCTTGGAGATGGGGATACTGAGGCCCAGGAAGACTCATAGCATAAATATTTCAATAATTACTGAATGGACCCCAGAAGTGCCTCATCCACAGTGATTCAGCCAGTTCAGGACAAAGCCTGAACCTACTCAAGTCTTGGACACCTAGTACAATACTTATCCTCCCCTCCCCCATGCACAAAATTGTAATCTGAGATCATTCGGATCACATCCTAGCTCAGTCATGGCCAGATGAGTGCTGGAGCCGGCTCCTGCTGGATCTCAAGGGCCAATGGTATGCATCTCTTCCCAACTCCGTGTTCAGTGATGACATGTTGGAAACTTAAAATCAGCCACGGTGGGAATATTTACACCACAGGAATTGGCATATATAGCATATATGGCAGGGCTTTCCCCCTGGAGAGCCAGCTGTTAACCATTTACCAGCACATCACTGGTCACAACCTAGGTGTGAAAGGCACATGTAGGTGGCCTCAGTTTCCTCACCTATAGGACACCAGAGGACAGCCTCTCTCTCCAAAGTGTTATAATTCTCCATGTTCTATGCTAAATACACACTCCCAAATCCATCATCCCTCTTCTACGTTAATCAATGAGCTAGCTAATGTTTCCCCAAGTGCTTGCTGTGTGCCAGGCCCGCACCCAAACACATATGTTAGCTCATTTGATCTTCACAATATCACTGTGAGATAGTTATTACAATTTCCACCATACCGTTGGGGAAACCAAGGCTCAGAAAGTTTAAATGGCTTACCTGTCTTAGGTTGGCATCCCCCAGAAGTAGACCCTGAGACAAGAGTCCAGTACAAGTGGGAATACCGGGAGGGGAGGAGAGGAGACGTGGAAAGGGAAGGCAGTCAACGAAGGGTGCAAGTTACTACTCTGAGAAACTGGGTCTCAGTCCTGCTAGAGAATTCTGAGAGACAGCTTAGGACACGCCCCAAAGTTATCCCAACAGAGACATGAGGGAGCTGGGGTATTTATACACCAATTCCATGAGGCCAAGGGAACACGGAAAGGATGTCTACAGAATCTATTCCAAAACCCAAACTCACTGCTGTCGAGTTGATTCCAACTCATGGCGACCCTATAGGACAAAGTAGAACTGCTCCAAAGGGTTTCCAAGGCTGTAATCTTTATAGAAGCAGACTGCCACATCTTTCTCCCATGGAGCAGCTAGTGGGTTCGAGCCATCAACCTTTCAGTTAGCAGCCGAGTCCTTAACCACTGAGCAACCAGGGCTATTACACTGCCCGGTAACATACAGCTAGAAAATGGTAAAATGCAATTCAAACTCCAAAGCCAATACTCTTTTCGTTACACTTACAGAAATGAGCAGTTAATCAAACAATTACTTAACTGAGTGCCAACTCTAGGTAAAGTGTCATGCTGGTGAAATGAGCTTTTTGCCAAATCACTTTGCACTGACGTGACCAAAGAAAGCACAATCTTCTTGCCAATTTTTATCAACAGAAGGAACAAGAAAAGCTCTTCTGCATAGCTTTGCCCATCACACAGGAATTAGGCAAATGCCCTTCCCAGCCCCCTTGCTGTGTGAGAGATCTCTCTCTCTGGTTCAGCCCCTGCTGCCTTGGGCAGGAGTTCCACAGCCCCAAGCTCTCTTCCCAAACTGCTGCACCAACCTGGGATTACAGGCTCCAGAGGCTCCCATCCCAGGAATGGTCAAAAAATACCCACTGGCCTTCCAGCTAGCTGAGTCTGGAGGATGTCCCTGTTTACAGAGCCCTACTTCCTCTATGCCTCTGACCCCCACCCCCGACCTCAAACAGCCACGTCCTCCAGGGGAACCCAAAAGCGGGCCAAATAAACCCAGCAATCACGGGGCTGTGGGAGCTCACCCTACCTAAGTACTTACTTTTAATTCTTATGGGGAGGCAAAGAGGTGTTTAAAGAGGACAGAGTGTCATTGGGGTAAAGAGCTGAACTGTGTTGTGAACAGTGGTGGGAGCAGCGGGGAGGTGGCAGGAGGGCCTGCTGCCCTAGTTTACAGGCCCAGCTACAGCTCTCTGGACAGCTTAGGCTTGAAGACGGAGACTGGACAGCTTGTTCCATCCCAAGCACATTGCTGAGATCTGCCCCGTTTCTCACTCTAGGGGAGAGGAGAAGAAACACGGCAAGTCCTGAACTGCTCTTGGGATCACCAATCCGTCTTCCAGCCTCTCCACGGGAGTCTGGCAACCTTCCATACACCCCCTCTCCTAGCCAGCAAGGACACTTCCTGCCAGAGTATCCTAGAGAGGTCAGAAAGCGATAATCAGGCCAAGGTCCTTTCGTGACGTGGTGACCAGACCACTTTCTGGCAAGCCCTACAGTCCAGCCCAGAGGCAGCAGTAGTGCCAAGAAACTCAGCTGGCCATTCATACACAGCTCACACACACAAAGCAGACACAATATCTCGCTCCAGGGCACCAGGAAATAGACCAAGATATCAAAGCAAAACTAGTGGGCAACTTCCAAGGTAGGCCAGGGCATCTGAGAGTGGTGAGGAGAGCTGAGGGACTGAAAGCAAGGTATAGGATCATCGACCACCCTCAACTGACTCCTAATATAACTGGGGAGACAGCCTGGACCTCCAAACAAACCACGCAGAGATGCAGAGAGGTGGGCTACCGAGTCCCACGGACAGACTAGAACCACCCTCAGGAAGGTGCAGATGATGCCAGCTGGAGATACAGGAGGGGCAGGTACGGCACATGCCCCAGCCCACCCAGTAGGATGCAAAGGCATGCCCCCACCTTTCCTTGGAGGAGGGCCCAAGTGAGGGCTCAGATCCCCTGGCCTCCTCTCACCCAGTCTCCTCAAAGCTGTCCCTCATCATTCTAACCAGCTTTCACCAGGTTAAAAATGAGGGTAGAAGAGCACTTGTGGTATGTCTAGGCTGCACCCCTAAGGATTATTCTGTGTCCCTCAATACTTCACCTCTGCACTCCCATCTGATGAAGGAGAAACAACATTCGCCTTCGCACAGAGAATCCCAAACTGGACCAGCCACCACTCTGAGGTACCCAGGCAGGCTCTGTGCTGTGCCTCATCTTCTTCTCCCAGGGCAAGAACTATCCCCCTTTCCAAAACTACCCACCCCTGTGAACCCAGCCATCTCTTCAGGCCCTCTTCTACCCACCCAGGGCAGCCCCCTTGGCCTGCCACAGCTCCCTGGCATAAGCTGACCTAGGGCCCACACTCATGCCCCCCACTCCAGGGTCTAACCCCAAATGGGTGTCTCCCAGGCTGACTCCACACTTAGTCCTTGGGACACTGCATTTGATGACAAGTTTGTTAAAAAAAAAAAAATTAACTCTCTTAAACCATGTATCTTAGCCATGAGAGATTTCATTAATTTTTTAACCACCAGCAGAAGAGTTCCCAGTAGGTAAATGCAAATTGTTAAGTAAAATAGTAAATCCAACCTCAGATTCCTCATGCTGGTGCTCCTGAAAGAAGAACCCTGGCTCTGTCTCCGGCTGTTTAAAAGAGCCAAGGTTTCTAACTGTTTCCTGCCATTTCACCAAGATCAACTGTGGCAAGAACTCCAGGATGGACTGTCAGTTCATTCGTTCATACATTCACTCGTCACATGTAAGGAACTTACTGTAAGTCTGGCCAGGTGTAGACACGCCTCTGCCCTTGGGGAGCACACTTGAAGGACCCGGATTCCGGACACCTGGGAATAAAGTGCTTGAGAAGCCTTGCTCGGCACCTCCCGTCACCGAGGCGCAGAGGTGCTGTGGACAACCCAGGGACCCACGGAGCGCCGCAGGGGTGGAAGAGGACCTTCGGCCTCCCTGTCCCGTCACCCGCCTCTCTGTTGTTCCCGGGGCTCTCTTGGCTGAGGAGCTGAGTGCAAATTGGCGCTCGAAACGGAGATCACAAGCGGCCGGGAGCCTCCAAGGCACCTGCCTTGTTCCAGGCGCCCAGCCGGGCCGAGAGATGAGCAAAGCTGAGGTCCCACCGACCTCTGGCCCCAGTTCCGGTTGCGGGACCCGAGACCTCAAAGGGGAAGTGGCGCGAGGGCGAAGGCAGAGGTAGTCGTGGGCGCGCCGCCTCCCCGCGCCGGGGGGTGGACCCCGCCTCTGGGGAACCGTCCGACCAGCGGGGGGTAGATTGAGGTTGGGCACTCCCCAGGGCGGTCGGGCCTGCCCATCCTTGCACCTGCTGCCGGCCCCACCTCGCCGGGGAGTCCCAGAGACCCCGGGGATGGGATTGGGGCGCCTTCCTGCCGCTGCCCTTGGCGCGGAGAGAAGGAAGGACCCCCCCGGGGACTGGGGAGGAGGACCAGCTTGGAGCTGCAACTTTCTGCGGCCAGAAGACAGGCGGCCCGGGGCTCCGCGGCCCCGCGGCCCCGCGACCCCTGGGAACCCCCCGCGGCTGGAGGAGGAGGGAGGTGACTAGGGGCAGGAGAGGATTGAGGGGCTGGCCCGGACGCGACAGGGGCCACCGCGGGAAAACTTTCGGCTGGGGCAGGGGGAGCGGAGGAGAGGACCGCCCCGTGCCCGGCACCTTGCGCCCCGCGTCCAGCCCCTCGTCGCTCGCGCCCCGCGCGGCGCCTGCCTGCGTCCCGCACCGGCTGCATCGCGCTCGCCGCGGGGACCGTGGAATTGGAAAGTGGGGGCGCCGCGCTGAGGGCGGCTCCAGCCCGCTCCGGGGTCAGCGCTCTGTGGGCCTGACTCTAACCCGGGCCAGGCGGGCGGGAGGAGGCCGCTTGATTGGGGGTCGGGCGCCCCGCCCCTCCTCACCCTCTCTCCCGCCAGTCTGCCTTTATCTGCCCCTACCGGCTCCGGCCGTCTCGTCTCCACTCCGCTTTCTATCGCTCTCCATCTCTCCCCACCCCTCTCTTCTCGCCTTTCTTCCTCCTCTCCTGCCCACCCTCCCCTCCCTGGAGGGGCGGAGCTTTTCCCCTCCCTCCCAGACAATGCTGTGGCTGCGCGGCCCCTTCCCCGCCCGCGAGTCGGGGCTAGGGCTGCGAGTGCCTCTTCCGGGCTAGGGGGAGGGGGAGGAGTGCAGGAGTTGGGAGGATGAGCTGGCTTCCCTCACCGCATTCACCGCGGCCCTCCCCGGGCTGGATGGTGTCTTGGCCCAAGCCCCCCGGCTCGCCCCGCGCTGTGGCAGCCACTCCCTGGCGGCAGCCACGCTGCCTGGCGGAGCCCACCTCGAGCGCCTCTTATTCTCCAGGCAGAAGATGTGGGATTTTTTTCTAACACCCAGGCTCTTTACAAAAAGCGTTTGAGCTGGGCAGGGACTAAGTAGGCCCCTGCGACTTGGCGGGCTGGCAGACGTGACAGCAATGTGAAGAAGGCCAAGTTTCTTTGTCCACCTCTCACCTCCCCCTCTTCTCCATGCCTGGACCCCCAGCGGCTCTCAGTGCAAAGGAAGCCCCCGAGCACCTGCGGCCCCGTCTGTCCCCTTCCTCTTATCAGAATTCTCCCTCACACACCATACCTCCTGCCATGCGGAGTCCTCCCCACGCCAGTCGAAGGGGCAAGGGGACCCAAAGGTTAATGAAGGGTGGCCAACCCAGGGGTACATCTGGAGCAGCTCATCCCACCTAGAGCCAAACATTCTTTACTAAATTCATTGTTTGGATTTTGGAATGTGTCTCCCTTAGAAACAATGTTATAAATGGTAATCTTCTCAGGCCAGCCACCAAAGTCCGTTGAACCCAAAAAGCAGCTGTGCGGTGGTGCTGAGAACTATGTCAGCTACTCAAACAAGGAGGCCACTGATCAGCCCTTTTTACAGGGGAAAAAAATTATCTTCTTGCTCGTTCCCCTTGAGCTATAAACAGATGCAAATTTCTCCCATTAATTGCCCCCCCCCCACCAACCCACTATTCTGTAATAGTTAAGCTTCTTTCCCTTGGCAGGTAACGGGAGGCCCCTCAGGGGGATATATTCTGAAGACACTGGGGTTTCTCAATAACCATGGGGTTGGAACTGCAGGAAGAACTCAGTAATAAGCAAAACCAGAGCCTGGAGGGCTTCCAGTAATCCAGGAAGTCTGGCCTTCCCTGCACCCAGACACTTGACAACAAGTGGTCATCACTTCCGTCACTGGGGCTGGAAGCTCCGCTGTTCAAGAAAGCATTCAGGTTCAGAAATCATATATCCGACAAGATTCTAATAACCAATATATTAAAAAAAGTCAACAACAAGAAGACAA
>NW_004444040.1:3278155-3280120 GCF_000243295.1 Trichechus manatus latirostris
AGCCAAGATCCATCTGACATCAGCAATTATATCCCTTGTTCCACGTCCTCTTCTGACTCCGGATTGAATTTCTGGTAGTTCCCTGTCAATGTACTGCTGCAACCATTTTTGAAGTACCTTTGGCAAAATTTTATTTGTGTGTGATATTAATGATATTGTTCAATAATTTCTGCATTCTGTTGGATCACCTTTCTTTGGAATGGGTACAAATATGGATCTCTTTCAGTCGATTGGCCAAGTAGCTGTCTTCCGAATTTCTTGGCATTTCTTCTAGGTTATCTAAATTTGTTGGTGTACAGTTTTTCATCGTATTCTCTTATAATCCTTTTTATTTTTGTAAGTTTAGTAGTAATGTCCTCGCTTTCATTTATTTTAGTTGTTTGCATCTTCTCTCCTTTTTCTAAAGGTTTGTCAATTTTGTTAATTTTTGCAACTTTTGGTTTTGTTGTTTCTTTTTATTGTTTTTCTATTTCATTTATCTCCACTCTAATCTTTTGCCGGGTGTACAGCTGTGCCATATCTCTTTCACTGCCTAGCTGCTAATGGACATAATAGCTATTTGGACGTAAAATAAAATATGTGCTTTAAGGGGAGATGATTGCCCTCTGATGAAACCCAGAACTCTGTTAAACTGTCTCAGTGGGGTAAAGGAAGGAGGGCTGTTCTCTGGTGCCAGTAAATCTAGTCCACTCTGAACAGAGGCAATAAATGATGTCCATTGTCTGCAGGGGGCTTTCTACTTTTATTACCCCCTTTTACCTTTTATTACCTCCCCTTCCCCTACCTGTTTCTCTGTACATGCTATTTGGCACGTAGACATAGCTGTGCAATTAGTATTTAATCCCAGGAGAGAGGAACTTAGGTGTTCTCCTCCCAAGATGTGAACTGGGGCGTGCTTGGCTGCGATCTAACAATACCCTGTGGACGGGTGCCTAGCTTCGAGGAACCTAGGCTGGTGATGATGTGTGCTGTTCCATTCATCCCTGTCCTGCTTATTCTGTGAGTAATAAATGCCTCTTGAACTTGCCATTAAAACAGTGTCTGGTCTGTGTTCTGCTCTAAATGGTCTTCACTAAGAACTTGTGAATACAGTGACATTGCATCTTTATTTCCTCCCTTCTGCTAGCTTTGAGATTAGCTTGCTCTTCTAGTTCCTTAACATGTAAAGTTAAATTGTTAAATTGGGATATTCTTTTTTAATGTAAATATTTACAGCTATAAATTCCCCACTGAGCACTGCTTTTGCTGCATCTCATGAACTGCCAGAAGAACAAACAAATCTGTCTTGGAAGAAGTACAGCCAGAATGCTCCTTAGAAGCAAGGATGGCAAGATTTCATCTCACATAATTTAGACGTGTTATCAGGAGAGGCCAGCCCCTAGAGAAGGACATCAAGCTTGGTAAAGTAGAGGGTCAGCGAAATAGAGGAAGACCTTCAATGAGATGGATTGACACAGTGGCTGCAACAATGGGCTCAAGCATAACAACAATCACGAGGATGGCGCAGGACCAGGCAGTGATTCATTCTGCTGTACATAAGGTTGCTATGAGTAGGAACCAACTTGACAGCACCTAACAACAACAATAGGTTTTGATATTTTGTGTTTTCACTTACATTCATCTCAAAGTATTTTCTAATTTCACTAGTAATTTCGTCTTTGACCCATTGGTTGTTTAAGAATGTGTTGTTTAATTTGCACATATTTGTCAATTTTCCCATTTTCTTTCTGTTATTGATTTCTTCTTTCAATCCACCATGATCAGAGAAGATACTTTGTATGATTCCACTCTTTCAAATTTATTGAGACTTGTTTTGTGGCCTAACATATGGTCTATCCTGGAGAACGTTTCATGTGCACTTGAGAAAAATGTGTACTCTGCTGTTGTTGGGTAGACTGTTGTATAAATGTCTATCAGGTCTAGTTGGTTTATAGTACTGCTCAAGTCCTCTATTTCTTATTGGTC
>NW_004444040.1:3281310-3286299 GCF_000243295.1 Trichechus manatus latirostris
GGAGCCCAGCTGAGCCCAGCCCAAATTTCCAGCCAATAAAAGCACAAGCTGAATAAATGGTTGCCATTCTAAACCACTACATTTTGGGGTGATTTGTTATATAGCAATTGTTGTTGTTGTTAGTTGCTGTCTAATCAACTCTGATTCATGGCAACCCTATGTACAACAGAATAAAATATTGCTGGGTTATACAGCAATAGTTAACTATGAAAGAACTTGACAGGATACTGTGGTCATAGTTGACACGAACAGGGCACTTGGTGGACACAAGTCTAAAGTTCCCTGGATTTGTTTATGAGTTTGTGTTAGATGCCACTAGGGACCCTCTCCCCAAAGCAGCCTAGAGATATTTTCAGATAGCTAAAGTCTGAGTGAGGTGGTGAAATTCATGTTTATGGCTGTTAATATTTCTCCGTTTGTCCTCACAAACTGGAGAGACCTAGGGAAATTTGAGTAAGGAAGAGACTGTCACTGAACTTCACAAGTGTATCTTTCATGGGGAAGGACTATCTTCATTAAAAGAATCCTCTTTATCCATCACTAAGAAATTTCCATAACATCTAAAATATTTATATGGGATAATGTCTAGATTCGTCCTTGCAGGTGAGAGGGTGCGTGAAAGCTCTCGTACAGGTGGTATTTAAGCAGGCTCAGGTATATGAGTCTATGGCCCCAGACAGGAGACCTATCTAACCAGCTTTCTCCTCCTCCGTTTAAAGTGCAGACGGGCTGGTAAGAGACAAAAAGGAAAGCAAAATATCCAAGTACATGACCTAGGCTTATTCAGTCCCACCAAATATGTTTCTTTTTACAAAAAGTATTTGGTAGACAGCCTCCAGGCTAAACTTCCCTCCAAAGTCCTTATAAACAGAGTTTGGTAATTGATTTATGTTTCAAATTAGATGGGAGATTTCATATAATTTTCCTAGGAATACCTTCAAGTTTCCTTAACCCCAAGGTTACATTCCACTAAAACTGTCCTTCCATTTTTAGACGGTAATCCCAATTATTTGGTGTGGAAAAGCTACCCTGTCATAAGCATACACATTCAAAATTATATGGATAGATATTTACTTGACATCTATGGTGTGCAAGATGCCATGCTAGACATGGTGAAAGATAAAAAAATAATCATGAAGCCAGAAGAAACATTAGGCACCATCAAGTCCAACACCATCATTTGGTAGACTCAGAAATGGAGACTTAGAGAAATCAAATCACTATGCCATTTGGTTGCAATAAACAGGAACTATTTTAGCCAGCCTAAGTAAAGAGAGAATGATTTTAAAAAACCAGGTGTTTCTTGCAGAACTCATGGGAAGGAAGTGAGCCAGGTCAGAGATGGGCTACGAATAGAGTCTTCTTTCGCTTTCTCTCTCCTTTTTCTCCTCTCTCCTTCTCTCCCTCTCGATCATCTTGACTTTTCTCTTCGAATCTGCTCCAGCTTCTGCCTGGATGGCAGCCTTGATCCCAACATCTACACACACTTACAGATCCTGCATCACCATCAACTCATTCAGTCTTTGGATGTCATCAGCTGTGGACAGCAGTGGGATGGAGGCCAGGCTGTAAGATGGGCCAGTGCTCTCAGAAAGGTGAGGGGTAGGTAGGGTGGAAGTATTTGGAGTCTTTATCAAAGCGGTAGTGCAAACGGTTAAGTGCTCAACTACTAGATGAAAGGTTGGTGATTCAAACCTACCCAGAGGCACCTCAGAAGACAGGCCTGCTGATCTGCTACTGAAAGGTCACAGCCTTGAAAACCCCACGGAGCAATTCTACTCTGCACACACGGGGTCACCATGAGTCAGAATTGACTCAACAGCAACTAACAACAACAAAGTGGTTACATGGACTATTCATCTCCCACTTGTTGGCCCTTATACCTCAGGCAGACCAGGTTCATGCCAGGCTTGAAGTCTCTCCCCACCAAACCCTGGTCCCTGAGCTTCCTTGAGAGATACTAGATGGTAAATTTCCTCAATGTGCCACGCTTTCTTATACCTCCATAAATTTGCGTAGGCATTTCCCTTCACCTGGGATGCCCTTTTACCTCCCCTCTCTATTCAACTATTTCTCCTATGGCAATGCCAAGGGTAGCAAGAGAAAGCTTTACCCACTGATGTAACCTCTATCAATCCCCACTCTGCCCTTGCCTAAATCAAATCACTATGCCATTAGTTGCAAGAAACAGCAATCAACCAGAAGATAAGCTAGACAACTGGGATCTTCTAAAAATTAAACATTTATTGTCATCCAAAGACTTCACAAAAAGAGTAAAAAGACAACCTATAGACTGGGAAAAAATTTTTGGCTACGACATATCCAACAAAGTTCTAATCTCTAAAATCTGTAGAAAAATCCAATGCTTCTACAACAAAAAGACAAACAATACAATTTAAAAATGGGCAAAGGATATGAACAGACACTTCACCAAAGAAGACATTCAGGTGGCTAACAGACACATGAGGAAATGCTTGCGATCACTAGCCATTAGAGAAATGCACGTCAAAACTCCAATTAAAAAAAAAACTGCAATGAGATATCATCTTACCCCAGTATTACTGGCACAAATTAAAAAAAAATAGAGAATAACAAAAGTTGGAGAAGCTGTGGGCTGGGAAGATTGGAACCCTTATGCACTGCTCGTGGGAATGCAAATGGTACAACCATCTTGGAAAATGATAGGGTGCTTCCTTTTTTCTTTTTAATACTAGGGTGCTTCCTTAAAAAGCTAGAAATAGAAATACCAAACAATTGAGCAATCCTGCTCCTAGGAATATATCCTAGAGAAATAAGAGCCATCACACAAATAGACATATGCCCACTCATGTTCATTTCAGCATTATTCACAATAGCAAAAAGATAGAAACAACCTAAGTGCCTATCAACAGATGAATGGATAAACAAACTGCGGTACATACACACAATAGAAATACTACGCAACAATAAAGAACAAGGATGAATCTGCGAAACATCTCACAACATGGATGAATCTGGAGGGCATTATGCTGAGTGAAATAAGTCAATCATGAAAGCACAAATATGTGAGACCACTATCACAAAAATTCATGAAAATGTGTACATACAGAAAGAAACAATCTTTGATGGTGACGGGGAAGGGGAGAGGTCGTGAGGGAAAAACACTAACTAGACAATAGATAAGTGGTAACTTTGGTGAAGGATAAGACAGTACACAATACTGCGGAAGTCAGCACAACTTGACCAGGCAAAGTCATAGAAGCTTCAGAGACAATCCAAACTCCCTGAGGGACTGAGTTACCAGACTGAGGGCTGCGGACCATGGTCTCGGGGGACATCTAGCTCAATTAGCATAACAGTTTATAAAGAAAATGTTCTACACCTTACTTTGGTGAGTAATGTCTGGGGTCTTAAAAGCTTGTGAGCAGCCATTTAAGATACATCTACTAGTTGCATGCATCTGAAGTAAAGGAGAATGAAGAAAACCAAAGACACAAGGAAAATATTAGTCCAAGGGACTAATGGACCACAACTACCACAGCCTCCACCAGACTGAGTCCAGCATAACTAGATGGTGCCTGGCTACCACCACTGATTGCTCTGATAGGGATCGCAATAGCAGGTCCCGGACAGAGCAGGAAAAAATTGTAGAACAAAACTCAAATTCACAGAAAAAGATCAGATTTACTGATCTGACAGAGACTGGAGAAACCCTGAGAGATGGCCCCTAGACGCCCCTTTAATACAGTACTGAAGTTACTCTTAAAGTTCACCCTTCAGCCAAAGATTAGACAGACCTATAAACAACCAGTAATACACATAGCTCAACCACGTGTACAAGACTAAATGGGCACACCAGGCCAGGGTCAAGGACGAGAAGGCAGGAAGGGACAAGAAAACAGGACGAATGGAAATAGGGAACCTGAGGTCGAGAAGGGGAAAGTGTTGACACATCATTGGTAACCAAAATCACAAAACATTTTGCGTGTTAATTGTTTAATGAGAAACTAATTTGCTCTGTAAACTTTCACCTAAAGCATAATTAAAAAAAGAAAGAAAACAGGAGCCATTTGAGCCAGTCTCCCAGTTTAAATTGGCTCCAGCCAATTTAAATATACAGTCTAAGTAAAAGGTCCATGCAAACATAGATTCCAGCACATCCTCTGAACTCCCTAGTCCAACTAGAACTCTACCTATATTCTGGAGCTGCTTTGATGCCTGCTTACCCTCCAAAACTCAGCTCAAATGCCGCCTCTCCTGGGGAATCCTCCCCACGCCCCATCACTTCCTCAGTGCTCTCAGAGCACTGGTTCAAAATGCATCTACAATGCCCATTTCCTCAGGACAACCTGCCTGAGGGCCAAGATAGCCTCTAATTCATCAGTTCATCTTCTCCATCTGTCACACTGTGAGTACCCAACACTCCTCTGAGGAATATGTCTGGCTCAAGTACCTCTCTCAACTCTTGTGCTTTCTGACTCCCCTGCAACCAGGTCCAGGTGGGGAATGACACCCCACTGATCCTCACCCAGCCTGTGAGGCCTAATTAACACCTGAAACCAAATGGGGAACATACAGCATACCCGAGGCTGGAGCCTAGCATAAGTCCTGGGATGGAGAGAGCCAGAGTTATTGCTTCTATGCAATCACCACAGGCCTGGTGGTTGGAAGCAACAGAAGCATCACCTTAGAATTCCCAGGGTGATTGTGAAGGCCCACCTACCCTGAGCAAAGCTGTGAAGTTAGCAGAAGTTGGCCTTAGTGCCCTGGTCCCCCCTCCCCTGTCTTCTCCTCTTCTCCCTCACCATGATTTTCTCTTTCATTATGACACAGAAGGCTCTGTCACTCACTGATTCATTCAACAAATGTTTAATGAACATTTACCATGCCAGGAAGTGTTTTTGGCACTCAGGAGACAAAGCCTCATCAAGTCATCACGGTGTAATAAAGAAAGTAAATATATAATACGGTGGTGCCATAATATGTTTCAGTATTAAGATGTCATACACA
>NW_004444040.1:3287242-3323575 GCF_000243295.1 Trichechus manatus latirostris
TTCTTTTGGCAGTCCACAGTATATTCAATATTCTTCACCAACATTATAAATTTAAATGCATCAATTCTTCTTCAGTCTTCCTTATTCATTGTCCAGGTTTCACATGCATATGAGGTGATTGAAAATACCATGGTTTGGGTCAGGCATACCTCAGTCCTCAAAGGGACATCTTTGCTTTTCAACACTTTAAAGAGGTCTTTTGCAGCATATCTGCCCAATGCAATACTTCCTTTGATTCCTTTTGCAGCTCTGCCCAATGCAATACATCCTTTGATTCCTTGACTACAGCTTCCATAGGCATTGACTGTGGATCCAAGTAAAATGAAATCCTTGACAACTTCAGTCTTTTCTCTGTTTATCATGATGTTGCTTATTGGTCCAGTTGGGATGATTTTTGTTTTCTTTATACTGAGGTGTAATCCATACTGAAGGCTATAGTCTTTGATCTTCATCAGAAAGTGCTTCCTCTTCACTTTCAGCAAGCAAACTTGTGTCATCTGCATTTTGTAGGTTGTTAATGAGTCTTCCTCCAATTCTAATGCCCCGTTCTTCTTCATGTACTCCAGCCTGTCAGATTATTTGCTCAGCAAACAGATTGAATAAGTATGGTGAAACAAGACAACCCTGACACACACCTTTCCTAATTTTAAACCACACAGTATCCCCTTGTTCTGTTTGAACGACTGCCTCGTGGTCTAGCTACAGGTTCCTCATGAGCACAAATAAATGTTCTGGAATTCCCATTCTTTGCAATGTTATCCATAATTTGTTACAAGCCACACAGTCAAATGTCTTTGGATAGTCAATAAAACACAGGTAAACATCTTTCTGGTATTCTCTGCTTTCAGCCAAGATCTATCTGACATTAGCAATGATATCCTTTGTTCCATGTCCTTTTCTGAATCTGGCTTGAATTTCTGGCAGTTCCCTGTCAATGTACTGATGGAACTGTTTTTGATTATTTTCAGTATAATTTTACTTGCATGTGATATTAATGATACTGTTCAATAATTTTCACATTCGGTTGGATCATTTTTCTTTAGAATTGTCATGAATATGGATGTCTTCCAGTCAATTGACCAAGTAGCTGTCTTCCAAATTTCTTGGCGTAGACAAGGGAGTGCTTCCAGTGTTGCACTTGTTTGTTGAAACATCTCATTTGGTATTTTGTCAAGTCCTGGAGCCTTGTTTCTCACCAATGCCTTCAGTGCAGCTTAGACTTCTTCCTTCAGTACCATCGGTTCTTGATCATATGCTACCTCCTGAAATGGTTGAACATCGACCAATTCTTTTTGGTACAATGATTCTGTGTATTCCTTCCATCTTCTCTTTTGATGCTTCCTGCTTTGTTCAATATTTTGCCCAGAGAATCCTTCAGTATTGTAACTTGAAGCATGAATCTTTTCTTCAATTCTTTCAGCTTGAGAAATACCAAGGGTGTTCTTCCCTTTTGGTTTTCTAACTCCAGGTCTTTGCACATTTCATTATAATACTTTTACTTTGTTTTCTTGAGCTGACCTTTGAAATCTTCTGTTCAGCTCTTTTTCTTCATAATTTCTTCCATTTGCTTTACCTGCTCTATGTAAAAGAGCAAGTTTCAAAGTCTCTTCTGACATCCATTTTGGTCTTTTTTTTTTTTCTTTTCTGTCTTTTTAATGACCTTTTGCTTTCTTCATATATGATGTCCCTGATGTCCTCCCACAACTCATCTGGTCTTCAGTCATTAGGGTTCAATGTGTCAAATCTATTCTTGAGCTGGTCTACAAATTCAGGTGTAATATACTCATGGTCATACTTTGGCTCCTGTGGACTTGTTTTAATTTTGTTCAACTTCAATTTGAATTTGCATACGAGCAATTTATGGTCAGTTCTGCAGTCAACCCCTGGCCTTGTTCTGAGTGATGATATTGAGCTTCTCCATTGTCTCTTTTCACAGATGCAGTCGATCTGATTCCTGTGTATTCCATCCGGCCAGGTCCACGTGTATAGTCACCATTTATGTTGTTGGAAAAAGGTATTTCCAATGAATAAGTTGTTGATCTTGTAAAATTCTATCATGCGATCTCCAATATTGTTTCTATCACCAACGCCATATTTTCTATCAAGCCTTCTTTGTTTCCAACTTTTGCCTTCCAATCACCAATTATCAATGCATCTTGATTGCATGTTTGAAAAATTTCAGACTGCAGAAGTTAGTAAAAGTCTTCAATTTCTTCATCTTTGGCATTGTTGGTGTGTAGATTTGGATAATAATCATATTAAATGGTCTTCCTTGTAGGCGTATGGACATTATCCTATCACTGACAGCATTGTATTTCAGGATAAATCCTGAAATGTTCTTTTTGACGATGAATGCAATGCTGCATCTCTCAAATTTGTCACTCCCAGCACGGTAGACCATATGATTGTCCAACTCAAAATGGCCAATACCAGTCCATTTCAGCTCACTAATGCCTGAGATATCAATCTTCAAGCATTCCATTTCATTTTTGACAATTTCCGATTTTCCTGTATTCATACTTTGTACATTCTACTTTTTGAGTATTAATGGATGTTTTTGGTTGTTTCTTCTCGTTTTGAGTTGTGCCATATGAGCAAATGAAGGTCTTGAAAGCTTGACTCCATCCATGTCATTAAGATCAACTCTACTTTAAGGAGGCAGCTCTTCCCTAGTCATATTTTGAGTGTCTTCCAACCCGAGGGGTTCATCTTCAGGCACTATATCAGACAATGTTCCGCAGTTATCCATAAGGTTTTCACTGGCCAATTTCTTCAGAAGTAGATGGCCAGGTCCTTCTTCCTTGTCTGTCTGAGTTTGGAAGCTCAGCTGTGACCTGTCCACCACGGGTGACCTTGCTGGTATTTGAAATACTGGTGGCATAGCTTCTAGCATCACAGTAAGATGAAAGCCACCACAGTACGACAAACTAACAGACAAGTGGCAGTGGAATTCAAATACATAATTACAAAAACTTTCGAAAGACAATAAAACTTGAACTTATAGACTGATCTTACGTCCTGAGAAAATGTATATATACATTGCCTATTTCAGTTTTTCACCAGAATGCAAATTCCATGAGGTATGAGGACAGGGATGTTTGTTCTTTTTGTTTGTTTCCATATCTCCAATGCTTAAAATAATGCCTGGCACCCAGGAGGTCCCCAAGAAGCATTTGTTGAATGAATTGCTAAATGGACAGGCCAACCAACACCAACATATCCTATTAATGTTGTTGTGTTGTTGTTGTTAGGTGCTGATGGAGTCAATTCTGACTCATAGCGACCCTATGTACAACAGAAAGAAACACTGCCTGGTCCTGCGCTATCCTCACAATCGTTGCTATCTTTGAACCCATTGTTGTAGCCACTGTGTCAGTCCATCTTATTGAGGGTCTTCCTCTTTTTCTCTGACCCTCTACTTTACCAAGCATGATGTCCTTCTCTAATAACATGCTCAAAGTATACGAGACATAGTCTCGCCATCCTTGCTTCTAAGGAGCATGCTGGTTGTACTTCTTCCAAGACAGATTTGTTCATTCTTTTGGCAGTCCATGTTATATTCAATATTCTTTACCAACACCACAATTCAAAGGCGTCAATTCTTCTTCGGTCTTCCTTATGCATTGTCCAACTTTTGTATGCATATAAAGTGATTGAAAACACCATGGCTTGGGTCAGGCATAACTTAGTCCTCAAAGTGACATCTTTGCTTTTCAACACTTTAAAGAGGTCTTTTGCAGCAGATTTGCCCAATGCAATGCATCTTTTGATTTCTTGACTGCTGCTTCCATAGGTGTTAATTGTGGATCCAAGTAAAATGAAATCCTTGACAACTTCAATCTTTTCTCCATTTATAATGATGTTGCTTACTGGTCCAGTTGTGAGGATTTTTGTTTTCTGTATGTTGAGGTGTAATCCATACTGAAAGTTGTGGTCTTTGATCTTCATAAGTGAGTGCTTCAAGTCCTCTTCACTTACAGCAAGCAAGGTTGTGTCATTTGTATTTTGCAGATGGTTAATGAGTCTTCCCCCAATCCTAATGCCAAGTTTTTCTTCATATAGTCCAGCTTCTCAGA
Organism: Trichechus manatus latirostris; assembly: GCF_000243295.1. NCBI lineage: Eukaryota > Metazoa > Chordata > Mammalia > Sirenia > Trichechidae > Trichechus > Trichechus manatus. The sequence goes on from NW_004444040.1 coordinate 3,291,319, forward strand.
TTATTGGCCCAGCATACAGATTGAACAAGTATGGTGAAATGATACAACCCTGGCACACACCTTTCCTGACTTTAAACCATGCAGTATCCCCTTGTTCTGTCAAACAACTGCCTCTTGGTCTATGTAGAGGTTCTTCATGAGCACTATTAAGTGTTCTGGAATCCCCATTCTTTGCAATGTAATCCGTAATTTGTTATGATCTCCACAGTGCATGCCTTTGCATAGTCCATAAAACACAGGTAAACATCTTTCTGGTATTCTTTGCTTTCAGCCAAGATCCATATGACATCAGCAAAGATACCCCTCATTCCACATCCTCTTCTGAATCCAGCTTGAATTTCTGGCAGTTTCTGTCAATGTACTGCTGCAACCATTTTCAAATGATCTTCAGGACAATTTTACTTACATGTGATATTAATGATATTGTTTGATAATTTCTGCATTCGGTTGGATCACCTTTCTTGGGAATTGGCATAAACATTGCTCTCTTCCAGTTGGTTGGCCAGGTAGCTGTCTTCCAAATTTCTTGGCATAGACAAGTGAGTACCTCCAACGCTGCATCTGTTTGTTGAAACTTCTCAATTGGTATTCTGTCAATTCCTGGAGCCTTGTTTTTCACCCATGTCTTCAGTGCCACTTGGAATCTTCCTTCGGTACCATCAGTTCTCGATCATATGCTAGTAGCTAGTCCTTGTAATAGAAATAGAAGTAAATTTAAATTTTGAAGAGTATCCACTAGGTGGTGGTTTTCAGGCTAGGGTGGCATCTGCACGTTTGGTGGTCTTGGAGCTTGAGCAGCACTTAGGGCACTTAGTGCATTGGGACCAAAGGTAATGAGCAAACTGCAAAGTACTCAACTGTCTTGCACAAAGATTTGTCTCAGAAACACCCACAGCATCCCTGTGGGGAAATAAAGCACTAGAACTAATAATAGTAATAAACAACCAAAATAGAATGGAGGAGAGAGGTGGGAAGAACTGGAAGTACACTATAGAGATTAAATTGATATTGTTTTAAGAAATTGAGGATTAAATAAATTTTATAACAATGTGAGTGCTCTTTTTAAAATTTGAATTATTTTTTGCAATGTGCTTATATTAACTAGCCAAAACCAAAAAAGAAAGAAAGACGATCCTGTGGGCTGGGGGAGGGAGAGGTGAGCTGGTGGTGAAGCAAGTCAGATGCAGGTGGGGATTTCTGAGAAGGTGCCCAGCATGCTGCCTCTTTTCTGGGGATCTATCTGGAAGGATGAGGTTGGACAGTGGGGTCCTCACATTTGGACGAGTCAGTGATCTAAAAGTGGAGGAGAACTGTGCCCAGTTCCCATCAGGCACCTAGAATAACCAGGTATCCATGGCACAGAGGCTTCCTGGGACATCTTTAGAAGTGGAAAGACTGAGGGAGACCCCGAGAGTTTCTGGGAGCTGCAACGGCGTGTAGGAGGAGTGTGGGAGAGCAGCCAACATTTTTACACCTCAGTGAAGGGCATGGAAGACAGATGGAAGAAAGCTGAGGGACCTCAGGGTATCTTATGTCTGGAACAAGAGGACCTATCTTAGTCATCTAGTGCTGCTATGAAAGAAATACCACAAGTGGACGGCTTCAACTAGGAGAAATTTATTTTCTCACAGTCTAGTAGGCTAGAATTCCAAATGGAGGGCGACAGCTGTAGGGGAAGGCTTTCTGTCTCCATTGGCTCTGGAGGAAAGTCCTTCTCATCAATCTTCCCCTGGATTAGGAGCTTCTACATGCAAGAACCCCAGGTCCAGGGGACGTGCTCTGCTCCCCGTGCTTCTTTCTTGCTGGTATGAGGTCCCCACTCTCTGCTTGCTTCCCTTTCCTTTTATCTCTTGTAAGATAAAAGGTGGTGCAGGCTACACCCCAGGGAAACTCCCTTTACCTTGGGTCAGGGATATGACCTTAGTAAGGGTGTTACAATCCCACACTAATCCTCTTTAACATAAAATTATAATAACAAAATGGAAGACAACCACAGAATACTGGGAATCATGGCCTAACCAAGTTGACACATATATTTTGGGGAAACAATACATGACAGGACCTATGAGAAGACAGTGGCTGTGGCCAGGCCAAGAACCACCAGGAGCTCAGACATCTCGGAGGTGCCAGGGTGGAAGGGCACTGTACCCAGAACCTTCATGACAACAACCCAGGAGCAGATACTTCCACATCTTCCCCCAAATGCTCAGATGTTACACAAAACCCATCACCACCCCCAAAACTGAGATGAGACCCAGTGAGAAAGTGTAGAGTGGGGGAGAAAGAGGAATTTCAGAATTAACTGAGCTTTAACTCAAAATGACCAAGTTTGCCAGAACTTGACCAGTATGCTTTCCACTACTAGCAGAGTGTGGGTTCAAAGTAGAGCTTTAAGTTGTATAAAAAAATAAAGTTGCAGCACGTCATTTCATTTGGCCTGAAATTCCAGTCAGCCAAGGAGATAAATGCTTTAAATCTTTGCTACCCAGAGGGTGGCCCATGGACCAGCGGCATCAACATCACCTGGGATCTGGTTATAAATGCAGAATCCAGCCTCAAGCCATGCTAAATTTTAATAAGATAGCCAGGTGACATGCTTTGATAGCTACGGTGTCAGGTATTATGTGGAAGCACCTAGGAAGCCAGGATGAGATGAATAAGGGGAGACCATATGAAGGAAATAACATCTGGGCCGGGTCTTGAAGGATGAGCGGGAGTTCCTCAGATGGGGAAGTACATTCCAGGCAGCAGCAAGAACACGTTCAAAGCCATGAGAAGCCTGGCTGGGTCAGAGAACAGTGTGTGGTCCAGTGTGCCCAGAAGACAAGGTGGGAGGTGAGAGGTGATTTTATGTTCTACTCAGGCAGCCAAGAAACAAAATTCAAGATGTCAAGGTCCCCGTTTCCTGTGGCATTTCAGAGACACAGCACTCCTTCCCCTGATGTGAACGTCATCCAACTGCAGGGTTGGTGGGGCGCCACCCCACCTCTCATGGAGACACAGAACCAGGTGGAGCCAAGCCAGCTGGGAGGTTTCTTGGAAGGCAGACGAGCTTCCTGGGCCAAGAAACCTCAGGAAGGAGCCCAGGAGGGGCGGGCAGGACAGCCCTGCCAGCAAGACTGGCCCACCGTCCTCTCTCAGCTTGCCCACGAGATGCACCGACCCTCGGCCAGAGCTGGCCAGTCTCTGCAATTGAAAGCCAGCTTTCAGGGCTTCATGACTCTGAGACCTTGACAAACACCTCCTTCCTGCCCTTGACCCACACCACCCTACTGCATGTACAAACGGTCAGGTCAGCGTGTTCTCTCCCACACACGAAATTGCTCTTCTACAGAGATTTCCCAGGCCCAGCAAGCAGCCCCACGCCTTCCTGCTGTGCCCCTGATCTACAACAGGCCTAGGCCTTGCAGGCCCTCCAACAAACTTAACCTCTTCCTCCCCAGATCTGGGCAATCAGGGGAGGAAGTGGGAAGAAAGCAGCTAAGTGACTAGACAGAGTGTAATTACCAGTGTCCAGTCAACTGGCTGTGGTTCTGAGGAAAGCATGACAATAGTGACCAGGTGAGCAGGGAGGAGGGAGAGGGCACAGGACCAGATGGAAGAGGCCAAGTCATGCCTGGTATTGTAGGCTACAGCGAGGAGTTTGGGTTTCATTCATATTTCAACGGGTAGCCCTTGAGGAATGGTTTCATTACAGGGATTAGATCTTACACCATTGTGGGAGAAGCCGGTGAGGTATTGCTTGCAGGAGGACCATTGGAAGATCAGAAAAAAATCACAAACCAGGGAAGTGATGACAAAATCTATGGAAGACTGTTGCCTCTGCATCCACTAATAAGCCTGGGTCAGCAGGGCAGGTGGTTGAGAAGAAAAACTGGACGCAAAGCGGGGGAAAGCAAAGATGGCCAGAACCCCTGAGGACAGAGTGGATGTTGCTTCTGTCTTTACGCGTCTGGTTAATCTGCAGGAGAAGCTGGGGCCCTAGGTTCAAAGATGCACACGGAGGGGTTCCAGGATGGGGAGCAGGAGCTGGCATTGGGGATAGGGGTGGCTGCAGTGGCACCTGGACCCTGCACCTATCCTCCAAATGTAACAGCTGCCGCTGCTGCTTTATGTCTCTTTTCACTCCTTGCACATGTGTCTCTTGTGGCCTGGACAACCCTGGCCTGGACCCGTTCAGGGAAGGGAATTCTGGGAAATGTAGCTCCAGCTTAGCTTGGTTAACAAGCTGTCGTAGAGTCCAGAACAGAGGGCTGGGTGTAGCATAAACTGAGGGTTCTATTGTCATGATTGAAGAAGCCCTGGTGGTGCAGTGGTTGAGCACTCAGCTGCTAACCAAAAGGTCCCCGGTTCGAACCCACCAGCCACTCCATGAGAGAAAGATGTGGCAGTCCGCCTCTGTAAAGATTTACAGCCTTACCAACCCTATGGGGCAGTTCTTCTCTGTGCCATAGGGTGGTTATGAGTTGGAATCCACTGGACGGCAATGGGTTATTGTCATGATTTACTACTCTCTGGCTCGCACTTGATGCTCCACCCACCCCAAGGTGCTTGTTTCTCCCTGTGCTCTCTTTGCTGTCTCACACTTACTTCCACAGCTTTGTTTACAGGGTCTCTCAACTCTTTTCCCTCCCACCCAGGGCTGCCACAGAACAAACTTAGGAGTCAGTTCCCCAACTGCCCCATGCCCCACTCTCTCCTATATTGTTCTTATCCATACAGGCTATCAACCTCTGTATGTTCAATTTTCATGTTGAGCTCAGCTACTCTAAAATTTTTTCCCAACATCTTATTATGAAAAACATCAGATATGCGGAGAATGTGCAAATTGCACAGTGGATACCCATATGCCCACCATCTAAATCTCACTGGGAACTTTTTCTATAGCTGCTTCATTACATCCATCCACCTATCTTTTTTTATGCATTTCAAATACATGGTAGATGTCCGTATATGTCTCCCCTTACTCTTCAGCATACATGTCATTAGCTAGAGCTCAGTATTTGTTTACAGTTTGGATTTTTTAATTTTTTTAAGTAAAATTCCAGCTTCTCTGGAAGGGTCAGTTGTTCCAGGACGTCTTCTCAGCTCCTCCCAGCCTGAGTCTGTGTTCCTCCTCCGTGCTCCCCAAAATTTCACTCTGTGCTTTATGCTATATCATCGCTAACAACAGTGTCATAAGCACCCATGTGCCTGGCCCTGTACCCCACAACGACACCAGAGGTGCTCACGGTGGAAGCATGGAGCATGGGGTGGGAGCAGAGTTCTGAGGCCCACTCTGGGGGGTGTCATGGCCCAGCCAGAGCCTAAGGGCTCCACAGAGGCAGGAAAGGGGGTTGGTCTGGACAGGCCTGATACCTCCATACCAGATGACCATGCACACACAGAAGGGGCAGCATCCCTGGGCCCAGCTGCGCTTTCCTGCTTCTCAGAGGGGAGTTCTCACTTCCTTAGGCTTTCCTTGTCATGCGCCCCTAGAGCTTCAGCTCTCCCTTCCAGGGAGAGTTCACCCAGTCTTTAGGTGATCTCGCAGGCAGGTGTTGTGTCTCTCCAACAGCTTTGTGGCTATTTTCGGAATGGGCCGGTTTTCTGCTTCTTTAGCATTTTCCTCTCCTTCCTTGTTTCCCAGAGTGTGGTCAGTGGACCAGCTGCCCCAGCAGCACCCGGCAGTTGGTGACAAATGCAGAACCTGGGCCCCATCCCAGACCTACTAAACCCAAATCTGCATTGTAACGGGATGCCCAGGTGATTCAGGTGCATCATTGAAAAATGCTGCAATAGAATTCCTCCGAACAGAGAATTCAGAAACAGATCGCATTGCTGTTGTGTGCTGTGGAGTTGATTCTGACTCACAGCGACCCTGTAGGACAGAGTAGAATTGCTCCATAGCGTTTCCTAGGTAGTAATCTTTACAGAGGCAGATTGACAGGTCTTTTCTCCCAGGAGCAGCTGGTGGGTTTGAACCACTGACCTTTTGGTTAGCAAAGAGAGGTTAACCATTGCACCACCAGTGCTAATTTAGTATATGATAAAGATGATATTTCAAATAGGTGGGGCAAAGAACAGACTAGTCACTACATACTGTTAGAACAATGGGCTATCCATTTAGGGGGAATACAGACCTCATGGAAATCCTGGTGGCATAGTGCTTAAGTGTTATGACTGCTACCCAAAAGGTTGGCAGTTCGAATCCACCAGGCGCTCCTTGGAAACTCTATGTGGCAGTTCTACTCTGTCCTATAGGGTCGCTGTGAGTCGAGAGCAACTTGACGGCAACAGGGTTGGTTTTCTGGTTTACAGGCATCACGGTGTACACAAGAATGATCGCAAACTGGTCAAACATTTAGAAATATCAAGAGATGCTGCTAAGTTGTCTGCTTAAGTGCATCTAATCTCTTTCCACTCACAGCAACGCCTCCAAACCCTGAGCCAAGTAAGTGTGGGAACTGAAGAGGGCTGTGGCAGGCCGTCCTGCCATCCTCTTATCTGTCTGAGCTGGATAAGAGATTAGGGATCAGCCTAGGAGAGCTCCAGGATAAGGATGTGGATCCCATGGAGACCCCAGTCCCCCAGCTTGTTTTCAACCTGTGCCCTAAGGAACTCCCACGCAGAGTTGAGCAGATGTTGAACAGTTAAGAAAGCCGGCCAAGAGCAAAGACAAACTGACTGTCTATGCCCAACAGGGAACTCTCTATCCACATGCACCTCTAGTCCTCACAGGTCCACCACCACTCAAGGTACCATGACAACTGGACCTGAACCCCTGGGAGTAGACAGATCTGCTAGATCCCAACACGAGCAAAAAATTAACAAGCACACCTAGCAAGAATTAAGAATAGCACAAAAGATATTTTCTGAAACTAAAATATTATCAAGTTTTATTATGAATATTTACATACACAAAGTAGAAAGTACAATGATTCCCCTACATACCCATCACCCAGCTTCCAAAATTATCAAGATTTTGCTTCATCTATCTCCTGTGCTTCTCTACCAAATATTTTTAAGCCAATTCCAGACACCATGTCATATCATCCTACACATCTATCAAAAATATGCACATGCTGTCATCTAACCACAATCTAACACTTGCTTCATCTTTCCCCTTTTTTTTTACTTTGCCAAAGTATTTTAAAGCTAATCTTCTAATAAATATGGCATTTTATCATTTAACCACATTTACAACAATGTGATTTTTAAATTAAAAGATTCAGTACAGCAATTGAAGGAAAGGATGGTCAATGTTGAGACTTGAAAGAAAGAACTAGATACAGCTTAACCAAAGTAAATGATGTCGCTGAGAGGTGCTCAAGAGAAAAGGATGCTTGTACTAAAGAATTTGACATATGTCATTTGGCAACAACTCCAACAAAGACCAAAAAAGAGTGTGTGGTCACATGTGTATGTGTACTGGCCCAGAGGTACAGGGGTAGGCACAGGTGTATACATATGTGTGCACAGATACAAGTATCTATAGGTATGTGTACTTACAGATATGTGAGTGCAGGCACATATATTCATAGAAGACACAACTACAGATATTCCTTGCACAAAACCTTGCGAGATTGGTTTTCTAGATATGAAGGCTTAGGGCCTTAGTCACATAGGACAACTCAGACATTTGGCATAATATAGTTCACAAAGTTCTTGTTCCACATCCTACAAAAATGAGCTGCATCTGGGGTCTAAAAAGTTTGCAAGTGGCCACCTAAGATACAACTATTGGTCTCTACTTGTCAGGAGCAAAAGAGTAAGAAGGAAACCAAAGTCTCAGAGAAGAAACAAGTACACAGGGCTAATAGCCTACATGAGCCACAGCATCATCTACCCTGAGACCAGAAGAACTAGATGGTGCCCAGCTACCACTACCGGCCATTTTGACCAAGGTCACAATAGATAGTCCCAGATAGAATGGGGGAAAAATATAGGACAAAACTCATATTCTTAAAAAAGCCTAGATAACTGGAACAGTTGAGACCAGAGGACGCCCTGAGACTATCGCCCTGAGATGCTCTGTACAGCTTGAGCCGAAACTATCCTCTGAGATTATCTTTTAATGAAACAACAAAGTGGCACACAAAATAAAGGATGTTACTTATAAATACGGTGCTCTACTAAAAAACTATATGAGACCAACAGGTCGACATTTACTCTAAAGCAAAGAGGAGAAGATAGGGGGCAGGGAAACTAGAGTACTGAAAACTAAACAACCAGAACGCAGTTAGAGAATGTTTAACACAGTGTGAAAATTGTAACCACTGTCACTGAACAATTTGTACAGAAATTGTCAAATGAGAACTTACTGTGTAAACTTTCACCACAAACACAATAAAATATTATTTAAAAAAAGGAACAACTAGACACTTAAACAGGAAAAAGAATCAAACTGATATGAGGCTTTTAATCTGCAACACAGGAAGCTAAGGGACAGTGGGGAAAAAATGTACTGATTAAAACAAAACAGCAACCCAAGAATCTTCTACTCAACTAAGATATCACTGACATATCAAGACGAAAGCTACTCAAGGATATGAGAGGCATCAGAGACTACAGAATGCATGCACTCTACCTTAGGGAAGCTCTCCAGAAAGAATTTTGCCCAAAGCCAAATAACTCAGAACTGAGGTTTCAAGTTGAGACCAAAAACCCGTTGCCATCAAGCCAATTCTGACTCATAGCGAACCTATGCGACAGAGTAGAACTGCCCAAAAGGTTTCCAAGGAGCGACTGGTGGATTTGAACTACTGACCTTTTGGTTAGCTGCCATCGCTCTTAAACCACTGTGCCACCAGGGCTCCTTCGAGTTGAGAGAGGGTGGGGAAAAAAAAGGAAACAGTGGTGAGCAATGGATCTTTCAAAATGCATATGTTAAATCTAACAGAATAATGATTAAAATTTAGAAAAAAAAAAACTCGTTGCCATCGAGTTTATATGTGTTACAGAGTAGAATTGTGCTCCATAGGGTTTTCTTGGCCGTAATCTTTACAGAAACAAATTAACAGGCCTTTCTTTCCTGGCGCTGCTGGGTAAGTTCGAGTTACCAATTTTGAGGTTAGGAGTCGAGTGCTTAGGAGCCCTGGTGGCACAATGCTTAAATGCTCCGTTGCTAACTGGAAGGTCATTGGTTCCAAACCACCCAATGGCTCCGAAGGAGAAAAAGACCTGGCGATCTATTCCTGTAAAGATTACAGCCTAGGAAACCTTACGGGGTGGTTCTCTTCTGTCCGATAGGGTTGCTGTGTGTCCGAATCAACTTGAGTGTACACAACAACAAATTGAGTGCTTAGCCCATCGTGCCACCCAGGGACTCTGAATAATGACAGACTGTGTGAAACTGAAAGGTCCACGGGTGGAACACATGGTTTGCCATCAGCTGCTAACCTAAAGGTTGGCAGTTTGAACCCACTCAGCAATGTCACAGAAGAAAGGCCTGAAGATCTGCTTTCCTAAAGATTTACAGCCAAGAAAACTGAATGGAGCAGCTCTCCTCTGTAACACATGGGGTGCCAAGAGTTGGAATTGACTCATGGCCATGGGCTTGTTTGTGTGTGTGTGTGTGTGTGAAACTATGTAAGTGCTCAGTAAGGATTCATAAAGAGATACATTGCCAGAGGCATTCAAATGATCAGCGGGAATGATGAGTATTAAACTATCTCTGCAAAACTTTGGGGTTTTGACAGATGGGGCTGGGAAGTAAGAGCTTTCTAATCATCTCATCTGGGAAGGCAGGGAAATGAAAGTATTATGTTTGTCTCAATTTACTCGGGAGAGGATGGGAGTGGTGAGAGGAACAACTGGTCTTTTACTTTCATATTAGAATTATATTAATTATGAATGCTGGAAAAAGTTCAAGGATGCTCTCTAGCTAACTGGGCAGAGAGGGAGAAGGAAAATGGAAATTAACACAACCTCATCAAATTAAGACAAACAAAAGATAATTTAGGATACAACAAAGTAAACTGAGTGATTTGTAAAATGAAAAGGGAATAAAATTAAAAATATGAGTTAACACAACAAACACAAACAGAATGCATTCTCCCAACAAAAGACAGAAATGTCAGATAGAGTTAAAAACAAAACCTAGTTACATGCTGTGTACAAGAAGCACAGGTGAAATATAATGATAAAGAATGTGTCCTAATAAAGGGATGGGCAAAGACATACCAAGCAGATATAAATACTACTGCAGATGCAGGTATACCGATTTTATTGCAGTATTATTCACAAGAGTCAAAAGGTGCAAACAACCCAAGTGTCCATCAATAGATGAATGAATAAACAAAATGTGGTACAATGGAATATTTTTCAGCCATACAGAGAAATGAAATGCTGATACATGCTATAGCATGGATGAACCTTGGCAACATGCTGAGTGAAACAGGTCAGACACAAAAGGACAAATATTGTATGATCCTACTTACCTGAATTGCTGATGTCAGATGGATCCCGGCTGAAAGCAGAGAATACCAGAAAGATGTTTACCTGTACTTTATTGACTATGCAAAGGCATTCGACTGTGTGGATCATAACAAATTATGGATAACACTGAGAAGAATGGGAATTTCAAAACACTTAATTGTGCTCATGAGGAATCTGTACTTAGACTGAGAAGCAGTTGTTCCAACAGAAGGAGGCCATACTGAGTGGTTTGAAGTCAGGAAAGGTGTGCATCAGGGTTGCATCCTTTCACCATACTTGTTCAATCTGTATGCTGGGCAAATAATCTGACTATATAAAGTGGCAACAGGATTGGAAAAAGACTCATTAACAACCTGCAATATGCAGATGACACAACCTTGCTTTCAGAAAGTGAAGAGAACTTGAAGCACTTACTGATGAAGACCAAAGACCACAGCATTCTGTATGGATTACACCTCAACATAAAGAAAACAAAAATCCTCCCAACTGGACCAATAAGCAACATCATGATAAACGGAGAAAATATTGAAGTTGTCAAGAATTTCATTTTACTTCTACAATCAATGCCCATGAAAGCAGCAGTCAACAAATCAAAAGACGCATTGCATTGGGCAAATCTGCTGCAAAAGATCTCTTTAAAGTATTAAAAAGAAAAGATGTCACTTTAAGGACTGAGGTGCACCTGACCTAAGCCATGGTGTTTTCAATCGTCTCATATGCATGGAAAAGCTGGGCAATGAATAAGGAAGACCCAAGAAGAATTGATGCCTTTGAATTATGGTGTTGACAAAGAATATTGAATATATACCATGGACTGCCAAAAGAATGAACAAATTTGTCTTGGAAGAAGTACAGCCCTAATGCTCCTTAGAAGCCATGATGGCAAGATTTCTTCTCATATACTTTGGATATGTTATCAGGAGGAACCAGTCCCTGAAGAAGGACATCATGCTGGGAAAAGTAGAGGATCAGCGAAAAAGAGGAAGACCCTCAATGAGATGGATTGACACAGTGGCTGCAACAATCGACTCAAGCAAAATGATGATCATGAGGATTGCGTAGGACTGGGCAATGTTTCGCTCTGTTGTACATAGGGTCACTATGAGTCAGAACATGTCAGGACATGTTTAAGTAACATGTCCAAGGCAATATAGCTGGTCAATTGTCTCCAGCTTCCATATAGTATAATGCCCAATGTGATTTTTTTTTCATCTTTTTACTTTCAATTTTTTCATGTCCTTAGGAAAATCAATCTCTTGTAAACACTGCTTCTCAGCGTATCTGTGGTGAGGGGCCAGTTGTTTTTTTCCCCCAATCCATCACAAACTAAGACTTGTAAAATATGAAAAATGAATTAATAAAAAACTGGAATTAAAAGACATGCAAAATATAAGCCCCGATATTTAATATTAGATTCAACAAACATAAAATGTCTCTGTCAAATAGCTTAGAAATTTTGTAAAGTTTTATAAAGTTTCTAAGACACTTCTTATCAATTTCTAAATGCATCTTACAGCCTTGAATTGCAGGCATGCCAAGGAACACAGACCACACTTTTGTACATCAGGGTTGTAACAGCATGTATCAGGTTTTGTTTTGTTATCTGACAATCTATCTTTTAACTGGCAAATTTAGTCCATTTACACTTACTGGTACATTTGGATGTGTTTTCTAGCTCTCACATCTTTAAGTCATCTCTCCCCCAATCACCGTTGTGTTGGTATGGCCGCAAGTTATAATTCAAGGTCCTCAATACTTTTTTTCCTTTGGTCCTTGATACTTTGTAATGACTAAATTTACCAAAGTATTTATTTGCTCACCTTTACTTCAGTTATCTCTTACAGCAAGTCCTGGATTTGTTTCTCTTTATATTTAAGCACTGGGTCCAAAAGTATCTTAAATGTGGGCCTTCGGTGGCAAACTTTCTGAAACCAGGTTATGCCCCATAGTATTTTTATCCTGTAAGTCGGAACTGACTTGACGGTACAGGTTTGGTTTTTTGGTTTTGGTGCATTTGCCTGACAGTTGGCTAGACATAAAATTCTAAGTTCCAATTACTTTTCCTTCAGTCCTCAGAAAATGTGACTCCACAAATAGGGTTGCCGCTGTAAAATCTGGTGTCCATGTGATTCCAGCCCTGCAGGCTTTGGCTCTGCTTGTTCTCTCTGGAAGCTTTCAGAATCTTTGTCTTTGTTGGTTTCAATTTCACTACCCAGCAGTGAAAACAAAAGAACCGCATTACCGATGTATATTAACATAATAGGGAGCCCTGGTGGCACACTGGTTAAAGCACTCGGCTGCTAACTGAAAGTCAGCAGTTCAAATCCACCAGCCACTCTACAGAAGAAAGATGTGGCAATCTGCTTCTGTAAAGATTTACAACCTCAGCAACCCTATGGGGGCAGTTCTATTCTATCCTACGGGGTCTCTAATTGACTCAACAGCTGTGGGTTTGGTTTTAGTTTGGATTAACGTATTAACAACGCTGAATGAAAAATCACCAAACATATACTTTTATATAATGCTCAAACCATGTAAAACTAAATAGCACATTGTTTAGGGGTGCATAACCAAAAACACCAAATCCATTGCCATGGAGTCGATTCCAACTCATAGTGACCCTATAGGACAGAGTACAGCTGCCCCATAGGGTTTCCAAGGAGCGGCTGGTGGCTTTGGACTGCCGACCTTTTGTTTAGCAGCCATAGCTCTTAACCACTACGCCACCAGGGAAACTCTGGTAGGGGTGCATACATACGGCAAAATTGTGAGGAAAAGCAAAAAATGATAAACCTAAAGTTCAGGGTGGTGGCTCTCTCTTAGGGAGAGTGGGGAAGCACTAGAAGAGCCCACAGGGGCGCTGAACTACTGGGAATGTGCTGTTCAAGCTGGGGTGGGGGCAGGGTACTCTTTTTATTATTTTGTTGTTAGCTGTCGACTTGGCCCCAATTCATAGTGACCCCACGCACAATGGGACAGACTGTTGTGAGCCATAGGGTTTTCACTGACCAATTTTCACAAGTAGATCACCAGGCCTTTCTTCCTAGTCCCTCTTAATCTGGACGCTTCACTGAAACCTTCTCAGCATCACAGCAATACACAAGCCTCCACCAACGGACGGGTGGTGGCTGCGCATGATGTGCAGTGGCCAGGTCTCTTGCATGGAAGGTGAGAATTCTACCACTAAACCATCAATGCATCATCATTACTATTAATATCTTATAAATATTCTTTTGCGTGCATTAAATATTTTATAATTTAAAGTGAAGCAGTCCAGATGGAGAAACAAATCACCAACTTCAGATGGAAAGGGAAGAGGCCCAGAATCAGTAAAGCATTACTCAAGAAGAACAAAGTGGGGGGCCTCACACTACCTGATTTTAGAACCTATTATACCGCCACGGTAGTCAAAACTGCCTGGTACTGGTACAACAGCTACATAGACCAATGGAACAGAATTGAGAATTCAGACATAAATTCATCCACCTATGAGCAGCTGATATTTGACAAAAGCCCAAAGTCCATTAACTGGGGAAAAGACAGTCTCTTTAACAAATGGTGCTGGCATAACTGGATATCCATCTGCAAAAAACTGAAACAAGACCCATACTTCACACCATGCACAAAAACTAACTCAAAATGCATCAAAGACTTAATATAAAATAAAAAATGATAAAGATCATGGAAGAAAAAATAGGGACAATGCTAGGAGCCCTAATACATGGCATAAACACAATACGAACCATAAGTAACAATGCACAAGCACCAGAAGAGAGACTAGATAACTGGGAGCTCCTTAAAATCAAACACTTACACTCATCAAAAGGCTTCACCGAATTTCTGGCTACGACAAATCCAATCAGCGTCTAATCTCTAAAATCTACAAAATACTGCAAAACTTCAACAACAAAAAGACAAATAACCCATTTAAAAAATGGGCCAAGATATGAACGGGCACTTCACCAAAGAAGATATTCAGGTGGCTAACAGACACATGAAGAAATGCTCATGGTCATTAGCCACTAGAGAAATGCAGATCAAAACTACAATGAGATATCATCTCACCCCAACAAGGCTGGCATTAATCCAAAAAACACAAAATAATAAATGCTGGAGAGGTTGTGGAGAGACTGGAACACTTATACACTGTTGGTGGGAATGTAAAATGGTGCAACCACTTTGGAAATCGATTTGGCGCCTCCTTAAAAAGCTAGAAATAGAATAAGTACCATACGATCCAGCTATCCTGCCCCTTGGAATATATCCTAGAGAAATAAGAGCCATCATATGAATAGATATATGCACACCCATGTTCGTTACAGCACTGTTCACAGTAGCAAAAAGATGGAAACAACCTAGGTGCCCATCAACAGAGGAATGGATAAACAAATTATGGCATATCCACACAATGGAATACTACGCAACGATAAAGAACAACGATGAAGCCATGAAACATAACATGGAGGAATCTGGAAGGCATTATGCTGAGTGAATTTAGTCAGTCACAGAAGGACAAATATTGTATAAGACCACTATTATAAGAACTCAAGAAAAGGTTTAAACACAGAAGACAACATTCTTTGATGGTTACAAGGGTGGGGAGGGAGGGTGAGGGTTATTCACTAACCAGAGAGTAGACAAGTATTTTAGGTGAAGGAAAGGACAGCACACACAACAGGGAAAGTCAGCACAACTGGACTAAACCAAAGCTAAGAAGTTTCCTGAATACAATCAAACACTTTGAGGGACAGAATAGCAGGGGTAGGGATCTGGGGACCATGCTTTCAGGCGACATCTAGGTCAACTGACATAACAAAGCTTATTAAGAAAATGTTCTGCATCCTATTTCAGTGAGTGGCGTCTGGGATCTTAAAAGCTTGCAAGTGGCCATCTAAGATGCACGAATTGGTCCCAACCACTTGGAGTAAAGGAGAATGAAGAACACCGAAGACCCAAGGAAACTATTAGCCCGAGAGACAGAAAGGGCCACATAAACCAGAGACTTCATCAGCCTGAGACCAGAAGAACTAGATGGTGCCCGGCTACCACCAATGACCGCCCTGACAGGGAACACAACAGAGAGTCCCTGATGGAGAAGGAGAAAGGTGGGGTGCAGAACTCAAATTCTAGTAAGAAGACCAGACTTAATAGTCTGAGATTGGAGGAACCCCGGAAAGCATGGCCCCTGGATTCTCTATCAGCCCAGAACTAAAACAATTTCCGAGGCCAACTCTTCAGACAGGGATTGGACTGGACTGTGGGACAGAAAGTGATACTCATGAGGAGTGTGCCTCTTAGCTCAAGTAGATACAAGAGACTAACCAGGCAGTTTTTGTCCGGAGGTGAGATGGGAAGGCAGAGAGGGTTAGGAGCTGGTTGAATGGACATGGGGAATCAGGGGTGGAAAGGAGGAGTGTGCTGTCACAGTATGGGGAGAGCAATTAGGGTTACATAACAACGTATGCATAAATTTTTGTAAGGGAGACTAACTTGAAATGTAAACTTCATTTAAACTACAAAGATAAAAAATAAAGTGAAGCAGTCCACCTGTGACTGGCCCCCAGCGGCAGCTCCCAGGCAGGATCCAGGTTACTAGAGGTGGTGGGCTGCATGCCCTACAGGAGTAGCTACGCTGGTCACTCATTTCCCAGATGGCCAGAGAAGAACCAAGGCTGGGGATGGGAACAGGGTAGTTGTAAGTTTGCTCTACATTGAAAACTACATCACAGCCCCTCTGGACCCATCTTTACGCCCACCTGGGAATGCCTCCTCAGACTGAACTGGGCCAGGTCCCCAGCTGCCCGCAAGAGCCACTCTGAGCCCTTTTCTGCTGCCCACAGCTCAGCCTGGCCCAGGCTGACCTGGGGCTCTCTGCTTCTACCACACGGACATACAGCCTTTCTGGTCCCACTCCTGAGAATGTCTCCAGCCTCCAGATGTTGCTGACATGAGGGACTCCAAACTTCACCCCCACATCCAGCGCATTGCATTCTCTAACTCTGTAACACCTCTGAGGCCTCAGTCCCCGTTACACATCCTCTCGAGGCCCCTGTCCGTCACTGGTTCTCGAGGAGCGAGCACACGGATCACATCCATGCTCCCGTTTCCATCCTCCAAGTCTTCCAGGCGCCTGACAGCGGTAACACCTGCAAACTTGTGGAACTGGATTTTTACGGGTCCATTTCCCTCCCCTAGGTGACGACCTTTAACTTCATGAGTTACAATTCTCTTGAAGACCAGCCAAAAGAAGGAGGCCTGTGAACAGCAAAACTGCGTCCAGGAGAGCTTTTATTTGTACGGAACAGTTTTAAAAATACAGAATAAAATAGCTTTGTCTCTACTATTATTCACAACATCTGGTCCAAACATTATTACATATTTTTAAAATACTTAAACGTTTAATGAAGCCATGTTAGAAAAACAATATGAAAATTCTTTTTAAAAACTCCGTAAAAGAATTACACATCTCAAAAAACAACCCCATCCCAAACACCCTCAGTATGCAAAATAAAACAAAACAGCAACAACAAAAAAACAAAATCAAAATCCCAGAAAGGTATATAGCCAAGGTCAGTCACAGATACACAAGCAAAATACAGACATCCCTACTGTTTTAACAACAGGCAGTAATTTATTAATGTGTCAAACAAAGGTTGTCACTAACAAACAAAAAAGTGTATTAATTGGAACTGTCAGTAAGATGCCAACACTGGTAAGAATGTCCTAAGTGCCCGAAAACACACACAGCAATTCGAAGGATGCCGGATGGTGCTGATGTGGAGAGACGAGGAGGCGCAGTCAGGCACAACCTAGAAGGGCAGGAATGTTTGTGAGGCTGCTGAAAAGGGATCCCCAGTGCTAACATGCTTTATGGGGCCACAGGCGGAAGCTGAACGCTGGCAAAACTGGGCGGCCTTCTTGTACTACTCCGGTTGTGGCTAAGGATGGGTGGAGGGTGGGAGATGTCCTATTCTCTGTGCCCAAAGTGTAAGGGGACAGGGCACTACACGCATGTGAAACCCAAGGTTCTTCTCTAAAGTCAACAGGCCGTTCCTTTGTTCCCTCGGAGAAGAAAGCTCTGTGGATGCGTAGGCATGTGTGCCATACACCACCACCACCAACAGGGGGCGCAGTGGCTGTGCACACTGGGCATCCAGCAACAGCTGGGAAAGCAAGCCCGGTGTGGCCACAGCTGCCTGCAGCCGAGCGTACACCCACAACAGCAGCCTACAGGACACTGCCTCCTCTCTAGCCAGAAAGGTTCTGGAGTGAGGCCATCGCCACAGCTCCTTACTCATCTTCCATCCAGCCTGGCCACACTTCAGGCACAAATATTACTAAAGGTTATACTTGCCGACTTGACGTCTAAGTTGCTAGTACCAATATTTCAGCAGGGACGTGAATTAAAGAAATAACAACTTAGCTCTTGGTAATAATACAGACGCATGGGTAAATAAAGTATACACACATACTAGAGATTCATCAATGGAGAAATTCTATCATCACATGACATTGTCATGAAAATTATATCATTCCCCCCCTGGAAAACTGTAACTATTATCCTGGGCAGAAATGTTATTTTACTATATGGAAATGCTGCAATATTCATGCATAAACCAACTCGTCGTCATGAAAGTCAGTATTCTACAGTATAAAGCAAATCCTGGGTGTGAATTTGTCACCATGAAAAAGGGAAACCACTGGGGCCCACGATGCTTCATTCTAGCTAGCTTGTTAAACCTCTTCTCTTCCCTTGACAGATCACAGAACACTTGCTGAAAGTTGACATTTGAAAACCTCTTAAGAAAGACTCAATATAAATTTTTTATCAGAGATTGTTAAACTTAACTCCTTAGTGAGAGTGAAAATCATTTACAAAGACTGGAGCCATTTCCCATTACTGTGTGAATCACATTAGACAAATATTTACCAAAACCAGTGGTGGGGTCTCCTCTGCCCCCGCACCGTGAATATGGCAGCATCTCCTGTTCATATAAACACTTTCTATGGCAGGAGTGCCAACCCAAATGCTTTCTTTTGGGGGCCAGGCAGATAACCTGTGAAGATGGTGGGTAGGTGGTCACTGTGGAAACTGGAGATTGAATGCCCTGCCCAAGGACATTCAAATTCAAAATATTTTAGAACATTCTATTGGCCAAACAAAGGATGGCCAATACGTGACCCAGAGATGCAGACCAGCACGTGATAAGTAGTGTTACAGGCACCGACCACGCATGTCCACCGCTCCCCACAAACCTCCCCTTCAGGGGTATGCTGAAACCCAAGAAACAGATGGATAAGTTTTCTTTTTCAGTTATAGACTTTCCTTCTCCAGCACATTCGCTAGCAGGAGGGATCACTTCCGAAAATGGCTTGTGTGTGCTACCCATGCATGATTTATTATTTATTATAAGACTCCAATCACTCAAGCAAGGTAAGTTTCACAAGCTGTGCAGAAAGTGCCAGACTCAACGAGGGCTTCTAGTAAGGCTGCCTTCTTCCCTCCATTCCTCCTGTCCTCTCCCCTTCTTGGACAGAGAATCTAACGTTTGCCCGGATGGATCCATCAACCACGGATGCAGGGCTTCCCTTCACGTTAAGACATTCCCTCAGACTAGCAGGTTTGAAATCTCCCAATAAAACTTGGTCCAAAGAGCCTGGGTTTCTGGATGTCTGAAGCATGTAAACGAGTTATGCAATGCAAGGGAAGATGCTGGTCAAGTTGAGTTGAAGAAAACTTGTCTCTGAGTTGAGGTGGGGTGGGGTGGGGTGGGGGGAGCTTTTATTGGCTATTTGGCTCTTCTGCTCACCTAGAGAGCGAGAATAGTCCAAATCTCTGGGAAGTTTAGCAGCTGTCTCCATTTTTCAGAGCTGAGAAATTAGAGATGCGGAGCGGACTACAGATAGTAAGAACTGAGACCAGCTCAATACAGGAGCCTCAGGGGCTTACCACATTTGAGGGATGAAGACAGTTAACCCATGTGCTTCTAAAGGCACTTTGCATCAAATACACTTCTTTAAAAAAAAAAAACAGAGTCCAAAATTAAACGTAATTTAGAATCTACATTCTTTACTTAATCTGCAATAAGATCTTGGCCAAACAACGCAGTGGCTCTGAGGTGTTCTTGTATAATAAACCTCAAAGCTCAACATTTCCGGGGGTGGGGGGGGGGGGGGGGGGGGCGGGGTCTGTAGTGATAAAAAGACATCTCCAGATGGTGAGGCTGAGCCAGCCTCAGATGGCAAGAAGTTCACCATGTCAACACAAGGTTGACAAGGACCAGGCCCGTGCTCTTGGAGCCAGGAATGCCCATTGCCAACCAAAGCTCAACCAGGTCAATGACCACTTAAGAAGTACAACTCCATGAAGTGAGGTTATTACTTTATGTCCTGGGCTTTTCCTTGGCTGAAAACTTCAAATTAAACAGAAGTCTGCCACTGCCCCCCTTACCCCCGCCCCGGAAGAATTTAGTGTTATTAATTAGAACTCTTTTTAACAGAGGGAGCCAGCCAGCCACTGTTTTCACCACCTTATGCAATAACTTAAAACATGAAAGGTAGCATTTGGCCAGGGAATCTAACTTTCCCCTCTGCAAAATCTAGTGGACATGCAATGTGGCAACCCACAGAAAGTTGCCTTAAGCCATGACTGCCAGAAATGACTTACAACAGAAGAGCTTTAACTGGAGTAGTGAATTTACTAGGATGACATACCATTCAACATGGCATCTCTGTTCGATACCTGCCCCAGCTTCCCTTCTTCACAAAACAAATTCACATATACCTTGACCCACGGTTTCTGGGCTCTGGTCCAGTAGTCAGTTTTGATAAATAGATTAGGCATTACAGTATTTACACTTTCATGGTATCAAGCAATACAAAACACAACCACAATAATGGTTACTGGCCTTCAAAAGCCATTACAACAAGCTTCCCTGATGGTGTCCACAGCTTTACAAATGCTGGTTCTTTTCTTAATGGGGGTGGGGTTGGGGGACAAGTAATGGGGATGCAGGGAAAGAGGGTCACATGGAAAAACACTGACTTCAAAAATCTGCTATAGTCAATAACATTAAATAGGAATAAAATCTTGTAATTATAGACGCACGCAACGGTAACTAACATCCACATGACAGCAGAGCCAAGACTCCCAGAAACACCTGCCTGGTGCCTTGTGTGGCACACTATACCTGTCACAACAGCCAGTGGTGACAAATGCCAGATAGGGTGTCTCAGCTACTAGTAAAGGAGAGGCCAACAGGAAACGTATGGTCTAGCCTGGGGCAGGGTGGCACGGAGAAAGAGCAGCTGACAATCAGACATTACTTAAAGGTACTTTCCCTTCCTCTACAATCCCCTGGACAAATCCCCATTCTAATAATAATACAGGCCTTCCCCGTGTACACGTCGCGGCACAGGGTGGACATGGCACAGTTTTCGATGGGGTCAGTATCCTCCCGCTACAGGAGTATTAGGGAAATACAGAGTCACAACTGACCAGTCAGCTGTGACAATGCAAGCACACGTGCTCCTCGGCCACAAGAGGTGTCTGCAAGCACAGGCCGAGGTGAAGACTTGCAAAAATCAAATAAAAAGGAAATAGGTCCAAGTGTGTCCAGGCCAGAGAGCCACTGGACCCTGGGGGCAGCTGCAGGAAAGCTAACACTGAGTGTGGCACAGGCCCTAAACTCGACCCCACCCTTCTAAGAACAGGACTGAAAATAAGGAATGACCATGGATCCCAAACATCCCCTCCTACAGGAGGACTGGGACTTCAAGTTCAGTGACCATGTGACCATGTCCAGCAATGGACAGTCTCAAAAAGGCAAAGGGTCAAGGGCTTAATTTAAATAAGGATACAGGCGAGACACCGTATTAGACACGATCACCACCCACAACAGAAAAGCTATTTGTCATCAGTCTTAGCTCCGGGTGCAGAATGTAAATGCAGATACGCAAACATATATTCTACTGCTTGTTGCTCAGCAAGGAACTACACAGACATGCCTCACTGTGGCCGGCCACTGAGCACTCTGAGGCTATACCGTGGCCTGCGAGTCTTCGTCTGAATTCCGGCTGTTCCCGCTCTTCCTGAGGCCTTTCCAAGTGTAGCCCACAAAGGTTGGGCTGATGGGCAAATAGCTGAAGCATCGGTATTTTTTAATAATGTTCATGCCAAATGGCAAATCGTACGACTCCATGCCATCAAGCGACTTGTTCCCTTTGCCTACGCCCTTCTTCCATTTCCTGATTCCTCTTTCCTCTGGAGTACCTGTCACGTGCACACACACGCAAACCAAAACAGAACAACAAAATGTTGAGTTAATCAGCCAACAAAGAACGAGACTCCCCAATATGCTCTTTCCTAGATCAGACCTGCCTGGTGACAGTGACGAAAACCCGAGAAGTTGATGGCACTCAGCTGTCCAGCTGTCTCAACCAGAAATCTCAGAACCACTAGCCTCCCGTGTTCCACATTTACACTTTCTTCCTCCATGTCCTTCCACGTGACCCATGTTCTCTATTTTCACTGTTGAGGGTTGGCCCAGGCCAGGTCATCCCTTTCCTGGGGCACCGTGTCAGCCTCCTAACTGGTTATCCAGTCCTTTCACCTCACCTGTACTCTGCAAATCTTTAACACTGTACAAAAAATATAAAATTTTACCTTGCAAAATGAAGCTGTCTTCACTACGCCACACAAGGCCTTCATCACAGGCCATGCACACCACCTCACCCCCATCCAGACACACCGAGGATGTTACACTGCTTTGCTCTATTTGTGTGTGTGTGTGTGTGTGTGTGTGTATACACTGGTCGTGTGCTCTCCACTTGTCCTGCTCCTGTGAGAGTGGCCTTCCACTGGACCCACACCCGACCACCTGGCACCCTGACAGACGAGTCAGGCAGGAAGACCTGGGCCCACAAGAGTCAGCAACTCCCAGCTGAGGAGTCAGGGAGGAGTGCTGGATCTGATTTGGCTACGTGGGTGGGTGCTATGGACTGGATTGTGCTCCTCCAAAATATGCACCGGAGTCCTGGCCTCTGTACTTACGGATGTGATTCTGTTTGCAAATAGAGTTTTTCTTTTGTTATGTTAATGTGACTGTGCCAGAGCTGGGTGGTCCTAAACCTAATCACTTCTGGGCTATAAAAGGAGCAGAACAGACACAGAGACACACATGGGGGAAGACAGAGGCCATGTGAAGGCCTGGCTACAGGCAGATGAATGCCAAGGACTGCTGGCAGACACCAGAAACTAGGAGAGGGGCCACAGACAGAATCGACATGGCCAAGACCCTGATTTGAGAAAATGTGCACTCTTTAAAGTCACTCCCTGTAGTATCTCTGTAACAGCAGCATCAGAAATGTAAGACACCAGGACACCTAACAACATGCGTCTCTGCCTAAGCAGGTGACGAGCTAGGTTTTGTGGTGATGTTTAAGAAGCACATTATTTTCTTGCATCTAAGCTATGTTCTCCTGTTGGTGTTTGCGTGATAAAGTTGACTTTTTACTTTCCATCTGATTCCTGAGCCTCCCTCTCAATCAGTTCTGGCTGAGGAGAGAAAGGGGGCGTTGCTTATTGACCCTCTTAAATCTAACACCTTCCACCTATTTATGCATGTGATGTCTTCTGTCTGAAGTATCCACCCCTGCTTTCCCCAGAAAACTCTTGCTTGAAACTTTTGGGGGGTGAGTTGTTTCAAGGGGAAAATCTCAATCGAACTTTCAAGCCCAAGAGTAAGCGTCACCCTTCCAGGGGGAACCGCTCCTGCCCGGAAGGCAGGTCATCTACCAGCATTTTATAACGGCACACCACAGCCTCCTCTATGGACTAGGGAGGCCCGGAGGCGGGGCCCACGTCTCCTCCTCGGTCCATCACTCAGTGCCGGCCACAGAATGCACCCAGCGGAGGAACAGGGTCCTGAGTGCTGGGGAAGAGAGCTGCTTCCCTGCGCCTCCCTGTCACTGATCCCGCTGACTGCCTTTGTTTACCACACTCCGCTGCCTTTTGGCCTTGAGGTTGGCTGGGGGCCTGCCTTGGGAATGACTCACTGAGAGGGCAGGCTCCCCAAGGGTGAGGAGTGCCTCAGGTGTCAGAGAAGTGGTAAGAATGTTGAACAAACAGAAGAAAGCCAAATGGCACAGCTCGGAGCTCAGGCCATGGAGGCAGGCAGGCCCCCCGGAGTGCGCACCAGGCATCCCAATGGCTCTCCACCCTGCGCAACAACTTTACCTGTTTTCTTTTAACAAGAATTTGTCAAAGAGGCAAAAAATACCAACTTATTAGCCAAAAAAAAGATTCGTAAAGTGGCTGGGAGTGTAACCTCAATCCCTTTAGACAGTTTTAATCGGTGGATGATTTTATTGATTTTATTTTATTTTATTTTTACTGTACTTCAGGTGAAGGCTTACAGAACAAATAGTTTCTCATGAAACAGTAGTACACATGTTGTTTTATGACATTGGTTAACAATCCCACAACATGTCAACCCTCTAACTTCTCAACCTTTTTTTTTTGGTGAAAATACACATAGCAAAAGATACACCATTTCAAAAATTTCTACAGTTCAGCGACATTGACTATGCTCTTCCAATTGTGCTGTTATTCACACTTAAGATGAAGGCTTACAGAACAAAATAGTTTCTCATTTAACAGTTACTACACATGTTGCCCTATGACAATGGTTCACAATCTCACAACACATCAACAATATCCTTACTCAACCTTGGGTTCCCTATCACCAGCTTCCTTCTCCCCTTCTGCCTTCTGGCCCTTGTCACTGGACTACTGTACCTCGTTAGTCTCATTTGGTTTTACGGGGCTGTCCACTCCCAGGCTGAATGGTGAACCTTGGAGGTAACTTCACCACTGAGCTAAAAGGGTGTCTTGGGGCCATACTCTCGGGGTTTCTCCAGTCTCCTTTAGGCCAGTAAATCTGGTCTTTTTTTGGTGAGTTAGAATTATGTTCTACATCCTTCTCCAGCTCTGTCCAGAACCCTCTGTTGTGATCCTGGTCAGAGCAGTCAGTGGTGGTAGCCGGGCACCATCTAGCTGTACTGGACTCAGTCCGGTGGAGGCCTTGGTAGCTGTGGACAATTAGTCCTTCGGACTAATCTTTTCCTTGTATCCTGTTCTTTTCATTCTCCCTTGCTCCCGAAGGGATGAGACCAGTGGAGTATCTTAGATGGCCACTCACAGGCTTTTAAGACCCCAGACACTACTCACCAAGGTAGAATGTAGAGCATCGTCTTTATAAGCTGTGTTATGCCAACTGAGCTAGATGTTCCCCGAGACCATGGTCCCCAGAGCCCTCTGCCCAGCAATTCAGTCCCTCAGGGAGTTTGGATGTGTCTATGGGGCTTCCATGACCTTTCCTTGTACAAGCTGTGCTAGTTTCCCCTGTATTGTGTACTGTCTCACCCTTCATAATCGGTGGATGATTGTTAACTGATTCACTCCTCCTGTCTTCCTGCTCTCCGTTTTTATTTGGCTAAACAGTAACTCACATTACATAATAAGCACATTTGATTATCTACCACATACCTGGGATGGTATTATCCAAAATAAAAGCCACACAGCCTCCTACAAACATGGCAGTTGTGAGAAGAACGTTCAACACTTGATCAATTCCTGTTATCCCTAGAAACAGAAAACAGCAGTATAGAGGGTCACTGCACAGCAGCCTGGCATGCCCACCCCTCCAGCCGCTGCACTGCACGGCAGTGTAAGCTTCATGGCTGTGCGTATGTAGATATACTACTACCGCTAATGACTGACACGACACTGATGACTCTCAACATGACTGAAAGGTGTCTCTGTAAGGAAAATTCCTAACAACAGTGAGCACAAGATAAACCTAATAGAATGAGATTCACCCTATAATGAACTCTGAAGCCATGGGGAGTGTTCGCAGATTAAAATAATTCAAAATAAGAGATGACTGTTGTAAGGCTGAGAGAAAACCATAAAGAGAATAATGAAATAAAAATATTTTGTTTGACTGTGGTATCTGCAATCAAAGGTTTATATAATTCTGGGTTACTATTTTTTAGGAGCCAATGGATTTATAAAGATTTCCCCATATGAATGTGATGTATGAAAATTTAAAAAGCAATTTAAAAAAAAAACGCAAGAATGTCCTTATTAGGAAATTTGCACACTTTCTATGTTTAAAACATAATGACCTCCAATTCTGCATTTGCTTCAAATAAAGTATCAGCAGCAATACTATCCCTTAGGATAGGCCTCCTCTGTTCACTCTCCATGACACTGGAGAACTAGAAACGGATGAAGGCGTTAAAAAGGCTAATCTTGATTGCTCTTAGCTGTAATCCCAATAGAAAAACCTGAATTTCAAGAAATTACACATTTAAATATAGCATTACTTTGAGAAATCCAAACGTTTTCAAAGAGGCATTCTCCCAAAGAGAGGGTTCCGGTAAAAGGAGACCGTAACATCCACATCAGCTCTGCATGCCTGCCTGTTATGTGGAAATGCAAAGGGCTTCCAGATAAACCACAGCAAAGTGAGATTTGAGAGAAACACACAGGACTATGTTTATCAAAACAATTCCTGAAGCTCCGTGTCCCCTCCAGCTAGTGCAGAGCTCGTTGTGAATCGGTGGCTGTGGCTCCAACTCCCCCAGGAATTTGAGGCCTGTTATCCATACCTGTGACGAGAGGGTTCTGTCTGAGGTAACTTGGAAGGACGAGTCCAAAGAAGATTGAAAATCCAAGCACAAAGAGGTTCCGAGAAGAATTTAAATCAATGAACTGCAGGTTAGAGAGTCCGACAGCTGTGATCATCCCTGAAAAGAAAAACACGAGACCCCAATTTCCACTGAGCTCACTACCATCTGATGCTGAGTCCTCTTGGCCGTCGAAGGCAGACTCTCTACAGCGTCCTTTCTTGTCCCCTCAGGAACCAGCTGGGAGACCAGCGCAGTGACAGAAGGAACAAGAGGGGGTTGGGGGGGGGTGGGAATGTAACTATCCTGGGTTTCTGATGCAAGTGGTCTTTGGCTTATGCACTATTTGGGCTTATACAGGGGCAAAAAGACCACACTAAGTTTTCTTTAGATCAGGTAAAAAACAAGGACATTGATTCCCCTTCAAACCTTTAGGCAAACTTTTCAATTGAGCTGGGAAGCCCACCCTAATATTTGATACATGTCTCTGATTTCTACACCTGACTGGCACCGTGATTAAATCTAGAGTCCCACTGTAAAAAACAGCCAGCTTTCAACAGCCCACTCAGAGGAGGAAATTATTCTCATTGTTGGTTCTACCTTGAACATAAATTCAACTCAAGAGGCTGATGTAGGTTTTAGTTTTAGAAGGCGTATTCTTTTCTTTTTTAAAATAGAAATGTATTGCTCTCTTCAATCTTAAAAATTGTTGTTGTTAGTTGCCACTGAGCCCATTCTGACTCATGATGACACCATGTGTGCAGAGTAGAACTATGCTCCACAGGCGGTGACTGTTTGGAAGCAGATCACCAGGCCTGTCTTTGAGACGGGTTTGAACCACCACCGTTTCAGCTAGTAGTCAAGCGCTTGGCCGTTACCACCACCCAGGGACTCCTTCATGAGGAATTAAAAAAACCCGCTGCCATCGAGTTGATTCTGACTCATATCAACCCTATAGGACAGAGCAGAACTGCTCCATAGGGTTTCCAAGGCTGTAAATCTTTACAGAAGCAGACTGCCACATCTTTCTCCTGCAGAGTGGCTGGTGGATTCGAACTGCTGACCTTTCGGTTAGCAGCTGAGCACTTAACCACTGTACCACCAGGGCTCCTTTTATTAGAAATTACCAAACGTAAAAAAAAGAAAAGGAGCCTGAAGAGGGAAGCCTGGCATCAAAATAAATCAACTTTTACCAAAGAGAGTGCAGAAGAGGGCGCCAAGCACAGGATCAGGAAGGGACGCAAAGAGGGCGCTGAACTTCCCCACCATGCCCAGTGCCAGCATCAGGGCCGCCCCGTACTGTATCACCCGGCGACTGCCAACCTGTAAGACACAAGCAGAGGGCAGAGAAGGTGTTCACTGGTGGTCTTCCAGCAACAGGAACTTCCATACAGGCCCCCCGCCAGCACTACACACAGCAGCCGGCTCCCAGGGATAATGACCGTCCTCAGACAAAATCTGTTGTTGGCTGCTGTTGAGCTGCACAACTCCATGCAGAACGGGATCAGATCGTTGTGATCCATAGGGTTTTCACTGGCTGATTTTCAGAAGGAGATCACCAGGCCTTTCTTCCTAGTCTGTTTTAGTCTGGAAGCTCCGCTGAAACCTGTTCAGCATCATCAACCTGTTCAGCACCATGCAAGCCTCCACTGACAGAAAGGTGGTAGCTGCGCATGATGAGGTGCATTGGCTGGGAATGGAACTTGGGTCTCCCGCGTGCAAGGTGAGACGTCTACCAGTGAGTCACCAAAATCTAGATGCTTCTTAACGCTTTTAGTCTCACTTTACAATGAGGGTCAGTCTCAGCACATAATTACCATAAATCACTATGACGATACCCAAAGTAAAAAGACTCTGTCCATTTTTCTTCATTTCCCTCTCCTCCTCCTCTGAAGCTGCCTTCCTGCTCACTTTGGTGGCGGCCCCAGGGCTCAGTCTTTGCGTCCCCGTGCCCTGGGTGGTGCCGCCCAGGCCTGCACTCAGGCCCTGGGTTTCCAGGGGCCTCACACCTCGGCCGGGGGAAGCCTCTGGCATCTCAACTGCAGAATGCAAAAGCCACACTTCTCTCACTATTCACTAAGGGAACCCATTCAAAGCACTTCAGCCTCAGTGCCCCCCTTCCCTGCACCCTAAGTCAGACAAAGCCCCAAGATGGTTGGGGAACCTCCTCTCCTAAGTCTTCATGGTCTCTTGCCCATGAGAGGTGGCCAAGAGTAGAGGCCAGAGGACAGAATTCTTGAGTTGGCTCCTGGTTCGTATGTCTGCTCCACTTCTAGCTGGGTGACCAGGGCAAGTTACCAACCCTCTCTGGGCCTCAGGAGCCTCATCTCTACAATGGATTAACCCCATGGTTTTGCTTTGAGAAGTAAACGAGACAATCTGTGTAAAATAATTTGAACAGTGGCTGGCAAACACTAAGCTATCTGATAACCTCCCACCTGGGCTTGCTGCCTTTGGCCTCTGCTCCACCCACCTGTCCTGGACAGGCATCGTCCCATCAGCCCTATGGCTCAGGCCCCAGATGGGGGAGTGCCCAGCCTTCAGAGATTTTCTGCTTCAAGTTCCACTTCCCCACTCCAAGGCAGCTGTGTACATGGGCTCGATGGTAGCCTTTCTCTCATCTAACCAGTCTTGGGGTTCAGGTTGATGCAGCACCGATTCCAGGGCTGACACAGGCTCCTCAGCAGGGTCCAAAGGGACTCAGAAGGAAGAGCGACTAGCTCATTAAAGGTGCTGGCAGCGTGCCTTTTCAGAATAAGTTGGTATCATTCACATTTTAATAAAGATAACTGTTTCACAAACCACCTCATCATGCCTTAGATGGGAACCTACAGGAGCAACACTTAACTGCTCCCTCTGGTGGCTTGGTTAAGTTACTGGGGGAAGTGTTTTAAAGGAGGGCAGAAAGGGAGATGGCTTGTTAAATGTTTTTCCCCAAGAGCCTCTCCATCTACAACAATTTTTGTTGTTAGCTGCCATTGAGTTGGGCCCTGACTCCTGGTGGCATCATGTACAACTGAACTACCCGCGGCCCTGTCCTGTGCCATCCCCGTGATCCGCTGCAGGTTGGACTGTTATGATCAATAGGGTTTTTTTTTTTTTTAATAATATTTTATTATATTTTTGGTGAAAGTGTACATACCAAAAAAAAGGTTCCTATTCAACAATTTCTACACATATTGTTCAGTGACACTGGTTACATTCTTTTTCTTTTTTCCCTATTACAGCACAGGGTCTATTTGTTTGTTTTTACAAAAGTAGAATAACTATAATAACAATGACACTAATCTACCATGATTGACCTGGTCAGTGCCCCATCCATATTTCCTGGGATCTCAGTACCACTTTTCTTCTTTAATTTTATTTTGTTGTTGTTGTTGAGGATACACACAGCAAAACATACAACCGCTTCTACATATGTTTCAGTGACATTGACTACATTCTTCGAGTTGTGCAATCATTCTCACCCTCCTTTTCTGAGTTGTTCCTCCCCCATCAACATAAATTCACTGACCCCTAAGGTTCCTATCTAATCTTCTGAGTTGTTGTCACTTTGATCCCATATAGATAGTTCTTAAAAGAGCATAATGCTTAAAGCAGGCATTTTTTACTGGTTAAGCTAAACTATTGTTTGGTTTTAAGATGTCAGGGGATATTTTTGGTTTAAGTTTTAGAGACTATCTCAGGGCAATACTTTTAGGAGTTCATCCAGCCTCCATGGCTCCAGAAAGTCTGGAGTCTATGGGAATCTGAATTCTCTTCTACATTCTCCCTCTTTTGATCAGGATT
This sequence comes from Trichechus manatus latirostris, assembly GCF_000243295.1. Taxonomy (NCBI): domain Eukaryota; kingdom Metazoa; phylum Chordata; class Mammalia; order Sirenia; family Trichechidae; genus Trichechus; species Trichechus manatus. Next base: position 3,321,220 of record NW_004444040.1, read on the forward strand.
CTTCTATGGAACCTTTGATCAAAATGTTCAGTAATGGTAGCCAGGCACTATCCAGTTCTTCTGGTCTCATGGCAAAGAAGGCAGTTAGCCACACATTCCACATCTTCCTCCTATCCCTGATTCTCCTTCCTCTGTTGCGCCAAGTGACCAAAGACCAATTCTCGTGCCTTGGATGCTGCTTTCATTGGCAAGTTGATCACTAGGCCTTTCTTCCTAGTCCGTTTTAGTCTGGAAGCTTCACTGAAACTGTCCAGCATCATTGCAACACGTAAGTCACCACTGACAAGATGGCGTACTGGGTGCCCATGAGGTGCACTAGGTGGGAATCAAACCCGGGTCTCCCGCATGGAAGGTGAAAATTCCACCACTGAGCCACCAAAGCCTATTAGTTTTTACTAGTACATATGACTTGGGACTAGTTATATGCGGTGGCTCTACAAACTCCTGGGAAACCAACACACAAGGCAGGCAGGCACTGTGTGAGTGGGGACCTCCTGACACAGGGATCTGCAACTGCAATGAACCAAACTTGGTATTTGGTTTCTTTTCATCTGGTTATAGAACCTGGCATCGAGATTTCTTTAGAAGTCTCTGGATTTTCTTTCACAGAAAACTTTGAATTTTCTTTGGAAATCTATCCCCCAATTTTACAAAGGTCAACAGGTCTAAAAGGCTTCCTGGCTCACCTGCAAGTTTTCCAGGCACAGTGCTCAGGGGTTAGGGAGGCTGGTGACTCACAGCCATGAAGGTGGGGAACAAATTAAAACATCATGTATTGTGCTATATACAACTCCAGTGTGCCGAGCTGTATTCTTCAACACTCTAGCCAACAGTGCCCTATAGCCTAAGGCAACTGGGATATAAAGTTTATTTGCTAGTAATACATTTCTCGAGGCTGGGAGCAGACTCCTTCTATGGAAGCTGGATTTGGGGGTGGGGCAGTCCCAGGCCTGTGTGTCTGAGTTTGGGGTGTGGTGGGCAGGAGAGGCTGGTGGGTAGGACTCTGGCCCCACAGCCCCTGCTTCATCCTGAGTGATTCACTTTGACTTGTTTTATCCACCAGACTTCCACGACAGATTTCATTTGAAAGAGGGATTCTAATGCTAAGGTTTCAAAACCGTGTTAACTCTTTAATGTAAGACTGATTTTTTTCTGCAATGAGTGGAATCATCTCTTATCTAGAACCAGTGGCATCTCCTAACAGGTCTCTGTTTCTCCCTCCCCTGCCTTTCCCCTTGGTCCACTCTTGTCACAGCAGCCAAAGTGATCTTTAAAAAAAAATCAGGTCAAATCACTTCCCGGGCACTGTTTCACTCAGTCTCTCTGATCTGTCTTCAGTCCCCTTGTGGGCCTCATCTGCTCTGACTTGCTCCTTGCTCTCTCTCTCTCTCTGCTCCTGCCACACTGGCCTCTTTTGCCGTCCTTCAATATGTCAGGCCCACTCCCATGTTAGAGGCTGTGCCCTGGCTGCTCTTCCCCAGGGCTCCCTCCCTGGCCTCCTTCAGGCCTCTGCTCAATGTCATCTTCTTAACCAGGCCTCCAGGCCTCCCTATGTAACACTCACCACCCTCCACTGTCAATTCCCTGGCCCACTCTGCTTCCTGCATAGTACTCGTCACCCTTTGATGTACCATATCATTTATGGACTTATTATGTTTACTGTCTATTTTTAGTCCTCCCCAGCTAGAATGTAAACTCCATGAAGATAAGGCTATTTTTCTTTTTTGTTCACTAATTAAGCTGAGTACTTGCAAGAGTAGCCTGGCACGAGGGCAGCAGTTAATAAATGTCTGTTGAACGCATGAGGGACAGGGAGCATTTGGGTACCTCCCTACCCAAACCTGCCAAGGGAGAGAGACCTCCAAATCGGCATTCTAAAACCCCTCAGAGGAAAAAAGGAGATGAGGGAGAAGACCTCAGAATCAGAGACCCTTCCTTTTAGAACTCACAGTGGTCAGACCAATCAACGCAATGGATACCTTGAGGCCCAACCATTTAATTAGAAAAATAATTCTACCTTAGTAATTCCCAACACTCCAATGTTGGGACTGGATGAAGTTGAGCCATTCCCAGTACCAAATACGCCATCAAGAACACAGGAGAGGCCCTCCACGAAAATCCCCCTAAAATGTAAAGAAATGGGAGGAAAGAGAAACATTTACTCAATAGAGCAAACACTCTGAAATATGCTGTCAATGCTTGTGACTCAAAAGTGTGGCTCATGGCGGGGAACATCTAGCTCAACTGGCATAACACAGCTTATAAAGACAATGCTCTACATTCTACCTTGGTGAATAGTGTCTGGGGTCTTAAAAGCCTGTGAGCGGCCATCTAAGATACTCCACTGGTCTCATCC